>NC_136266.1:118394955-118712455 GCF_964187855.1 Myxine glutinosa | reverse complement strand
AGTATTAGTAGTTGTGTTAATATTAGTAGTATTAGTGGTGGTGTTAATAGTAGTAGTATTAGTAGTTGTGTTAATAGTAGTTTTATTAGTAGTGGTGTTAATAGTAATATTAATAGTGATGGTAGTAGTAACAGTAGTCGTAGTAATTGTGGTAGTAGTAGCAGAATAGTAGTAGTAGTAGTGGTAGTAGTAACAGTAGTAATAGTAATAGTAGTAGTAGTAGCAATAGTGGTAGTAGTAGCAGAAAAGTAGTAGTAGTGGCAGTAGTAGTAGTAGTGGTGGTAATAGTATTAGTAGTGGTGGTAGTAGTATTAGTAGTTTTGGTAATAGTCGTAGTGTTAGTAGTGGTGTTTATAGTAGTAGTATTAGTAGTGGTGTTAATAGTAGTAGTATTAGTAGTGGTGTTAATAGTAGTAGCATTAGTAGTGGTGTTAATAGTAGTATTGGTAGTGATGGTAGTAATAGTAGTAGTAGTAGTAGTGGTAATAGTAGTAGTGGTGGTAGTAGTAGTAGTAGTGGTGGTAGTAGTAGTGCTGGTAGTAATAGTAGCAGTAGTGGTTCCAGTAGTAGTAGTAGAAGTGGTGGTAGTAGTAGTGGTGGTAGTATTAGTAGTGGTGTTAATAGTAGTAGTATTAATAGTGATGGTAGTAGTAACAGTAGTAGTACTAATAGTGGTAGTAGTAGCAGCATAGTAGTAGTAGTAGTAGTAGTAGTAGTAGTAGTAGTAGTAGTAGTAGTAGTAGTTGTAGTGACAGTAGTCGTAGTAATAGTAGTAGTAGTAATAGTGGTAGTAGTAGCAGCAAAGTAGTACAGTGGCAGTAGTATTAGTGGTGGTAGTAGTATTAGTAAGGGTGGTAGTAGTATTAGTAGAGGGGGAAGTTGTAGTTTTGGTAATAGTAGTAGTATTAATAGTGATGGTAGTAGTATTATTGGTGGTAATAGTATCGGTAGTGTTGGTAATAGTAGTAGTGGTGGTGGTAGTAGTAGTAGTGGTAGTAGTAGTGTTGGTAGTAGTATGAGTAGTGGTGGTAATAGTAGTAGTATTAGTAGTGATGGTAGTAGTATTAGTAGTGGTGGAAGTAATAGTAATAGTAGTAGTGGTGATGGTGGTAATAGTAGTGGTAGTAGTAGTGTTGGTAGTCGTATTAGTAAGGTGGTAGTAGTATTAGTAGTGATGGTAGTAATAGTAGTAGGAGTGGTGGTAGTAGGAGTGGTGGTAGTAGGAGTGGTGGTAGTAGGAGTGGTGGTAGTAGGAGTGGTGGTAGTAATAGTAGTACTAGTGGTGGTAGTAGTTGTGGTAGTAATAGTAGTAGTAGTGGTGGTAGAGCTAGTGGTGGTAGTGGTGGTGGTGGTAGTATTAGTAGTAGTGGTGGTAGTAATAGTAGTAGTAGTGGTGGTAGTAGTAGTAGTGGTGGTAGTAGTAGTGGTGGTAGTAATAGTAGTTGTAGTGGTGGTAGTAGTATTGGTGGTAGTAGTAGTAGCGGTGGTAGTAATAGTGGTGGTAGTAGTAGTGGTGGTAGTAATAGGTGTAGTATTGGTGGTAGTAGTAGTGGTGGTAGTAGTAGTGGTGGTAGTAGTAGTGGTAGTAGTAATAGTGGTAGTATTGGTGGTAGTAGTAGTGGTGGTAGTAGTAGTGGTGGTAGTGGTAGTAGTAGGAGACGATAACATTTTAAAAGTAAACTCTGGCGTTATTTGTCGAGTTTCAGTGGAAATCTGGAAACCCTAAGGAGTTTGTCTGGGTCGTCACTGGATGTTTAGGGTACAATAAGACTTGTTGGAGAAGCTTTTTAAGGAGAATGGAACAAAGCACCATAAAGGCACAAGGCGTGGTGATGTGAGGAGGCTTCATCTGAGATATGAGCTCTGACTCGGGCATTTGCTCGCTCATCGCAGCGTATCACAAACCAATTTCAGGTCCGACATATCACAATGCCGGTGCTCAGATATAGAGGGGTACGTGTGGGGGGAAGGAGGGAGGGGAATGCGGGGGAATCCAAAAATGGAATTTCAATCCACACTTTGTCTCCTCTTCTACAATCTGATGACGATGATTCGTTTTTCTTTTCCAATGTTATGTTTTTTCTTGTGCGATCCAATGCGCCGCAGTAATCTTACACGAAGCTTTATATGAACACTTTGGTCAAAGAGAGTTCCTTAACGCACCGAAGATTTTCATTAATCACGAGGGCACAAAGAATCCTTTCATCAAGCACCCCGAAGCAGCCCTGCACTCCTCTCCCCCAACCTCTCCCCCTCCTCCTCCTCCTCCTCGACGCCGATCCGCCGTTGACCCGCGAACAGCCCGACCGTTCCAGGCAAAGCGGGATGAAAGGTCACGCCGGATAATGCCTTTCAGTGCCGCCCAACCCTCGTCGCCACGAAATATTTCGCACCCGCGGAATTTCTCCCCAAAATGTTTAATCTGCTTATGGAGAGATCGCTGGTGGGAATATGCACGGGTAACCGGTACCGGTACGGAGCACTTGGAGGGCAACGCGTACATATCGCATCATCTCAAGTTGCAGATGCGAGTCGTGCGTAAAGTGTGCAAGCATCATGCATTGCCAACGTGTGTGCAGGGAGTGTTTTCACTGTGCGGAGTGTACGTGATACAGGGTGTGTGTGTAGAGTCGGCATTGGTACACAAGGCCAAGGGGTGTAACATGTGCGTGCAGGGTGTGTGTGTGTGCAAGATATGCGTGCAGGGTGTGTGTGTGTGCGCAAGATATGCGTGCAGGGTGTGTGTATGTGTGTGTGCAAGATGTGCGTGCAGGGTGTGTGTGTGCAAGATGTGCTTGCAGGGTGTGTGTGTGTGTGTGTGCAAGATGTGTTGTGTGTGTGTGTGTGTGTGTGTGTGTGCGTGAAAGATGTGCATGAAGAGTGTCTGTGTGAAAGATGTGCGTGCAGGGTTGTGTGTGTTTGCAACATGTGCATGCAGGGTGTGTGTGTCTGTGTTTGTGTGTGAAAGATGTGCATGCATGGTGTGTGAAAGATGTGCATGCAGGGTGTGTGTGTGAAAGATGTGCATGCATTATGTGGGTTTATTGTGTGTGTGTGTGTGTGTGTGTGTGTGTGTGTGTGTGTGTGTGTGTGTGTGTGTGTGTGTGTGTGTGTGTGTGTGTGTGTGTACAAGAGGTGGATTTGCGTTGCTTTGTTTGTAGAAATCTCGTGTTCCCACCGTGTTGCCGTGGACGAAGTACCTACAAACGCGCTCGACGGAGCTTCTCGCCTGATCACGGAGAAGCCGCATTTCGGTACTTTCGTGGGACCGTGAGGCACGGGATCGACGAGAGTCGTTCAGAAAGTTCTTAGATCGACATTACACCAACGTCTTCATGCTTTCCAAATTACAACTGGTCCTATATATATGTAAATAGTAAGAAAATACCTCAACGCATTTTTATTATCATTTTGTGGAACTTCTGTTCGCAGAACTTTTTGAACAGGCCGCCTAGTGTACGTGCGCATTAGCAGAGGTGTACCACCACCCCTATACTATTACAACGGACTCCGTAGTGCGAACCTTCCACGCACGCGACACCCGAGGCTATTCCTTGACATCCGAGTATGTGGATTGTGGACCCATGGAGGCAAAGAGGACCGAGGCTGCTCTCACGGGTGTGCGCCGAGAAGGGCTGCATAAAGACCGTCACTTCATCCGCTATTTCCTATGTTCACGCGAAATCCGAGCATTAAGAGGCTGACGTCACCGTCACCGTCACCGTCACCCAATGAGACCACCGAGTGTTGGATGCATGGATCGTTCCTCAACACGTTTAGTTCACTTCGTGCATATCCCACTCCTGACAAATTATTCTATTAACCAAGAAATTAGGAATGGGAATTTTTTTTGATGCATTGAGGTCATTATTTGGCTTTCATCCCCGTACTGTCGTACGTACGGACGAGTGAGTGAGTGGTCCGTGCATGTATGTGTATAACCAGGGCAGGTCATTGTCGAGTGGAACCAACACTCATCCTCAGTCCTCACTTATGTACAACAACCATTAAAGATCCTCAATGAGATGCTTGCAATTGTGGTAGGTCCTCGATCTTGTATTTCCAGCTCTTAGATGAGCCTCGACCCACACAGAGATTAAAATGATACGGACGTCGGCTGCATGGACCAGGGAAAGCCCCACTCCATTATTTCAGGCTTTTCCATGAGCCTCGACTATCTAATTTTTAAAGGAGCTCAAACGTGTATAATCGAGACAGATCATCACTGGCATTTCCAACTCTATCGTGGGTGTTGAGTTCTGTGTTTAAAATAAATAAACACGCACGCACACCACTAGCATGCATGCACACTGCTAGAACACACACACACACACACACCACTAGCACACACGCACACCGCCAGAACACACGCACACCACAAGCATGCACATACACCACTTTCACAAACACCGCCAGCACGCACGCACACCACAAGCATGCACAAACACCGCCAGCACGCATGCACACCGCTAGCATGCACAAACACCGCCAGCACGCACGCACACCACAAGCATGCACATACACCAATTTCACACACACCGCTAGCACTCATGCACACCGCTAGCACTCACGCACACCGCTAGCACTCGCGCACACCGCCAGCATGCACGCACACCACAAGCATGCACATACACCACTTTCACACACAACGCTAGCATGCACAAACACCGCCAGCACGCACGCACCCCACAAGCATGCACATAGATCACTTTCACACACACCGCTAGCACTCACGCACACCGCTAGCACTCACGCACACCGCCAGCATGCACGCACACCACAAGCATGCACATACACCACTTTCACACACACCGCTAGCATGCACAAACACCGCCAGCACGCACGCACACCACAAGCATGCACATACACCACTTTCACACACACCGGGAGCACGCACGCACACTGACACACCAGGTCTCCATTCCACGTGACCAGGACAGGTCCTCCCTCACTCCCCTTCAACAATAAAAGATTCTCTCTCTCTCTCTATTAAAAGCAACTTTGGCGGCCACGTGAACCACCCGGCCAAGAGTGCTTTGGATGGACCTCCACCATTAACTACTACAATGAACGTGCATGATTGCTTTTGTTACCAACGTTAGTGCAATTGGTTTCTGGACCGAACAAGTGTGCATTCCGAGGGAAGAGCATGTACGGCAAAGCACGCGAGGATGTATGGAGTAAAAGGGGATTTTGTGGACGAGTTTGTTCAGTTTGTCGGGAACACGACAATGTTTACTTTCCGTGTACAATCAGGAGTCTTGAATGTATGGAAATGCAAATGCGATCCGGTGTAAAACGTGCACCACACAGAAAACGTGTAAAAAGAGAGGTTCTGAGTGGTATTAAAGAGGAGAGGTTCTGAGTGGTATTAAAGAGGAGAGGTTCTGAGTGGCAGTAAAGAGGAGAGGTTCTGAGTGGTATTAAAGAGGAGAGGTTCTGAGTGGCAGTAAAGAGGAGAGGTTCTGAGTGGCAGTAAAGAGGAGAGGTTCTGAGTGGCAGTAAAGAGGAGAGGTTCTGAGTGGTATTAAAGAGGAGAGGTTCTGAGTGGTATTAAAGAGGAGAGGTTCTGAGTGGTATTAAAGAGGAGAGGTTCTGAGTGGTATTAAAGAGGAGAGGTTCTGAGTGGCAGTAAAGAGGAGAGGTTCTGAGTGGCAGTAAAGAGGAGAGGTTCTGAGTGGCAGTAAAGAGGAGAGGTTCTGAGTGGTATTAAAGAGGAGAGGTTCTGAGTGGTATTAAAGAGGAGAGGTTCTGAGTGGTATTAAAGAGGAGAGGTTCTGAGTGGTAGTAAAGAGGAGAGGTTCTGAGTGGTAGTAAAGAGGAGAGGTTCTGAGTGGTATTAAAGAGGAGAGGTTCTGAGTGGTATTAAAGAGGAGAGGTTCTGAGTGGTATTAAAGAGGAGAGGTTCTGAGTGGTAGTAAAGAGGAGAGGTTCTGAGTGGTAGTAAAGAGGAGAGGTTCTGAGTGGCAGTAAAGAGGAGAGGTTCTGAGTGGCAGTAAAGAGGAGAGGTTCTGAGTGGCAGTAAAGAGGAGAGGTTCTGAGTGGCAGTAAAGAGGAGAGGTTCTGAGTGGCAGTAAAGAGGAGAGGTTCTGAGTGGTATTAAAGAGGAGAGGTTCTGAGTGGTATTAAAGAGGAGAGGTTCTGAGTGGTATTAAAGAGGAGAGGTTCTGAGTGGTAGTAAAGAGGAGAGGTTCTGAGTGGCAGTAAAGAGGAGAGGTTCTGAGTGGTATTAAAGAGGAGAGGTTCTGAGTGGTATTAAAGAGGAGAGGTTCTGAGTGGTATTAAAGAGGAGAGGTTCTGAGTGGTGTTAAAGAGGAGGGTTTCTGAGTGGTATTAAAGAGGAGAGGTTCTGAGTGGTATTAAAGAGGAGAGGTTCTGAGTGGTATTAAAGAGGAGAGGTTCTGAGTGGTATTAAAGAGGAGAGGTTCTGAGTGGTATTAAAGAGGAGAGGTTCTGAGTGGTATTAAAGAGGAGAGGTTCTGAGTGGTATTAAACAGGACAGGTTCTGAGTGATAGTAAAGAGGAGAGGCTTTTAATGGTATTAAAGAGGAGAGGTTCTGAGTGGTATTAAAGAGGAGAGGTTCTGAGTGGTATTAAAGGGGAGAGGTTCTTGGTGGTATTAAAGTGGAGAGGTTCTGAGTGGTATTAAAGGGGAGAGGTTCTGAGTGATATTAAAGGGGAGAGGTTATGAGTGGTATTAAAGGGGAGAGGTTCTGAGTGGTATTAAAGAGGAGAGGTTCTGAATGGTATTAAAGAGGAGAGGTTCTGAGTGGTATTAAAGAGGAGAGTTTCTGAGTGGTATTAAAGAGGAGGGGTTCTGAGTGCTATTAAAGAGGAGAGGTTCTGAGTGGTATTAAAGAGGAGAGGTTCTGTGTGGTATTAAAGAGGAGAGGTTCTGAGTGGTATTAAAGAGGAGAGGTTATGAGTGGTATTAAAGAGGAGAGGTTATGAGTGGTATTAAAGAGGAGAGGTTCTGAGTGATATTAAAGAGGAGAGGTTCTGAGTGATATTAAAGAGGAGAGGTTCTGAGTGGTATTAAAGAGGAGAGGTTCTGAGTGGTAGTAAAGAGGAGAGGTTCTCAGTGATATTAAAGAGGAGAGGTTCTGAGTGGTATTAAAGAGGAGAGGTTCTGAATGGTATTAAAGAGGAGAGGTTCTGAGTGGTATTAAAGAGGAGAGGTTCTGAATGGTATTAAAGAGGAGAGGTTCTGAGTGGTATTAAAGAGGAGAGGTTCTGAATGGTATTAAAGAGGAGAGGTTCTGAGTGGTATTAAAGGGGAGAGGTTCTTGGTGGTATTAAAGAGGAGTGGTTCTGAGTGGTATTAAAGGGGAGAGGTTCGGAGTGATATTAAAGGGGAGAGGTTATGAGTGGTATTAAAGGGGAGAGGTTCTGAGTGGTATTGAAGAGGAGAGTTTCTGAGTGGTATTAAAGAGGAGAGGTTCTGAGTGGTATTATAGAGGAGGGGTTATGAGTGGTATTAAAGAGGAGAGGTTCTGAGTGGTATTAAAGGGGAGAGGTTCTGAGTGGTATTAAAGGGGAGAGGTTCTGAGTGATATTAAAGGGGAGAGGTTCTGAGTGGTATTAAAGGGGAGAGGTTCTGAGTGATATTAAAGGGGAGAGGTTCTGAGTGGCATTAAACAGGAGAGGTTCTGAGTGGTATTAAAGAGAAGAGTTTCTGAGTGGTATTAAAGAGGAGAGGTTCTGAGTGGTATTAAAGAGGAGAGGTTATGAGTGGTATTAAACAGGAGAGGTTCTGAGTGATAGTAAAGAGGAGAGGTTCTGAGTGGTATTAAAGAGGAGAGGTTCTGAGTGGTATTAAAGAGGAGAGGTTCTGAGTTGTATTAAAGAGGAGAGGTTATGAGTGGTATTAAAGAGGAGAGGTTCTGAGTGGTACTAAAGAGGAGAGGTTCTGAGTGGTATTAAAGAGGAGAGGTTATGAGTGGTATTAAAGAGGAGAGGTTCTGAGTGGTATTAAAGAGGAGAGGTTATGAGTGGTATTAAAGAGGAGAGGTTATGAGTGGTATTAAAGAGGAGAGGTTCTGAGTGGTACTAAAGAGGAGAGGTTCTGAGTGGTATTAAAGAGGAGAGGTTATGAGTGGTATTAAAGAGGAGAGGTTCTGAATGGTATTAAAGAGGAGAGGTTATGAGTGGTATTAAAGAGTAGAGGTTCTGAGTGGTATTAAAGAGGAGAGGTTCTGAGTGGTATTAAAGAGGAGAGGTTATGAGTGGTATTAAAGAGTAGAGGTTCTGAGTGGTATTAAAGAGGAGAGGTTCTGAGTGGTATTAAAGAGGAGAGGTTCTGAGTGGTATTAAAGAGGAGAGGTTCTGAGTGGTATTAAAGAGGAGAGGTTCTGAGTGGTATTAAAGAGGAGAGGTTCTGAGTGGTATTAAAGAGGAGAGGTTCTGAGTGGTATTAAAGAGGAGAGGTTCTGAGTGGTATTAAAGAGGAGAGGTTCTGAGTGGTATTAAAGAGGAGAGGTTCTGAGTGGTGGTAAAGAGGAGAGGTTCTGAGTGGTATTAAAGAGGAGAGGTTCTGAGTGGTATTAAAGAGGAGAGGTTCTGAGTGGTATTAAAGAGTAGAGGTTCTGAGTGGTATTAAAGAGGAGAGGTTCTGAGTGGTATTAAAGAGGAGAGGTTCTGAGTTATATTAAAGAGGATAGGTTCTTAGTGGTATAAAGAGGAGAGGTTCTGAGTGGTATTAAAGAGGATAGGTTCTGAGTGGTGTTAAAGACGAGAGGTTCTGAGTGGTATTAAAGAGGAGAGGTTCTGAGTGGTGGTAAAGAGGTTCTGAATGGTAGTAAAGAGGTTCTGTGTGGTAGTAAAGAGGTTCTGAGTGGTAGTAAAGAGGTTCTGAGTGGTAGTAAAGAGGTTCTGAGTGGTAGTAAAGAGGTTCTGAGTGGTAGTAAAGAGGTTCTGAGTGGTAGTAAAGAGGTTCTGAGTGGTAGTAAAGAGGTTCTGAGTGGTACTAAAGAAGTTCTGAGTGGTAGTAAAGAGGTTCTGAGTGGTAGTAAAGAGGTTCTGAGTGGTAGTAAAGAGGTTCTGAGTGGTAGTAAAGAGGTTCTGAGTGGTAGTAAAGAGGTTCTGAGTGGTGCTAAAGAGGTTCTGAGTGGTGGTAAAGAGGTTCTGAGTGGTGGTAAAGAGGTTCTGAGTGGTGGTAAAGAGGTTCTGAGTGGTGGTAAAGAGGTTCTGCGTGGTAGTAAAGAGGTTCTGAGTGGTGGTAAAGAGGTTCTGCGTGGTAGTAAAGAGGTTCTGAGTGGTGGTAAAGAGGTTCTGAGTGGTGGTAAAGAGGTTCTGCGTGGTAGTAAAGAGGTTCTGAGTGGTGGTAAAGAGGTTCTGCGTGGTAGTAAAGAGGTTCTGAGTGGTGTTGCCATTCGCAGGATTTACGACACGTTCGGGTTATTATTTCAGGGGATTCAGCCAGAAGAAGGTCGCTCTGATATAATGGGCTATCGTGGGACGACCCCAGCGTGGACCATTCCGATTATTGTACATCATGTAAAACATAACGGGAATATGACGGACTGCGGACAAGTCGACATCGCTGTCTGTATGAGCTTATCAAAGAAACGGACAATTCACCGTCACAAAGCAGTATGGCATTGTTAACATTGTTTTGTACATCAGTGTATATCATCCCCGGTTATTAAACGGACCTGCAAATGTAAAGGAAGAAACAAAACCTTCAATAAGCAACCGAGAGTGGGAAGAGCGACGAGTTCGAGTACCAGCTCATGTTAGCATTGCAGACAACGATCCAAGGCGATTCACAAACTTCATCATACTATCCGTGTACGATTCACATTTTATCATACTATCTGTGTACGAGTCACACTTTATCATACTATCTATGTACGATTCACACTTTATCATACTATCTGTTTATCTATCTGTGTACGATTCACACTTTATCATACTATCTGTTTATCTATCTGTGTACGATTCACACTTTATCATTCTATCTGTGTCCGATTCACACTTTATCATTCTATCTATGTACGATTCACACTTTATCATACTATCTGTGTACGATTCACACTTTATCATTCTATCTGTGTCCGATTCACACTTTATCATACTATCTATGTACGATTCACACTTTATCATACTATCTGTCTATGTACGAGTCACACTTTATCATACTATCTGTTTATCTATCTGTGTACGATTCACACTTTATCATTCTATCTGTGTCCGATTCACACTTTATCATACTATCTATGTACGATTCACACTTTATCATACTATCTGTCTATGTACGAGTCACACTTTATCATACTATCTGTCTATGTACGATTCACACTTTATCATACTATCTGTCTATGCACGAGTCACACTTTATCATCCAATCTGTGTACGATTCACACTTTATCATACTATCTGTCTATGTACGAGTCACACTTCATCATACTATCTGTCTATGTACGAGTCACACTTTATCATACCATCTGTCTATGTACGATTCACACTTTATCATACTATCTGTCTATGTACGATTCACACTTCATCATACTTTATATCTATGCACGAGTCACACTTTATCATTCTATCTATGTACGAGTCACACTTGATCATACTGTCTGTTTATCTATCTATGTACGATTCACACTTCATCATACTTTATATCTATGCACGAGTCACACTTTATCATTCTATCTATGTACGAGTCACACTTGATCATACTGTCTGTTTATCTATATATGTACGAGTCACACTTGATCATACTATCTATGTACGATTTACACTTTATCATATTATCGATGTACGGGTCACACTTTATCATACTATCTATGTACGAGTCACACTTTATCATACTATCTATGTACGAGTCACACTTTATCATATTATCTATCTGTGTACGAGTCACTTTATCATACTATCTATGTACGATTCATACTTTATTACATTATCTATGTGCAATTCACGCTTTATCATACTATCTATGTACAAGTCACATTTTATCATACTATCTATTTATCTATCTATGTACGAGTCACACTTTATCAACTATCTATGTACAAGTCACACTTTATCATACTATATGTTGATCTATCTCTGTACGATTCATACTTTATCATACTATCTATGTTCAAGTCACACTTTATCATTCTATCTATGTACGATTCATACTTTATTACATTATCTATGTACGAGTCGCACTTCATCAAACTATCTATGTACGATTCACACTTTAGCATACTATCTATGTACGATTCACACTTTATCATACTATCTGTTGATCTATCTCTGTACGATTCACACTTTATCATACTATCTATGTACAAGTCACACTTTATGATACTATCTATGTACGAGTCACACTTTGTCATATTATCTATGTACGATTCACACTTTATCATACTATCTATGTACATTTCATACTTTATCATACTATCTATGTACGATTCATACTTTATCATACTATCTATGTACGAGTCACACTTTGTCATACTATCTATGTACGATTCACACTTTATCATACTATCTATGTACATTTCATACTTTATCATACTATCTATGTGCGATTCATACTTTATCATACTATCTATGTACGAGTCACACTTTCCTTATGTCCGATTCACACTTTATCATACTATCTATGTGCGATTCATACTTTATCATACTATCTATGTACGAGTCACACTTTCCTTATGTCCGATTCACACTTTATCAAACTATCTATGTACGATTCACACTTTATCTTACTATCTATGTACGATTCACACTTTATCATACTAACTATGTACGAGTCACACTTTATCATACTATCTATGTTCAAGTGACACTTTATCAACTATCTGTTAGTCTATCTATGTACGAGTCACACTTTATCAACTATCTATGTACAAGTCACACTTTATCATACTATCTGTTTATCAATCTCTGTACGATTCACACTTTATCATACTATCTATGTGCAAGTCACACTTTATCATACTATCTGTTTATCTATCTATGTACGATTCATACTTTATCATACTATCTATGTACGAGTTACACTTTATCATATTATCTATGTACGAGTCACACTTTATCATACTATCTATGTACGAGTCACACATTATCATACTATCTGTGTACGAGTCACACTTTATCATACTATCTATGTACGAGTCACACTTTAACATACTATCTGTTTATCTATCTATGTACGATTCATACTTTATCAAACTATCTATGTACGATTCACACTTTAACATACTATCTGTTTGTCTATCTATGTACGATTCACACTTTATCATAATATCTATGTACGATTCACACTTTATCATACTATCTATGTGCAAGTCACACTTTGTCATACTATCTGTTTATCTTTGTACGATTCACACTTTATCATAATATCTATGTACGATTCACACTTTATCATACTATCTATGTACAAGTCACACTTTATCATACTATCTATGTACGAGTCACACTTTATCATACTATCTATGTACGATTCACACTTTATCATACTATCGATGTACGATTCACACTTTATCATACTATCTATGTACGAGTCACACTTTATCATACTATCTATGTACGATTCACACTTTATCATACTATCGATGTACGATTCACACTTTATCATACTATCTATGTACGAGTCACACTTTATAATCGTCCCGTTGGTGTTCCCATCTGCAGGGTGAACCATGGTTCGAAACCCATGATGTACAGTCCCATAAGTATTTGTCCTTTGTCTATTGCTGTCGATGTGAAGGTACACTGATGTCTACGTCAGGCATATAGTGAGTATACAAACTCTTTAGATCAGTGTGAACACACGTTTGGTGTTATGACACTTTTAAAGCGTTATCGCTTTTGCTGGATGTTATACCGAGGGGTGCGGATCCAGTATTTGGTGATGTACCCACTTGTATAGAGCATATGGTTCAAGCACACATACGTATAACAACCCGTACGCACACAGTGCCCGATCCAGCAGCACCTCCTGTGCTCAGAAGATCCCGAAGGTGTCGCGTGGCAGAGCCGCGTTAGAGCGGGACCGGAGCGGAGATTCCCATGGCCGCGCTCCACGCGGCACGGACCGACCAGGGGGAGTAAAGAGCTCTTCTTACCGTTGCTGATACGAGGGAAGCCCCAGTACATTGTGCGCCGCTCCGTTGGGCGCGTCGCCCCGTGCCGTGCCCGGCGCCGCCTGCCCCGAAGACCCGCTCTCTAGCGTCGCCTGGAAGCCAAATTCGGGGAAGATTCTAATCATCGCGGCGCCGAGGCAGCCCCGACGCTAGAGCTGCCCGGGCCGTGCGTGGCCGCGAGGCGCGGCCGATCCCGCGCTCTCCTCGGTGAGAGGGAAAAGTTTGGCGCGTTTAACGCATCGCGTCGGACGCCGTGGGAATGCGGGCGGCGCGCGAGCCCCGTGCGCTCGGGCTGGGAGTGTGGGCATGTACGTGCGTGTGTACGTGCGGGCGCGCATCCGTGTGTGTGTGTGCGTGCGGGAGGATGGGAGAACGGGTGGTGGGGAGGGAGAACCTCGCGTTCGATGATACCACGGACGGGGGCGAGGGACGACCGCGGCCCTGCGGGGACGACAGTGGGGTAAGAGGGGGCTCCTGGATGCAGTATGTGTGTGAAAATATGGAGGGTGGCGAGAGGGGAGGGGGCTACGAAAAGTTGGAGGACTTGGAGAAGTTGGAGTGTGTGTAGTGTGTGTCGGGGAGGAGGTGTGGGGGAAGTTAACTATGAAAATATGGAGTTTGTGGCAGGGGGGCCCTGCAAAGTTTGAGTGTGTGTGTTTATGTGTATAGGGAGTGTGGGGGATGATTAGGAGGAGTGGAAGTTGTTTTGAGGAGGTGTGCATGGTTTGAGGAGGTGTGCATGGTTTGAGGAGGTGTGCATGGTTTGAGGAGGTGTGCATGGTTTGAGGATGTGTGCATGGTTTGAGGTGAGATTGTTTAAGTGGGTTGTGTATGTTTTGAGGAGGTGTGCATGTTTTGAGGAGGTGTGCATGTTTTGAGGCTGTGTGTATGTTTTGAGGATGTGTGCATGGTTTGAGGAGGTGTGAGATTGTTTAAGCGGGGTGTGTATGGTTTGAGAAGGTGTGAGATTGTTTAAGCGAGGTGTGTATGGTTTGAGGATGTGTGCATGGTTTGAGGTGAGATTGTTTAAGTGGGTTGTGTATGTTTTGAGGAGGTGTGCATGTTTTGAGGAGGTGTGCATGTTTTGAGGATGTGTGCATGTGTTGAGGATGTGTGCATGGTTTGAGGAGGTGTGAGATTGTTTAAGCGGGGTGTGTATGGTTTGAGGAGGTGTGCATGGTTTGAGGTGAGATTGTTTTAGTGGGGTGTGTATGTTTTGAGGAGGTGTGCATGTTTTGAGGAGGTGTGCATAGTTTAAAGAGGTATGCATGGTTTGAGGAGGTGTGCATGGTTTAAGGAGGTGTGAATGGTTTAAGGAGGTGTGCATGGTTTGAGGTGAGATTGTTTAAGTGTGTTGTGTATGTTTTGAGGAGGTGTGCATGTTTTGAGGAGGTGTGCATGTTTTGAGGAGGTGTGCATGTTTTGAGGATGTGTGCATGTTTTGAGGAGGTGTGCATGTTTTGAGGATGTGTGCATGGTTTGAGGAGGTGTGAGATTGTTTAAGCGGGGTGTGTATGGTTTGAGGAGGTGTGCATGCTTTGAGGAGGTGTGCATGGTTTGAGGAGGTGTGCATGGTTTGAGGTGAGATTGTTTAAGTGGGTTGTGTATGTTTTGAGGAGGTGTGCATGTTTTGAGGAGGTGTGCATGTTTTGAGGATGTGTGCATGTTTTGAGGATGTGTGCATGGTTTGAGGAGGTGTGAGATTGTTTAAGCGGGGTGTGTATGGTTTGAGAAGGTGTGCATGGTTTGAGGTGAGATTGTTTTAGTGGGGTGTGTATGTTTTGAGGAGGTGTGCATGTTTTGAGGAGGTGTGCATAGTTTAAAGAGGTATGCATGGTTTGAGGAGGTGTGCATGGTTTAAGGAGGTGTGAATGGTTTAAGGAGGTGTGCATGGTTTGAGGTGAGATTGTTTAAGTGGGTTGTGTATGTTTTGAGGAGGTGTGCATGTTTTGAGGAGGTGTGCATGTTTTGAGGAGGTGTGCATGTTTTGAGGATGTGTGCATGTTTTGAGGATGTGTGCATGTTTTGAGGATGTGTGCATGGTTTGAGGAGGTGTGAGATTGTTTAAGCGGGGTGTGTATGGTTTGAGGAGGTGTGCATGCTTTGAGGAGGTGTGCATGGTTTGAGGAGGTGTGCATGGTTTAAAGAGGTATGCATGGTTTGAGGAGGTGTGCATGGTTTAAGGAGGTGTGAATGGTTTAAGGAGGTGTGCACGGTTTGAGGTGAGATTGTTTAAGCAGGGTGTGCATGGTTTGAGGAGGTGTGCATGTTTTGAGGAGGTGTGCATGTTTTGAGGAGGTATGAGATTGTATAAGTGGGGTGTGCATGGTTTGAGGAGGTGTGCATGGTTTTGAGGAGGTGTGCATGTTTTGAGGAGGTGAGCATAGTTTGAGGAGGTATGAGATTGTTTAAGTGGGGTGTGCATTGTTTGAGGAGGTGTGCATGGTTTGAGGAGGTGTGAGATTGTTTAAGCAGGGTGTGCAAGGTTTGAGGAGGGGTGCATGGTTTGAAGAGGTGTGCATGGTTTGAGGAGGTGTGCATGGTTTGAGAAGGTGTGCATGTTTCGAGGAGGTATGAGATAGTTTAAGCGGGGTGTGCATGGTTTGAGGAGGTGTGCATGGTTTGAGGAGGCGTGAGATTGTTTAAGCGGGGTGTGCATGGTTTGAGAAGGTGTGCATGGGTTGAGGAGGTGTGCAAGTTTTGGGGAGGTGTGCATGGTTTGAGGAGGTGTGCATGGTTTGAGGAGGTATGAGATTGTTTAAGCGGGGTGTGCATGTTTTGAGGAGGTGTGCATTGTTTGAGGAGGTATGAGATTGTTGAAGTGGGGTGTGCATGGTTTGAGGAGGTGTGCATGGTTTGAGGAGATGCGCATGGTGTGAGTTGAGATTGTTTAAGCAGCGTGTTTATGTTTTGAGGAGATGTGTATGTTTTGAGGAGGTGTGCATGGATTAAGGAGGTGTGCATGGTTTGAAGAGGTGTGCATGGTTTGAGGAGGTGTGCATGGTTTAAGGAGGTGTGAATGGTTTGAGGAAGTGTGCATAGTTTGAGTAGGTGTGCATGGTTTGAGGTGAGATTGTTTAAGCGGGGTGTGCATGGATTGAGGAGGTGTGCATGTTTTGAGGAGGTGTGCATGGTTTGAGGAGGTGTGCATGGTTTGAGGAAGTGTGCATGGTTTGAGGAGGTGTGCATGGTTTGAGGTGAGATTGTTTAAGCGGGGTGTGCACGTTTTGAGGAGGTGTGCATGGTTTGAGGTGAGATTGTTTAAGCGGGGTGTGCACGTTTTGAGGAGGTGTGCATGGTTTGAGGTGAGATTGTTTAAGCGGGGTGTGCACGTTTTGAGGAGGTGTGCATGGTTTGAGGAGGTGTGCATGGTTTGAGGAGGTGTGAGATTGTTTAAGCGGGGTGTGCATCGTCGTGTAGTGGGGAGTAGTGCAGGTGGTGAATAAACGAGGAGCGAAATATAGCAGCACACAAGCGCTTGGCTCTCCAAACACGTGCTGTCAGAGAGCCCGACCGGCTGGACAAGCATCAGCTGCTGGTGCGACCGGAGTGGGGAAGCTGGGGGTTTACGGAGAGCGCGAGAGAGGAAAATAAATAAATAAATAATGGAAAGGGGGACGCCGGGGTTCCCCTGAACGGTTCTCCCGGGAAACGTTTTCGAGTTTGGTGTAAACTCCGCCGGGGTAGGTTTAATGAATGCGGCTGCGGAGAGATGGGTGGAGGGTTGATGTGCAGGAAGCCTGCAGTCGGGAGGGAAGCTTGGAGGAGGGGAGGGAGGAGGGGGAAGATGGAGGGGGTTCGGGTTCCCGACTGTGCGAATGTGTAATAAACAAAGAGCGCTCGCCGAGACGTCGCTCAGCCGGTGCCATCAAGACCATGGTCTGGGGTGTACACGGTAAATTGTACACTCATGCCGAGACTGTCCGTAGTGCTCGTGAAACTTTCCCCCCCTCTCCCCGATAAGGTGTCGCAAAGAACGCGTCTCAGACACAGCTCCATTGATAATATCACAATACTTGACGCATCTCGGCCAATTGTCTCCATTAACGAACATCAGTTCATGTACTACGGGGTGCACGTGAGAACAATGCTGCCTAATTGTCTTGTAACGATGCACCGCACACCTCCACACCTGCACACCTGCACACCTCTACACTTGCACACCTCAACACCTGCACACCTCGACACCTGCACACCTGCACACCTCGAGCTTGGCCCTCAAATTGTTACTTTGAGCAAGAGCAATCACAAAGTAAATGAATGAATAAATAAAGCAAATGCGACGTGTTCAATGTGAACAGGGAATGCTCCTTTTGTGGACGCCAGATGGTAAAAATGTGGACTGTTCATACGAAGTTGCATCAAGTATCGCGTACGCGACACATATTACAGTACTTGGGTTTATCTTCGGATAAAAAGCGACACGGGGGACGCGGTCCGTGCGTGGTGCAAGGACCCGGACCATGCGCTATGTGCGATACCCGTGGGATGCGAATTGTGTGTGATGAGCGGTACCCACAGAACACGCACCATGAGTGGTACCCACGGGACATGGACCATGAGTGGTACCCGCAGGACATGGACCATATCCGATAAGTGGTACTCGCGGGATGTTGGTGGACTGTGTGCGACGAGCGGTACCCACGGGATGCGGACGATGCATGTTGAGCGGTACCCACGGGATGCGGACTGTGCATGGTGAGTGGTACCCACGGGATGTGGACTGTTCATGGTGAGCGGTACCGACGGGATGTGTACTGTGCATGGTGAGCGGTACCTACGGGATGTGGACTGTGCATGGTGAGCGGTACCCACGGGATACGGACTGTGCATGGTGAGCGGTACCCACGGGATGTGGACTGTGCATGATGAGCGGTACCCACGGGATGTGGACTGTGAGTGATGAGCGGTAACCACGGGATGCGGACTGTGAGTGATGAGCGGTACCCACGGGATGTGGACTGAGTGATGAGCGGTACCCACGGGATGCGGACCGTGAGTGATGATCGGTACCCACGGGGTGCGGACTGTGCATGGTGAGCGGTACCCACGGGATGCGGACTGTGAGTGATGAGCGGTACCCACGGGATGCGGAATGTCAGTGATGAGCGGTACCCACGGGATGTGGACTGTTCATGGTGAGCGGTACCCACGGTATGTGGACTGCGCATGGTGAGCGGTACCCACGGGATGTGGACTGTGCATGGTGAGCGGTACCCACGGGATGTGGACTGTTCATGGTGAGCGATACCCACGGGATGTGGACTGTGCATGGTGAGCGGTACCCACGGGATGTGGACTGTGCATGGTGAGCGGTACCCACGGGATGTGGACTGTGCATGGTGCGTACCCACGGGATGTGGACTGTTCATGGTGACCGGTACCCACGGGATGTGGACTGTGCATTGTGAGCGGTACCCACGCGATGTGTACTGTGCATGGTGAGCGGTACCCACGGGATGTGGACTGTGCATGGTGAGCGGTACCCATGGGATGTGGACTGTGCGCGATGAGCGGTACCCACGGGATGCGGACTGTGAGTGATGAGCGGTACCCACGGGATGTGGACTGTGCGCGATGAGCGGTACCCACGGGATGCAGACTGTGAGTGATGAGCGGTACCCACGGGATGCGGACTGTGCATGGTGAGCGGTACCCACGGGATGTGGACTGTGCATGGTGAGCGGTACCCACGGGATGTGGACTGTGCATGGTGAGCGGTACCCACGGGATGCGGACTGTGAGTGATGAGCGGTACCCACGGGATGTAGACTGTGAGTGATGAGCGGTACCCACGGGATGTGGACTGTGCATGGTGAGCAGTACCCACGGGATAAGGACTCTGCATGGTGAGCGGTACCCACGGGATGCGGACTATGCTTGGTGAGTGGTTTCCACGGGATGTGGACTGTGCATGGTGAGTGGTACCCACGGGATGTGGACTGTGCATGGTGAGCGGTACCCACGGGATGTGGACTGTGAGTGATGAGCGGTACCCACGGGATGTAGACTGTGAGTTATGAGCGGTACCCACGGGATGTGGACTGTGCATGGTGAGCAGTACCCACGCGATGTGGACTGTGCATGGTGAACGGTACCCACGTGATGCGGACTGTGCATGGTGAGCGTTACCCACGGGATGCGGACTGTGCATGGTGAGTGGTACCCACGGGATGCGGACTGTGCGCGATGAGCGGTACCCACGGGATGTGGACTCTGTATGGTGGGTGGTACCCACGGGATGCGGACTGTGCTTGGTGAGTGGTTTCCACGGGATGTGGACTGTGCATGGTGAGCGGTACCCACGGGATGCGGACTGTGCATGGTGAGCGGTACCCACGGGATTCGGACCGTGAGCAGTACTCACAGAAAGTGTACCGTGCACAGTGACCGGTGCTCGTGGCAATGTGAATGGTACTCGCGTACCGTGCGTGGTGAGCGATAACTGCGGGACACGGGCCGCTCGCGATGGACGGTATGCGCCGGATGCGGACCGAGTGCGGTCACCGAGTGCGGTCACCGAGTGCAGGCCCGCGATCTTTCAAAATCGGGGTCGTAGAGACCGAAGAGCCCACGCGGGCTCCAATTCCCGTGTCTCAGGCTCCTCGTGCCTGGGAAGAAGCGATTGCTGCGTTCGTGACGTAATGAAACGCCACGATGCCACGAACATCTATCCATCTGGCAAAACGGCCAGGAGTGTATTTTTCAGCGTTTATTAGACGGAGGGCAGCTGGATATAAGGACGACGACTTTATCACGGCAAGAAACGCGTCGGGACTTCGTCGTAAAACCGACGACTCGGCGGACGATATGCAGAGAGAACGAACCGCGCTGAGGAGAATCGCGACGCGCGGCGAGATCATTTACGCCTTATCGACTCGAGCTCCGAAGCCATTTCCTCAGGGTCGGCCCGATCACTTGAAGTCTTATCAGCGCTGGACTTGCTCTGCGAGTTCCTAAAGATACTTTTGACGAAATTCTGCAGCCGCAGCACCACTGATCTCATGATGCGGACCTGCGGTTATAAGGTCCCTAGCTAATTTGATTTGCCCCGTAATATCCGAAAAGTCATTAATATCGCTGCATATTAGATATCAGAACAGCTAATGAGGTTCATGTGCGTATACATTATTTATTTGCATATTATTTCAGCAACTGATATAGCTTCGTCGCTTCGTCATTAAACAGTAAACTTGTGCCAGTTGCGAGGGCAATGAACGAACTGGTGTAAAGTGGGGTGGCCTTTACACGGAGAGAGATAAAGAGAGACGAATATAGATAGAGACACTAATAAATCGAGGAAAGCAATGTGAGAGAAAACGAGGGTACGCATGGTTGTTGCCAAGCAGCCTACGGTAAATTGCACGTTTCTCGGGTCACCTTGCCCATGAGAAGGCTATCTATTTATTATGTATGAACGGAGATGGGAGTAGTACGCGGCACGTACAGGAGTGAGGCATGAAAGAGAGTTGCCAATGTACTGAACATAAATATATACACACACTCTGCCATTAAAAAACAAACAAACAAAAAAAAACATGTAAAGTTGATGAGGTAATTGACGACGGACTGGTTCAGGGTCCATTCAAATTGCCTTTTTGGCACGAGGGATGAGCAGAACACTCGATGAAAGTTTCCACCTAACGTAATTGCCTCGCGCAATATTCCTTCGGCACATGCAACTCACGCACCCTGAGATTTTTTGAGTTGCGCGCAATATTCCTTCGGCACATGCAACCCACGCACCCTGATAATTTTTGAGGTGACGCAAGGCATTCCGAGCAAATTTGAAAAAGTCTTTCTGCGACACCGGCACGTGGGTCATACAAAAACCACGCCGATTACATACTTTAACAGTCCGTTCCAATGCCACGTCTGTCAGAAAAATGAGGAATCAAATCGTTGGACACCTTTAAATAGGGTCTTCTATTAGCTATGGTACAAGGCTCTTTAACAGGAGGAGAGGAACTGTTTATGAACTGAGAATATAACATCAAGCCACTGGATCAACAACATATATGCCAAGAAATAGACGTCCCAGGATAACGACCCACACTCGGGACCCATCCACACGATACTTTAGCAGACCCATTCACACGATCGGTTGCAAACTGCCCAGACACTCCCTGGACCTCACAGGATAAGTTTCAACATCGTACTGAGGCATATTCGTGATGGAGGGATCCATGTTTGCCACCTGTGCCACGTTCAAGACTTTCACCGCAGAATATCGAAGCATGCTTACAGTGGTCAACCAGCATGTATTTGACAACACACCCATTGCCTCTGTATCCTCTGTATTCTTGGACGACAGATACAGAGGCAATGGGCAAGTGTTGTATTTTGTGATGAATCCAGATTTCTCCTTGAAAGGCATGATGATCATGCATGAGTCTACAGAAGACACAATGAGTGATATTCCCCAGTCTGTGTCCAATAAGCCACAATTTGTGGACATGGAAGTGTTATGATGTGGGGTGCTATTGCTGAAACGTTTCACACCAACTTGATCCGTGTGCATGGCAATCTGACAGCAGATCGATACATTAATGAGATCTTACAGCAACATGTTTTACCTACAGTGCCTTCAGAAAGTATTCACACCCCATGACTTTTTCATATTTTGTTGTGTTACAGCCTGAATTTTAAATCGATTAAATAGAGATTTTTTTGTCACTGATCTACACATAATACCCTGTAATATCAAAGTGGAATTTTCTTTTTAGAAATTTTAAAAAAATAATTAAAAATGAAAAGCTAAAATGTCTTGAGTCAATAAATATTCAACCCCTTTGCTTTGACACTCCAAATTGAGCTCAGGTGCATTCACTTTCCATCGATCATCCTAGAGATGTCTGTACAACTTGATTGTAGTCAAACTGTGATCAATTCAATTGATGACACATGATTTAGAAAGAAACACACCTTTCTATATGAAATCCGACAGTTGACAGTGCATGTCAGAGCAGAACTCGACCAAGAAGTCCAAGGAACCTCACAATGTTATCACGTAGAACTCCGTGATAGAATTGTGAGGAGGCACAGATCTGCGGAAGGGTATAAAACAATTTCTAGTGTTGAAAGTTCCCAAGAGCACAGTGAGCTCAATCATTATGAAAGAGAAAGAATATGGAACTACCCAGACTCTTCCTCGGGCTGGATATCTGCCCAAACTGGGCAACCGGGCAAGAAGGACGTTGGTCAGGGATGTGATCGACAAACCAATGACCACTCCGACGGAATTAGAGGTCTTGGCTGAGATGGGAGAATCTGCTGGAAGGAAACAGTCTCTGCAGCACTTCTCAAATCCAGGCTTTATGGGAGAGTGGCCAGATGTAATCTACTCCTGAGAAAAAGGCACATGACAGCATGTCTGGTGTTTGTAAAAAGGCACGTGAAAGACTGAGAGCATGAGGCAAAATATTCTGTGGTCTGCTGAGATGAAAATGTAACTCTTTGGTCTATATTGACGTTCCTCAACCTATGGGTCGCGACCCAATGTTTGGGTCGCGAAGGATTTTCATTGGGTCGCACTATCGTTTCAGAAATCGTGGGGAAAAAACTTTATCGACGATTTACTTCTCCCGACTGAACAGAACAGAGATCAAACGAACCCCGACACAAACTTTACGGTGTGGACTCTTCTACCGCGCTGCACCGATGTACCACGCTGCACCGATGTACCGCGCTGCACTGATGTACTGCGCTGCACCGATCTACCGCGCTGCACCGATCTACCGCGCTGCACCGATCTACCACGTTGCACCGATGTACCGCGATGTACCGCGCGTGCATCCGGTCAGTCAGATCATACGTTTAGTTTCCGACACGCGAATGTCCATTGCTTTTCATTCGAAAGATTGAGCTGTGAGCGTAAGGTACTCGCTATGGCTGGAAAGTATCAGCCTGTGTTCCTGAACTATGGGTTCACCTTGAATATCGATAAGCACAATGTTCATCGACCACAGTTTGTGATATGTCTTGACGTGTTGGCCAACGAGTCCCCCAGGCCCCAAAAGCTGAAACGGCACCTCGAGTTTAGTAAGGTAAAGTTTTGGCTTTAGTAAAGTTTTGGCTGACAGTGTCTCATGAGTACCCAGAGATTGCACATCTCGCTGTAAAGTTCCTGATGCCATTCACGACGACGTGGATGTGTGAGGCAGGTTTCTCAACGGTGACATATCTGAAGTCCAAGTATCGAAACAAACTGGAGACAGTGGCCCTGTGCGCCAACCTGAGAATCGCATTGTCGCCGCTTCAAAGCCGAATCGATGATCTCGTGGCCAATATGCAAAGTCAACCATCGCACTGATGTGGATAATCCACATCTACAATGTTGCTAATGGAACATTTGAATTAGGCTTGTAAGTTTCACTTTCGGATTTAATCAGTGAAAGTTGTTCATTTAATGTTGTTCATGATAACGGAACATTGAACCTGGATATAAGTTCAGATACATATCGGGTTTTTTCAGTAAAAGTTATTCTTGTTTTGTTTATCAGTTTGAAGGAGCTGTGCTCCTACGCGAGTCGAAAGGATTGACGCGCCAAAAGATGGGAATTCGTCCGAGTTTCTTTAGTGAGCAAAACCAAAACTCGGGTACTCTCTAAAAAGCCCGTTTATCGGGCAGCAATATATATATGCAATCAAACACGTCATGCCGGAGCATTTGCCCGGGAAAGGCGAGTCTGGACATGCCCGGGAAAGGCTAGTCTGGACGTGCCCGGGCGGCCTGGGCGAGCTCAGGAAAGGCGAGTCTGGGCGTGCCCGGGCGGCCTGGGCGGGCTCGGGAAAGGCGAGTCCGGGCATGCCCGAGAAAGGCGAGTCTGGGCATGGCCCGTCCGGGAAAGGCGAGACTGGGCGTGCCCGGGCGGCCTGGGCGAGCCCGGGAAAGGCGAGTCTGGACGTGCCTGGGCGAGCTCGGGAAAGGCGAGTCCGGGCATGCCTGGGAAAGGCGAGTCTGGGCATGTCCCGCCCGGGAAAGGCGAGACTGGGCGTGCCCGGGCGGCCTGGGCGAGCTCGGGAAAGGCGAGTCTGGACATGCCCGGGAAAGGCGAGTCTGGACGTGCCTGGGCGGCCTGGGCGAGCTCGGGAAAGGCGAGTCTGAGCATGCCCGGGAAAGGCGAGTCTGGACGTGCCCGGGCGGCCTGGGCGAGCTCGGGAAAGGCGAGTCTGGGCATGCCTGGGAAAGGCGAGTCTGGGCATGGCCCGCCCGGGAAAGGCGAGACTGGGCGTGCCTGGGCGAGCTCGGGAAAGGCGAGTCTGGACATGCCCGGGAAAGGCGAGTCTGGACGTGCCCGGGCGGCCTGGGCGAGCTCGGGAAAGGCGAGTCTGGGCATGCCCGGGAAAGGCGAGTCTGGACGTGCCCGGGCGGCCTGGGCGAGCTCGGGAAAGGCGAGTCTGGGCATGCCTGGGAAAGGCGAGTCTGGGCATGGCCCGCCCGGGAAAGGTGAGACTGGGCGTGCCTGGGCAAGCCCGGGAAAGGCGAGTCTGGACGTGCCCGGGCGGCCTGGGCGAGCTCGGGAAAGGCGAGTCTGGACATGCCCGGGAAAGGCGAGTCTGGACGTGCCCGGGCGGCCTGGGCGAGCTCGGGAAAGGCGAGTCTGGGCATGCCTGGGAAAGGCGAGTCTGGGCATGGCCCGCCCGGGAAAGGCGAGACTGGGCGTGCCTGGGCGAGCTCGGGAAAGGCGAGTCTGGACATGCCCGGGAAAGGCGAGTCTGGACGTGCCCGGGCGGCCTGGGCGAGCTCGGGAAAGGCGAGTCTGGGCATGCCTGGGAAAGGCGAGTCTGGGCATGGCCCGCCCGGGAAAGGTGAGACTGGGCGTGCCTGGGCAAGCCCGGGAAAGGCGAGTCTGGACGTGCCCGGGCGGCCTGGGCGAGCTCGGGAAAGGCGAGTCTGGACATGCCCGGGAAAGGCGAGTCTGGACGTGCCCGGGCGGCCTGGGCGAGCTCGGGAAAGGCGAGTCTGGACGTGCCCGGGCGGCCTGGGTGAGCCCGGTACAGTGATCGCTCATGGTTGCGTCTTCGGCAGGTGTAAGGCGATTGTGTATGCTCAGCGGCAACCGCTACAAGTTCATGTTACATTTTAAGTTCATCATATATTCATGATGAAGATTAAAATAAAGTTCAAACACCTTATCTTGGCGTGTCACTTTAATAATTGAAGTTTTATTCTATTTCACAAAAGATACACCGCCAATAAATGTTGTGAGATTCATCTTCATCTTCATCTTCATCATCTTCTTCATCTTCAGCATCATCTTCATCTTCTTCATTTAATCTTCATCCGGATTCATCGTCGGGGCAGATTCATCTCTTCTGAAGCTGCTAACAAGGCAGGGAGTTTACGCCTGATTGGCTGACAATATCAAGTGGGCGGTGTCTGTGATCGAAGTCGCTGCTCATTCTCAAGGGGGGCGTGGTCTCTCTCTCTCTCTCCTCATGGTCGTGGAGATCCGTACAAAATAGCAACAAAATAAGGACAGTGTTTGGTATGATTGTCGTCACTTTGCTTTATTGTTCAATTACGAATTGTACTACTGTACAGAGATGATGAACCGAACCCTTACCAAGATATTAACGTCATAAGCAATCGATATTTCCGTGACGGTTTGGGGGGGTGGGGAGGGGGGGGGGTTCGATGGGTCACGACTGGATGCCTGGGTTTTTTATTGGGTCCTGGGCTTAAAAGGTTGCGGAACGCAGGCCTATATGCAAAGCACTGTGTTTGGCATAAAAAGAGCACAATTCATCACCCATCGGACACCATCCCTACACTGAAGCATGGTGGTGGCAGCATCATGCTATGGGGATGCTTTTCAGTGGCAGGGACTGAGATTCTTTTAAGGATAGAGCGACAATGAATGGAGCCAAATACATGCAAATCCTTGAGGAGAATCTGTTTCACAGTGCAAAAGACCTTAGACTGAGGCAAAGATTTACATTCCAACAGAACAATGACCCCAAGCATACAGCCATAGCAACACGGAAATGGCTTTAGAACAAGAACGCGAAAGTCCTTCAGTGGCTCAGCCAAAGCCCTTGACTTGCATCACATTGAGAATCTGTGGAACAACTTGAAGATTGCTGTTCACCGATGCTCCCCATCTAACTTGACAGAGCTTGAGCAAATCTGCAAGGAAGAATGGGAGAAACCCCCCAAATGCAGCTGTGCAAAGCTGAGACAGACATACCCAAGAAAACTCAAAGCCGTAATCACTGCCAAAGGTGCTTCTATGAAGGATTGAGTGAGGTGGTTGAACACTTATGTAAATTATATACTTCTGTATTTCATTTTTAATTATTTTGTAAAAATTTCTAAAAACGAAATTCTACTTTGACATTATGGGAATTTTGTGTCGATCAGTGACAAAAAAATCTCAATTTCATCCATTTTAGATTTAGTCTGGAACACAAGAAAATATAAAATAGTTAAGGGGTGTGAATACTTTCTGAAGTCACTGTACTTTTCAACAAAATTGTCCAGGAATCATAATTATGCATGATAATGCTCTTGCTCGAAGGGCCATTTGAACAAGGAATGTTCTTCTCAATGCCAACATGAACGTCATGAAAACCTGGCCTGCCATATCACCAGATTTAAATCAAATTGAACCTCTCTGGGATGTCATTGATTGCCGTGTTCAAACCTTGCCAAGACCCTCGATGAACTGGAACAGGGGCGGATTCGGGTGTGGGATGCCATTCCCCAGGCCCAGATTTGACTACACACACACACACTACAGAATTGCAACGACGGTGCAATTCAGTTATTGTTGCCGGAGGTGGACATACAGGGTATTGAGATTGTTACTTTCAGATTGGATCCCCACGTGAAAACATTAATCACAACGCAACATGGCATTATTGGGTCACAATGAAATGGACAGTAATTATTCAGCATTTATGTCTGTCAGAGGTTTGCACCTCATCTCTGTCGAATGGATAAATCGCGTTAACAAATATCACTTTCTGGCGAATAGTGTGTGTGTGTGTGTGTGTGTGTGTGTGTGTGTGTGTGTGTGTGTGTGTGTGTGTGTGTGTGTGTGTGTGTGTGTGTGTGTGTGTGTGTGTTTGTGTGTAAAGGGTGATCCAAAATGATGTGAAACTTTTCAAACAACTGTCATTTTACCAATTTGATGCTTTTTATTTTCAGGTTGCCTGAAGAGCAAGTTTTAAAGTTTGATGTTTTAAATCCCCCAGCAAGACGATGCACCACAACTTACGTCTAACAGTGCTTTGGAATTTATTCAGATTACATTTCTCAGTTGATTGAGTCTCGATAGACTAATTTCCCTACTCCCCGAACCTGTCTCCTTCCGACCACTACCCATGGAGGTCCCTCATAGCTAAAGCCTATGAAAACAACTCACACATACTGCAAAAGTTGAAAAATAAACTCAGACAGGACATCAGATGCATATCAGCTCCAATCCTAAGCCAAGTCATCATGTGGCAGCTGTCATCTAGAGGAGCTGTGCTTGGATTGATCACTTCGTCAACTACTAATGATACCGTTCCTTATTGCTTGTTGAAGCATTTTTCACGATATTAATCCAAAATTTAACCAATCCAATTTAACCAATTTAACCAATATTATTAGACAAAAACAAACAAAAATTACCAGTAATAAAACTATAACAGCACTCTTCGACTTCGCAACGTTGACTGCTATGCCTCCATGCTCCATCCACATTATTACCTCATTAAAAATACTTGTACCAAGTTTGATCTAAATTCCTTCAGCTGTTCTCAAGTATCACATTTTAACCTGAAATTACCACTGACCTTTGACCTCTTGATGCCAACATCTAATCAGTTGATCTTTGCATCATAATATATACTTACCGTATACCAGGTTTGGTCAAAATCCCATCACTGGTTCACAAATTAGTGCGATAACAGATGTTTTTTTTTTTACTTCAAGAGACCTCTGACCATCGACCTATTGACCCCATCATCTAATCAGTTAATCTCTTCATCATTATACATACATGTATGAAGTTTGACCTAGATCTCTTCAGCCATTCTAAAGTTATTGCGGGAGCAGTTCTGTGTTCCAGCTCTTCCACAAGCCTAGACCTTGTATTGAAAAAAAAACAAAAAAACTACCCAGTAAAGGAGGAATTGGGGGTCTACTGCATGAGAACCTGTAAGGTTCAGCAACCATATTCCCTGACTATGAATAACCAACTTCATCCCACTGCACGGTGGTTGGTGGAGATTCAGCTTCACTTCTTATATTATACCCTGTGAGGTATTAGTTGCTGAACACCCTCTACTCGTCAAATCTATTGGTCTGACAATGCACTGCTGTTGTCTTGGAGGCGGCTTCAAAGCAGGCATATCCTTTTTGGTGCCTTATCAAGAAGGCAGCCTTGTCCATTCCTCCCCTCTCTCCTCATCGGCAAGTACCCATTCTCCTTCACAGCTTGGAGGTCCCGTCTTCAATATCTTTCACACCGCTTGACCTGTGGACACAAGTTCTTCTCCATGCTCCGGTGTAAGAAGGCTTTCACCCTCTAAGGATTTTCACGATGTGACTATCCTATTGGATTCATCCTGTGTGCAACGTTTGGATGAGATCCCTTTGAACATACCCACAGCCGACTCCCATTTACAACCAGCTGGAGTTTATTTTTACAAATTGTTTGCCTGAGTTAAGTTGCCACCTCGAGAGTCATGAGTTAACTCAAGCTACATTGATATATGTGATGTTTGTACTTTATTAATTTGGGGATTCTTCGGAAAGTCTTTAAGTGTTGCTTTTAATCAGTATTATGGTTTTTAAGGGAAACAGAAGGGATTAATAAATATTACTTCACCCATAAAACAACAAACAGGGCACATTAGTGTCATTATTTATTTTCTGATGTTACATCCTCCGGGTTACCAGTGCACTCACTCACTGTGGTGCCTCTAGCTGGACACGTAACAGAAATTGGGGGCACGTCTGGGATAAGTAACCAAATTGCTAATCATAATATTAGAGTGATTAAAAGAGAACCAGGTAAAACTCACAGACAATCATAATGCTATTTAATGCAAATTAGTTTGTTGAGTCAGCAGATGTGGAACAACTGTGTAAGTTAAAGAAATCTTAGTTTGCAGAGTTGGCTAAAGCATTGTGACATAGAGGTTAGACCAAATTCAAAGAAAGCAGAAATTCTGGCAGTGCTGGTAAAATATTTAGTTGAGGAGAACCATTTGCAGGGATCGGCATACCAATTGCTTCGGGATGAAATGAGTGAAATTGTGGAGTTGCGAAAGTTGGAGTTGCAGTTCAAATAACAAGAAAGGGAAAGGGAAGGGAATACAAGCTAAAATAATTGGAGATTCGGAATAAAGAGAAGAAAGGGAATTTAAGCTGAAAGAACTGGAGATTTGGGAAAGTGAAGGGCTAAAAAAAACTGGAGATTCGGGAAAGTGAAGGGCTAAAAAAAACTGGAAATTCGGAAAAGAGAAGGGCTTAAAGAAGTGGAGATTAAAGAACTGGAGATTAAGATACATATTAAACTTAGGGAATTAGAAATACAGAGTGGAATTAAGACCCCATCTTTCGGATTCTCTTGGTTGACCAGTCAAAAGTCTTGGGACATTACCATACAGGTGAGACTTGTACCCCCCTTTAATAAGAGAGAAGTACTTCCTTTACTTTGAAAGGTAGAGGGGTTGCACACCGCAGCAACTATAGCTCATGATTGTGCTTTGACTCACAAAATGTATCTCCACAAACTCGGTTTTCCCAGCAAAAGTAACCTGGGGAGGTACAATAAACCCGGTCAGGGACCTAGACCCTTATTTGAAGGTCCTCCAGAAAACTCTCATGCCAAGTTTGATTATTTGAAGAGTGCCGATCAGAAGTTAAATTTTCCTGCTGTTCAGAAACTGACCACAGAGTTTTCATCAATACTTACTTGTGCTTATTGCAAGAGGAGAGGACACCTAATGTCTCAGTGTCGTATATTAAAAAGGAGAAACCAAAGTGATTTTATCAGCCAAAGGTTCAACCCAACTGCACTTGCTAATGTTCAAAACCACCCGTTGCAGGCATCGACTATAGAAGGGTCACCCAAAATGGATGTGACGCCAGATTTAGACGTAATCAATGAGGGATATAAACCTTTCATTACAGAGTGTTTTGTGTCAGCTGTAGGTGACACTGCCAATCGGCAACCTGTTAAAATATTTAGAGACACGGAGGCATCCCAGTCTTTGATGCTAGAGGGAATCTTGCCACTATCTGGGAAAACGGTGACTGGTACCAGTGTACTCTTACAAGGTGTTGGTGGTTTTGTTAATGCATCTCTTCAGGTTGTTCTCCTAAAGTCCGAGTTGGTGTCTTGACCTGTTACTCAGACTACACGACCTGTTGAAGGAATTTCTTTTATTATCGGAAATGACTTAGCAGGTGGTAGCGTCTCGGTTAACCTGCAGTTAGAGGAAGAAACGATTGCTGAGAATAACACAGAGTAGCTATAGCAGGAGATTCCTGGTATTTTTCCATCATGTGTTCAACCATGTGTCCACCCACCATAGCACCACTCGTTCCCAGTCTAGGAAGCACTCTTAAGAGAGTACAGTGAAAAAATATTTGGACTGAGAACCCATGTACACTCTAGAGTCTCGAGGATACTTTTATGGGCCAGGCCAATGATTATTTTGATGCTATTGAACCTATTGTTAGTCATATTCTTGTACAATAGTATGAATCTGGGAGCCAATCAGAAAAAAGTCTGGGAATACACTCCAACCATCTCATCTCATGAGAGGGAGACTTATAGAAGAGCAAATTAAGGATGTTGAGCTCAGAGTGCTGGCCAATGGAGTCCTCACAGAGAAGGATGCTTCCAAAGTCCCAGTTTGCTACTTTAAGAAAGATGATGTCTTAATGAGGAAGTGGAGACCACTTGATGTACCAATGGATGATGAATGGAAAGTACATTATCAAAGTGTGGTTCCGCAACTGCAGCGAATGGAGATCTTGAGTTTGGTGCATGACACCATTGGCAGGTCACCTCGGAGTGAAGAGAACATGTGACGAAATTTCGCCACATTTATTTTGACCAGGTTTGGGACGTGATGTTGTGGAGTGTTGTAAATTTTGTCACTCATGCCAAATGGAAGGGAAACCAAATCAAAAAATTCATTCAGCGCCCGTAAACCCATCCCGGCTTTTGATGAACCCATTCGGGTTAACATCAATTGTGTCGGTCCCTTACCAAAGACTAAGGCAGGTAATCACGGCATGTTAACTATTATGTGTGCTTCATCAAGGTTCTCAGAGGCAATACCTCTCAGGAAAATTGCGGCCCCAAACATTGCCAAGGTATTAGTTAAGTTATCTACTCTTGTTGGCCTAGTTAAAGTCATATAGTCTGATCAGGGATCAAATTTCATGTCAATACTTTTTCAACAGGTTCTGCATCACTTTGGGATGAAACAGATGCAGCGAAGTGCTTAACATTCTGAGTCACAAGGTGCTTTGGAAAGGTTCTACTAGATTTTGAAAAACATGATTAAAACCTACTGCTTTGAGTGAGACATGGACAAGCTGAAGAGCGCCGGCATTGTACCAGTGATAAGTTGGGCAACGGGAATGATAAAGAGGAACCTTAAAAACCATCCCTGGGAACATTACCACAAACAAACTACAGTCGGAGGCTGTATGGGGTCAGTGACGATCCTGAAAAGATCCCTTGGAACAAAACTCTGAGAACAACACAACTTCACAACTTAGCCCATGAATCGCAATTCTTTACAGAAGTGGCGGTGGATATTTCGAGTCCTGGGAGGACTCCGTTCCACCTTCTAAAACCCAATTATGGATATAACAACCAACGACTCACACCATGTCATGCATAATGTAATGGCGTTCCTGGAGTCACCCATGCTCCAGTGTAAACCAAAGCATTCACTGCCCGATTATGTTTTTTGCTCATTTACTTACTTGGTGGATACTGGACTCGGATATTGGAGTTTCACTCCTGTATTTATTGTTACCCTCGCCAGAGGAGAGGGAATTGCATTTGAGTCTGGCTGTTTGTCTATTTGTTTGTTTGGCTGTTTGTTTGTCTGCACAGAATAAATATGATTTTCTCTGCAACCGTTGGTCCGATTGACAGGAAATTTTCGCCATAAGTGCAACTACACCTGTATAATTTTTTAATGATAATTATTACGTCATGGGTCACGCTGTTCGGCCGCCATCTTGGAAAAATCGAAATGTTTTGCACCTCTATATCTCGGAAAGCGCCGAATATAAAAAATTGTGACATGGCTCATTGTAAAGAACGCTCCATGACACATAAAATATGTTAATGATGATGTCATAGGTGCCTCCATTATGACGTCATAATTCGACAAATACAAAACTTCATCCTATCAAGATGAAATTTCTTGAGCACCATGTCGGCATAAACTGGTGGAGAAAAAAAAAATAACGATGACGTCATCGGTCACGTGGTTCGGCCGCCATGTGGGAAAAACCGAAAAACTTTGCACTTCTATATCTCCGAAAGCGCTGAATGTAAAAAACTTGAGACATGGCTCATTGTAAGGAACTCTCCATGGGGAATAAAATATGTTAATGATGACGTCATAGGTGCCTCCATTATGACGTCATAATTCGACAAGTACAAAACTTCCTTCGATCAAGAAGAAATTTATTGAGCATAATCTAAGAATAAATTAGTTTATAAAAACATTAATGATGAAGTCATCGGTCAAGTGGTTCGGCCGCCATATTTGCTTTAACACAAAAGCCTTAAAAACCACTGAAAATGCATCCTGGCGGAGGGTCTACAATCTCTGATTGCTCTTTTTCTTGTTTTTACATACAACATTTCGCAAGTCCACAAGAGATTCGCGTTGCTGTTGGGGTTCTTGTTGGGGGTCGATTTTTGAAATGTGCACCCATTGGTCGGACAGCTGCTGCACCACACCCCAAATCTGTTGCTTGCCTCCACCCACCATAGCACCAGGATGAAATGATATGGCTGGCATGTTGTTTATCTGGTGGGAACACGGGATAATCTTAATTCAATCACATGGGAACACGGGCAAGACACGGCTCCATCTATTCCTATTCATTCAGATGGGGACACGGGACAGACACGACTCTATCTAATATTATTCATTCACATGGGAGCAAGGGACAGATATAGCTCTATCTAGTCATATTCATTCACATTGGAAAACGGGACAGCCACGGCTCGGTTTAATCTTATTCATTCACATGGGAATACAAGACAGACACGGCTCTATCTAATCTTATTCATTCACATGCGAACACGGGACAGACACGACTCTATCTAATCTTATTCATTCACATGGGAACATGGGACAGACACGGCTCCATATAATCTTATTCATTCACATGGGAATACGGGACAGACACGGCTCCATCTAATCTTATTCATTCACATGGGAACACGGGACAGACACGGCTCTATCTAATCTTATTCATTCACATGCGAATACGGGACAGACACGGCTCTATCTAATCTTATTCATTCACATGGGAATACGGGACAGACACGGCTCGATCTAATCCTATTCATTCACATGGGAATACGGGACAGACATCGTACAAGGTCAATGAGACAGATTCGAGAATGTAAGGTGAGCAATGAGGAAGTTTTTTTCTTTCATTTCCTGAAATAACACTAACCTGAAAAGCAGGAAACCCGGGGTATGTTTAGTTACCAAGGAGCTAGCTCGTGTTTGTCAAGCCATCCGTTCCTATTCAACGGTTTCAAATGGAGCGCTTGCTTGAATTCTTCAGCCAATTGGTGAGCACTCCACAATAAACTTGGTAACTGAACACACCCCTGACGTTCTTGAGTCCCGAGCCTAGATATATTGTAATCTATATACCCCACACAGACCAATACCATGACCCTTCCTGTCACTCTTGTATGGAGTGTCTGTACTAGTTACCTGGAATGAGATACAGGTGTCTGTCAGACTCGTAATTGATGTTGAACCAAACCATGAAGACTTTCGGAGATGAATTGAACAATTCCTTCAACAACATTCAACATTCAACATTCCTTCAACAAACATTACCGCTTTACACAAAAATGTGCAAAAACAGATCCTTGCAACGACAGACCAATCAGCCTGCTCCCAATTATCAGCAAAGTCATGGAATCCATCATTGCTTTGGATCTCAAATCCTTCCTCTTCTCCAATGGCTTGATCTCTGATCATCAATTTGGATTCAGACCAGGCCATTCTACTCTGGACATGCTGCTTCTGCTGTCTCAACAATGGTTGGAGGTCCTCAATGCCAAACAGGAAATCAGGGCTGTCTCCCTTGACATATCACGTGCCTTCGATACGGTCTGGCACCCAGCTCGGCTCACCAAACTCTCCGCCTATGGTATCCATGGAAATCTCCACTCATGGCTTGCAGACTTCCTCTCTGGTCGTAGGCAACGTGTGGCCCTGAATGGATTTCTCTCATCTCCCCTTCCTGTTCTGGCTGGAGTTCTCCAAGGTAGTGTTCTGGGCCCTGTGCTATTTCTGGTCTTCATCAATGATCTCTCCGACTCTCTGGAAAATCCTCTCTATCTCTTTGCTGATGACTCTACTCTCTGTCGCTCCATTCCTCATCCCTCAGATCGGCAGTCTGCAGCCTCCTCACTCTCTGCAGACCTGGACAAAATCACAGACTGGTCAAACAAGTGGAACATGTCTTTCAATCATGACAAATCCCACACTCTTACGATGTCTCTCCGAAAAGACCGACTGGAAAACCCTCCCATCTACTTTCTCAACAATCCTCTCCAAGAAGTTCTGTCGCTCAAGCTTTTTGGTCTCACTATCTGCCATGATCTTTCTTGGGATAACCACATTTCCAAGCTGGCCTCCAAAGCCAGTCGCCGACTGGGCAATGGGCATCCTCCGTCGTGTGAAGTCCTTCCTTGGCATACCTGAGCTCCTCACCACATACAAGGCTTTCATCCGCAGCTCAATGGAATACTGTTCCCCCCTCTGGGCCGGTGCTCCTGCCTCACACCTAGCTCGGCTTCACGCTGTTGAAACCAAAGCTGTCAGAATCATTGTAATCTCCTACGATGAAGCTAACTCCGAGGGCCTTTCACTCACTCACCGCAGGCAGGTTGGTGGTCTTTCTGTCTTAGCAACTCCTCTCCGGCCTTGCTCCCCCAGCTCTCTTTCTGTGCTCTGTCCCCCTAATATTCCTACAGGTCGCACAAGATCTGCCAGCAAACATCTTATGGTTAAACTGCCAAAATCTAGGCTCTCTGCTCACCTTCACTCTTTCATTCCCCTTTTCTACCGCCTCTGGAACAAACTCCCCCACTCCATTCAATCCCACTCTTCCCTCCAGGTCTTTAAAACAGCTGTTCACCACCATCTCTTATCTTCCCCCATCCAAAACCTTGATCTTTTCTACCCCAGTTAATTCACCCCAGATACACTTTTTTTTGAAATTCCAACTTCTTTCCTGGAAGGCCTTGCAGTGTTGATATGTTTTATACCTCTCCCACCTCCCCCCAAGCCCTCCCCCTCCCACATTTCTCACGATGTCCTTGCTCTCAAATGTTGTATTTGTGTACTTCCCCCTCTCTCCCCATCTTGTTTTCCGCTCCCCTTATTTTGTGTTTTATGCGTCGGTTGCCTTTTTGTGTGATTAATGTTAGCTCTTTCACGAGCCTCGATCCTGAAAAAACAAAAACATCAAGGATGAAGGACAGAGGAAGAGAATATATAAATATATATATATACAGCCATGTGAAAAAGTAAGTACACCCCATGTAAAGTTTTGACTTTTTGAACATATATCAACATACAGCTATTTGAACTTCATTTCAACAATATTGATAGATAAAGGTGATATAATATAACAAATATCATGAAACATTTACATTTTGTAGTCCATTGTATAATTTAAATAAACATAAATGCAAATTTCGCATTTGGAAAAAGTAAGTACACCCTTGGCTCTAATCGGTGGTATTGCCCCCTTTGGCAGAAACAACCTCAAGTAGGCATTTCTTATAACTGTCTACCAGTCTCTGATATCGACTGGGAGAAATTTTTGCCCACTCCTCCATGCAGAATTCTTTCAGCTGTACAATGTTTGAGGGGTTTCTTGCATGCACACCAACAACAACAACAACAACAGGCATTTTAAGGCCATTTTCCCTGCAAGAGCGGGGGTTAGCCTTGCGGTCCACATGACAATGTTCTCCATTTTGCCCTATTTTCTGCATCTCCCCTTGTTAACCCCCTTGCCCGCATGTCTTCTTTGACCATCTTTAGCCAAGTCTTTCTCGGTCTTCCCTGTCACCTACTTCCTTCTACATTCATTTCCATCACTCTTCTCAACCAGTCACTTTTCTCCTTCCTCAAAACATGACCAAACCATCTCAAACTGTTTCTCTTTACAGCATCCATCACAGGCTCTATTCCCATCATCTTTCACAATTCATCATTTGTCTTCCTCTCTCTCAACGATACTCCACACATCCACCGAACCACTCACATTTCCACCCTTTCCAGCCTTCGTTGCTGCTCTACGTTCATTACCCATGTCTCGCTCCCATAAATCATAACACTTCTCACACATGCAGCATTGCAGCATACACCTTTCCCTTCAGCTTCTACAACACTCCCCCTCCTCGTCAGCACGCCACTCAGCTCCCGAAACTTCTTCCATGCACATCTCACTCTAGCAACCGTTGCCGAGCCTGATCCACCTTCTCCATTCAGCATGTCTCCTAGGTAACAAAATGTTTTCACACCTTCCAGCTTCACGCCATCTCCAAGATCCAACTCAACATTTCCTCCATCTGCAGCTCCCTCTGTGCACACCTTACACTTGAATGTAGCTGCCATGCACAGTTTCTTGCATGCACAGCTCGTTTCAAATCCCCTCACAACATCTCGATGGGATTTAGATCCGGGCTTTGACTTGGCCATTCCAGAACCCTCTATTTCTTTCTTTTCAGCCATTCTTTGGTGGATTTACTGGTATGTTTAGGGTCATTGTCATGTTGCAAGGTCCACCTTCGGTTGAGCTTCAACTTTCCGACAGATGGCCTCACATTATCCTCAAGCACCCTCAGGTATAATGAAGAATTCATAGTGGATTCTATGATGGTGAGCTGCCCAGGCCCCGATGCAGCAAAGCTGCCCCAAACCATAATATTTCCACCACCTTGCTTAACAGTTGGTATCAGGTTCTTGTGGTCAAATGCTGTCTTTGGTTTTCGCCAAACATGTCTTCTGGTATTGTGGCCAAATAGCTCTACCTTTGACTCATCTGTCCAGAGCACATTGTTCCAGAAGTGCTGGTCTTTGCCTAGGTGTTCATTGGCAAACTTTAGTCTTGCCCTGATGTTCTTTCTGGACAGCAAAGGTTTCCTCCTGGCACACCTCCCATGCAGATCAAATTTGTGCAGCCTCTTTCTCATGGTAGACTCGTGCAATTTGACATCAACAGTGGCAGGAGCTACCTGTAGGTCCCATGATGACATTCTGGGGTTCTTAGAGACTTCTTTCAGCATCTTGCAGTCTGCTCTTGGGATGAACTTGCTGGGGCGGCCTGGCCTGAAGAAGTTGGCAGTTGTTTGGAATCTTCTCCACTTGTAGATGATCTTCCGGACAGTCGAATGATTGATTTCAAATTGTTTGGAGATCTTTTTAAATCCCTTCCCAGACTCGTAGGCATCTATAACTTTCTTTCTGAAGGCCTCAGAGAGCTCTTTTGATCTAGGCATGGTGACGCCGCACACTTCAACAACAAAGAGAAAACCAAACTAAATGTCTGAGGTTTAAATAAGACAGGTTCCTCCAAGATCCTCTCTAATGATGTTCTAATCATTTGCACCTGAGCTGGTGCACCTGATTCTAATTTTAGGTATTTGAAGTAGTGATAAATGTAGGGGTGTACTTACTTTTTCCACACGCGAAATTTGCATTTACGTTTATTTAAATTATACAATGGACTACAAAATGTAAATGTTTCATGATATTTGTTATATAATATCACCTTTATCTTTCAATATTGTTGAAATGAAGATCAAATAGCTGTATGTTGAAATATGTTGAAAAAGTCAAAACTTTACATGGGGTGTACTGTACTTACTTTTTCACGTGACTGTATATATATATATATATATATATATATATATATTGTGTCCCATGTTGTGACAACAGTGCGTTCATTCTTGTTTTTTAAGATAGAGCAGGTATTTCCCTGGCTCGAGCAGGTATCTATAGATCTCTAAGTGTGTACATTATTAGCAGGCCCTTACCAGGGTCACTGTTTGTCAGTGTAAATAGCTGCAGGATGTACAGGGTAAGAATCTTTTGCTGGGAATTGGATTGGAATCCTGTGTTTGACATTGAAGAATTTTTCTGATATCCATCTCCAACATTAGATGGGCTTATTCCCGCGAACACGGACTTTTCCCAGCTATCGCGAAGCATGTCAAAGGGCGATCCATACAAAAATGCAAAAGGTCCTTTGAGCATAAGACAAACTAAGCCACAATGGACCCCCAACCAATAATGGACCCGAGCGCACTTCAAGAAACTAATGATACATCATTCTTCTATAAATGGACGATTCTGGCTGCAGACCCGCCCAGGTCCGTCATTTAGTGTATGAAATTTGAAAAGTTCTCGTTCTCTTCGATAGATGCTGCAATTATGACTCTCCAATTGGTAATTACAACCTGGAATGACGCATTGTACCATCTTCACAAAGCCACGCCGGCCATATTCAATGAGTGCAAAACCAGGCCTTGCATTGTCATGCCAACGTGACGTCATCGCTCCGCTGCGTTTTTGTGGTGTATTAATTTTTAAATGCGATTTAAAAAAATCAAACCCGTGTCCAAAGGAAGCGGTTCCGCATTTTTAATATGAAATCGGAAAAACCTAAGAAACGAACGAAACCCTTTAAAACCCCTTAGAATTACCTTTTTAACCCTTTAAATTACCCTTTAGAACACTTTAAAATTAAACACGGTGGGTTAGAAAGGTTCTTCTCTCTTCATTTATTCCGGACAGACATAGCCAAATATTGAATGAGCTTCACCGCTTAATTTCTTTTTGTTATGGTGCAGGTGCAATAGCCAAGAGTGAATGTCGCTTCCTTCAGTTGGACTCATTGTAATTGCTTCAGCCATTGTTGTGCTCGGCACGGTGACATTTAAAAACATATTGAGGATTGAACAATTTGGCGATCTCTCGATCTGGTACTTCAGCCGTGTATTTTGGCGTATTTTTCATTATTGTTAGTTGTGAAAACGTTTGAGAATAAAAGGTATGCCTTTTCAATGCTGATGACTTCACTCTTTCCTAGTTTATAAGCATAGAATTTTGCACACATTTGAATGGGTGGCCATTTCCCCCCCGTGCCATCTCTAAATATGGAGTACGATCGTACTTCAAGATAGTTTTGAGTGGTTGGAAAAAGGAATTGCATCTCTTACGTGTCGTAACGATCCATGCAATATATGCATTGTCCTTGTGTACATTTCCAAAGGGTGTAACACAGAGCAATTATTGGGTATATTTTGTGCAGCAAGCATGAAATGACTTCATAAAGACCACCTTATGAATATGAATACTTTTTTTCAAAAAAGGTTCCAAACTTGGAGCATTTTTGATATTCAAATCTGTTGAAATAGTTTGCTGAAGGGATATGTGATGACTATAATGCCATGGGATGACAAATCAATAGGAAACAAGAATGACCGCACTGTGGTGACAAAATCTGGAAACGGGCCAATTGGGAAACGCGCATTTAAAAGCATTCTTAAACTAGATAGTTTTCATGGAATACTTACCCTGCACAGTGAGGTTGGTGCTTGCCAATTCGCATTTCGACTTCTTTCTGTGATATTTCTCTGTACTTTCAAGTATTTTGAATGGTAGGATTCGATTCGGATTGCTTGCATTTGTATACAGGGTGTCCACAAATTACCATTCCAAATTCAAACCGTAAGAAAAAATGAATGAAATGGGATACAATGATGCGGTTTGATGCTTGTGAACAAACATTTCTCAAAGTTTGATTGTCTAGAATCTAGATCATCATATAGCATTCGACACCATTTATCATCACTTGGTCCCTATAAACCAGGTGACACTACTCTTTCTTGTGGGGACGCTATTTGCAGTGAATATGACATCATGTGTAAATTAATTTGTAATCATTTCAAAAAATAACCCCCACTTTGACATTATTGGCTATTTTGCGTAGATCATTGACAAAAAAATCTCAATTTAATCAATTTTAAGTTCAGGCTGTAACACAACAAAATGTGAAAAAGTCCAGGGGTGTGAATACTTTATGAAGGCGCTGTATCTGACATTTCTCCAGTCCATTCTAAAAAAAATTGTCGACACAAACAAGATCTTTCAATGAGAGGAACCTAAAATTAATTGCATCAAGAGAGAACTGACAACATTTCTACAAGGTTTGTTGGGTCGTTTTCTGAAAGCGAGGCTTATCATGGAAAGGAACTCAGTGAAGTCGTTGTTGATGATCTAGATTCATTTCAGGACAAACCTTCCTTGGGTTTAGAAAACGACCAATCTGATGCAACATGCTGATCTCTTAGCACTTGAGATTGGGAAAATCCAAGATTATTGTTGTAAGTTCTATCAAGAGGCATTCATATATGTGCTCTCCCATTTCCCACTTCAGGATGATGTGATCTGCCATGCAAAACTCATTGACTTTTCCATGCGAAGAGAAACTGAATTTGATGATGTCAGAGATTTTGTTGAAAAGTTCGCCGTATTGAAAGTCAAGCTCTCTAGCAAGGAAGATGATCTATATGATGAGTACATGGTGTACAGGCAGAATACTGCCGGACACAGCCATTTCTGATCCAAACCAAAGGGTGGACAAGACCTAGCATGAGATATCATTGATGAGAAGGGCAGGCGGGAAACCACGATTTTGCCTTCTTTCAAAATGAAATTTGAAAAATTTGAAATTTTTTAGAATTTTTTCTTTTTTGGGGAAATAATTTTTGAAATTTTTTTTGAAATTTTTCTTTTGAATTTTTTTCAATTTTTTTGATAAAAATAGTTTGTTGTTTTTTGAAATTTAGAATTTGAAAATTTTGATTTGAACTGCGGTTCAGCACATACTTGTCCTGCCTCACAGTGATGCCGAAGAGGAACGTATCTTCTCACAAGTTCACAAGAACAAGACCGATTTCCAAGTGCACTTGTCAAATGAGGAAACCCTTTCTTCTCTCATCAAATGCAAAACTAACTTATTTTGTAAAACCTTGTGTTATAGGTTTGATCCACCGAGAGATCTCATCAGAGAGGCCAAGAAAGCCTGTGGGAAATACAATGGCGAGCACAGTCACATGAAGTGACTCGTCCGTCAGGTCTTCGCCATGTCAGTTTGATTGATCCCTGCTCGTGTGGTGCTTCACGATCGTTGGAATGAGCCTATGACTCTATGCAGTACTTCCTAAACTGTAAGTGAACATTTGAATTGAGTTCTGAACAGCTTTGTCAATAAATTGAGATCTCGCGAGATCACGGCGAGGTCACATCTTTTCGAAGCTGCTCCATGCGCTCACGCTTTCGAAGCTAAGTTATATTTCTCAATTGTGTTTTTGTCGAGACTGTATCTATCTTTCGGTGTATGTACCTATAGCGTATCTTTTGGAAAATTTTCGGTGCTAATTTTTCGTACATGTATACACAATCGTCGGTTAATGGTATCGAGTATTCTGCGGCCTAGTACTCGTAGGCTTAGACTACCGTACCGTCTCCGACCTTGTGGTTTGTTTTTCTCTCAGCGATTCCTCGAATGCGCTGAAATTATTTTCGTTCTCTGTTTCGTACCAGTCGTTCACCCCGTACCTCCTTGTTTAATATCTCTACTCACAAAAAAAACAAAAAAAAAACCCCAAAAAAAATATTTCCTTCCCAGGTCTTATTCGTTTATTTGTTGTTCTTTTTGTTCGTTCGCGATCACGCGGTAAGAAATGTATAATCTCTCCCCTGAACAACTATTTTCTCTCATATATTATAACACCCTTTTCTTCTTTTCCTACAAAAGGATGCTTTCGTCTTGCTCACCAAATCTATTCATTCCAAAAAATATATATAATACCATCTCTTACAGTTCCTCCTTTCTACATTCCCTAAACTATCCAGAACTCCATCCCTCCTCCAGTGTCCTCAAACGTATTTTTGACTCGAAGGTCTCAAACTCATTTTGCAAAAAATGTTCGTTTCCCATGAATCGTACACTTTTCAAAATCCAATCTCACCCCTCCCCTCCAAATCCTCCCCATCACCCATCCCTTTCAAATCTCCCCCCTTGCCCCTTCCCTCCCCTCCCTCCTAAACTCCTCCCACACCCCTCCCCTCCGAGACTCTCCCTCGCTCCTCCCCTCCTAGACTCCCCTCTCACCCCTCCTCCTCAAAGCATCCTCCCTGCTTCTTCCTCCTTCCAACTTTCACCTTCATCTCCCCAAACCTTCTGCCTTGCTCTTCCCCCTCCTCAAATAACACCTCACTGTGCCTCACCCAATCTCCATCAAACCTTTTGTCCGCCCCATTCTTCCCTTTCTCCAAGCTATTCTGAAATCTCTGACACACCTTCAACAGCTCTCCCTACCTCTTCCTCCTCTTCCACATCTTACCCTACGCCTCCCCCCCCTGTTCTGGACCCGATGCTCCCCCTTCCTCTTCATTAACGGTATGGACCTCAAACATCCGGGGCCTTCGCTCAAACTTGACTGACCTCTCCATACAGGTTGCTTCTGACAAACCAGATGTGATCTGCTTAACAGAAACTTTCCTCCTTCATGATGTCTCTGATGCCTTGGTATCTCTCCCAGGTTACTCCCTCCTCCGGTATGATAGACCTGAGCCTCGTCCTGGAGGTGGGGTTGCTATCTTTATAAAAAACTCTCTTCCTCACTCGCCCTCCACTGCCCTCTCTCCACCTCACCCCCAGAAATACCTTTGGCTACGGCTTCCCCTTCGCTCCCACCTTTTGTTCATATGTGTGTTGTACCGTCCACCAAACAGTGATGACTCCATCTACATCTCGCTGTCTGATAATATGGACCAACTTCTATCTACTCATCCCAACTCTCTCTTCCTCATATGTGGTGATTTCAACTGTCATCATGCCAGTTGGCTGGGTGTGGGTACCTCTCTCACCAGCCATGGCTCCTCAGCAAAGGACTTCTGCGACTCACTGGGACTGACACAATCTGTCAATTTCCCGACCCGGATCTCAGTCAACGGAACATCTTCTCTTCTGGACTTGGTTATGACTAACTTCCCTGAAAATGTCTGCTGCTCTTCTTCTGCTCCAATCGGATCATCTGATCATGTGCTTGTCAAAGTGGACATCTCTCTGACCATTCTCAGAGAGCCTCCTCAGCGTCGACGAGTCTGGCATTTCACTCAGGCCAACTGGCATGGTCTTCAAGCAGCCATGAATCATCTGGACTGGTCTCCCATCTCTACCGCCTCTGACATCAACTCATCCTGGGAATTCTTTCAAAGTAAATTGCTCTCTCTCATGCACAGATTTATACCATCTCGTCTTCAGTTGTCATACCCTTCCTCCCGTCCATGGTACACGGAATCTTGTGGTGAGGCTGTTGCCCTGAAACAACTTGCTTTCGTCTCCTGGAAAGCAAATCCAACGGAAGGAAATCTCATTTCCTTTCACAAAGCCCGAAACAAGTGTGTGTCCACCCTCAGCAGAGCCAGGAAACAATATCTCACCATTCTCAAGACCGAACTCTCTTATCTGTCTCCCTCTTCCAAATCCTGGTGGCGTCTGGTCAAATCTGTTTCTGGTGTTTGTTCCCCCTCCATCCCCTCCCTCACCTCAAATGGCTTAACGGCTGACTCCGCACGTGAAAAAGCTGAATGCCTCAACTCTGTGTTTGCCTCTAAATCTTGTGTCCCAAACCCATCCCTCTCTGTACCCACCGTACCCAGTCGTACCCAGCTGCTCCTGGACTCTGTGTCCTTTCCTCCTGACAAGGTGGAAAAGTTTCTGTCAACCCTCGACTCTGATTCTGCAACTGGTCCTGACGGCATCAGCCCACGGGTCCTAAAATCATGTTCTTCTGCTCTTTCACTCCCTCTTTCTGTTCTCTTCACCCTCTCTTTTGCTCAAGGTCATCTGCCATCTGCTTGGAAATCAGCCAACATCACCGCTTTGCACAAAAAAGGTGCAAAAACAGATCCCAGCAACTACAGACCAATCAGCCTTCTCCCAATTATCAGCAAAGTCATGGAATCCATCATTGCTTCAGATATTAAATCTTTCCTCTTCTCCAATGGCTTGATCTCTGATCATCAATTTGGTTTCAGACCTGGTCACTCTACTCTGGACATGCTGCTTCTGCTTTCTCAACAATGGATGGAGGTCCTCAACGTCAAACAGGAAATTAGAGCTGTCTCCCTTGACATTTCACGTGCCTTCAATACGGTCTGGCACCCTGCTCTGCTCTCCAAACTCTCCTCCTTTGGTATCCATGGAAATCTCCACGCATGGCTGGCGGACTTCCTCTCTGGTCGTAGTCAACGTGTGGCCCTGAATGGGTTTCTCTCATCTCCTCTTCCTGTTCAGGCTGGAGTTCCCCAAGGTAGTGTTCTGGGCCCTGTGCTTTTTCTGGTCTTCATCAATGATCTCTCTGACTCTCTTGAAAATCCTCTCTATCTCTTTGCTGACGACTCTACTCTCTGTCGCTCCATTCCTCATCCCTCAGATCGGCAGTCTGCAGCCTCCTCACTCTCTGCAGACCTGGACAAAATCACAGACTGGTCAAACAAGTGGAACATGTCTTTCAATCCTGACAAATCTCACACTCTTACAATGTCTCTCCGAAAGGACCGACTGGACAACCCTCCCATCTACTTTCTCAACAATCCTCTCCAAGAAGTTCTGTCGCTCAAGCTTTTGGGTCTCACTATCTGCCATGATCTTTCTTGGGAAAACCACATTTCCAAGCTGGCCTCCAAAGCCAGTCGCCGACTGGGCATCCTCCGTCGTGCGAAGTCCTTCCTTGGCACACCTGAGCTCCTCACCACATACAAGGCTTTCATCCGCAGCTCAATGGAATACTGTTCCCCCCTCTGGGCTGGTGCTCCTGCCTCACACCTTGCTCGGCTTCACGCTGTTGAGGCCAAAGCTTTCAGAATCATTGGAATCTCCTGCGATGTAGTCAACGCCGAGGGCCTTTCACTCACTCACCGCAGGCAGGTTGGTGGTCTTTCTGTCTTCTACCGACTCCTCTCCGGCCTTGCTCCCCCAGCTCTCTCTGTGCTCTGTCCCCCCAATATTCCTTCAGGTCGCACAAGATCTGCCTGCAACCCTCTTATGGTTAAACTGCCAAAGTCTAGGCTCTCTGCTCACCTTCACTCTTTCATTCCCCTTTTCTCCCGCCTCTGGAACAAACTCCCCCACTCCCTTCAATCCCACTCCTCCCTCCAGGTCTTTAAAACAGCTGTTCACCACCATCTCTTATCGTCCCCCATCGAAAACCTTGATCTTTTCTACCCCCGGTAATTCACCCCAGAGTCCTTGCAGTGTTCCTATGTTTTAATCCTCTCCCACCTCCCCCCAAGTCCTCCCGATGTCCCTGCTCTCAAATGTTGTGTTTGTGTCCTTCCCCCTCTCTTTTGTGTCCTTCCCCCTCTCTCCCCATCTTGTCTGCCGCTCCCCTTGTTTTTTGTGTTTTGTGTGTCGGTTTGTCTTTTTGTGTGATTAATGTTAGCTCTTTCACGAGCCTCGATCTTGTATACAAAAACAAAAACAAACAAAAAAAACGACGATCTCAGTATTCCGGTGTATTTTGTGTGACTGACAACCTCTCGAATAGCGGTTTTACCACGTTTGGATAACCCTTTGAGTGCTGTATTGTTTACGGCTGTGTGATTCCCTGTTGCTTCATTAATTTTTTTTCATAGGGATGTGAATTTCAAGTTGTATTTGCAAAAAAACAGACAACTTCAGTGTCAAGCTAAACGAATAACTAAAATACAATATAAATGTTTCAATTTTTCAAATCTTGTCACAAATCTGTGACCGCAGAATGCAAAGGGTGAAAAAAAACCACTTTTGATTCCTTCCAACCCATTTTTCATCACCTCCAACTTTCCATGTATGCATTTCCTTCCACGCTATAGTCCCTCATCGTAAATAACACTTGACCCAAACAAAGCCAATGGAAATCTGACGCAACAAACCAGGGCAGTGTATAATCAGCAGAGGTCTATAGGCCTAATGTGTTAGGCCCACCAGAAAACAAGATGGTGGCCATATCATTTTGTCTCATACTATGATGGGTGGAGTCAAGCGACAGATGTGGGTGTGGTCAGGCAGCTGTCCAACCAATGGGTGCACATTACTAAAATCGACCCACAAGAAGAGCTCCAACAACAGCAACAGCAACGTGAAGCTCTTATAGACCTGCGATATGTCGCAGGTAAAAACATATACCTTTGATAGCAACATAGTGCATATAAAAAAATCACTGTTGAAACAAGTATGGGCACAATGTTTTTGATGAAGATGTAATGAAAAATACTGTCGTGCGCTTGGAAGCGCACTCAGAAGACTATACCCAAAAAGCATGTAACGACATCCCAAGTCACGGAGCTTGTTGCAGTGTTGGTGAAGGAGTTGCAGACATCAATTAAGAAATAGATAGGGAATTATTTGAATAATTTAAAACTAATTAAAGGTAGTCATCATGGATTTACTAAAGGGGGATCTTGTTTAACAAATTTATTGGAGTTCTCTGAAGCAGTTTCTGACTGCATGGATGAGGGAAATGCAGTGGATGTAGTATTTCTAGACTTTCAGAAGGCATTTGATAAGGTAACACAACACATAGGAGGTTAACAGCTAATGTGAGGGCTTGCAGAGTGCTTGGTAGGGGAGCTAACTGGATTTGAAACTGGCTTTGTGATAGGAAGCAAAGATTGGCTGTGAGTGGGAGGATGTAAGTAATGGGGTACCTCATGGAGCTATACTTGCATATTATTATTCATAATTTACATCAATTATTTCGATATTGGAGTGAAGAGTAAGCTTTTTTGATTTGCAGATTACACAATGCTGGAAGTTAAGGTAGATGGCATAGAGGGGTTGATGAGGTTCAAGAAAGTCTAGATACTTTCATGCATTGGGCAAAAGATTGGCAGATCTATGCAGATTAACACAAATAAATCTAAGATGATGGAGATGGATAATAACAATGTACATAGGGATGACATAATGCAAGGGGCATTCTTGGAACATGTGACACAGGAGATGGATCTAGAGGTGGTGATATATAAAAGTGGGGAAGTGGGGTAAGAAGGGGGAGACAGTAATACGTTTTCAGCAGAATAGACAGAGATATGATGAGGGGCCATAGCCCGAAAGTAAAGAAGTTCAGAGTCAGGGCAGCAGTCTTCTAGTCAGAAGACTATACCCAAAGGTGGTCTTTCTGTCTTCTACCGACTCCTCTCCGGCCTTGCACCCCCAGCTCTCTCTGTGCTCTGTCCCCCAAATATTCCTACAGGTCGCACAAGATCTGCCAGCAACCCTCTGATGGTTAAACTGCCGAAATCTCGGCTCTCTGCTCACCTTCACTCTTTCATTCCTCTTTTCTCCCGCCTCTGGAACAAACTCCCTCACTCCCTTCAATCCCACTCCTCCCTCCAGGTCTTTAAAACAGCTGTTCACCACCATCTCTTATCTTCCCCCATCCAAAACCTTGATCTTTTCTACCCCCGCTAATTCACCGCAGATCCACCTTGTTTGAAATTCCAACTTCTTTCCTGGAAGTCCTGGCAGTGTCCATATGTTTTATACCTCTCCCACCGCCCCCTTCCCATGCCCCTCCCCCCCCAAAGCCCTCGCCCTCTCTCAGATCTCTCGATGTCTCCATGTCTCTCGGTCCCTGCTCTCAAATGTTGTGTTTGTGTCCTTCCCCCTCTCTCCCCATCTTGTCTACCGCTCCCGATGTTATATGTTTTATGTGTCGGTTTGTCTTTTTGTGTGATTAATGTTCGCTCTTTCACGAGCCTCGATCTTGTATACAAAAAAAAAAAAAAAAATAGTGCATGGAATGGTCTCCCTAGAAAGGTAGTGGCAGCAGAAAGAATAAATAGGTTTCATTGGAATTAGATAGTTACCGACAAGGTGTCATATGTCCCAGGACACGGTTTTAGCTGCTTATACAAGATTTGTTTGTACCGTACTGTTTTTTTCAGATAATACAAATACTATATTGTTATGAATTTTGGGGTAGGGGAGTATATAGATTTAGGTAGATCTGAATAGGTATCATGCTTCGTCTGTCGTGATAGGAAACCTCACCTGTAATAAGTTCTGTTAGCCCAGTTTGTCAGATCAAGTGTGTACCTGTGATCATACAAGGATTGAAAGTGTGTTAAATAGTTGTAGGGATTAGGCAAATTCCTGTGTGTGTGAAACCTGTTATCTACCCGGTGTCCCTTATGGCAACACATATCATACATTAGCTAGCCTCAATAGTGCACACATTAATTAATTCCCCTCCGCCACAAGACGATAAAACTGACTGGAAGAGCAGACAGCAAGCGGCCGCGTACAATGCCACCATGGCAAGCAAACACCGCACAGGCAGGCCGAGAGACACGCACCGAAGGACCCCGTAACACGAGCGCTGATTGCAGAGCAGGACGATGAAGGACGTGCCATTATGACTGGCCACCGACAAATGATGATCACCAAAAGGTGTGAACATTCGGCCAGTCGATGTGGAGGGCGCGAAGGAGGACGCAAGGAGCGACGCAGCGGTTGGACGAGAGAATCGGTGACGTCAAGGCACGGGCGGTAAAACCACTGGCAAGCCGACATTTTGTCCCTTCTCGTTCTTGGACTGATCCTGCCAGGACCTCTCTCTCTCCCCTTTGTCTTCTCGTTTTGGCTGCCCTCCTGTCCGGACCTTCTTCTGCCCCCTTGCCTTTCTCGCGATTGGACCTGTTCTGGCATTTGGACATTGGAGACGGTGGAGCGATGATCGTGCGGGCGGGGCCTGCCGGGCAGTATGCGCTGATTAGTGGAGCACGCGAACGAAGCGGACTGAGGCCTCCTTCCCACCAAGCACAGAGCCATGTCCAGACGCGAGTTTGGGGCCTAGACTACTGAGACAGATATGACGCACCACATTCCACACCACAACGAAACGTTATTTTATTATCCTTCCCATCGTGTATTCGAAGTCTGTGTGAAAGAGCACTCAATAGGGGGTTTAGTCTTTATCGTCGTGTTTCATTGTTCTCAGGTTCCGTAAAATAAACGTTTTTTTTTTATACATAAATTCCGTGTTTGGTTGAGTTATTGATTTTCAGGTTGAAGACATCGGACCGACAGGTAAGCGCGGCATCCTCCCCCAATCCCTCGGCTCGTGTATCGATCCGCCATTGAATTGGAAACGCCTCGTTAAGTTCGATTCCATCTGTGGTGGATGCTCGGTCTTAACTGAGCAAGCCACACGACAATATTAAACCAAGATGGCAGACACCAGTCCATTTACAGTGGAAGAGAGGCTGGTAGCAGTGGTGCAGTACCACGAGAGGAGAAACACAAACAACACGATGAAACAGGTGCAAGAAGACTTTGAGGAGCATTTTGGAAAGCCAGCACCATCAAAATCAAATATTCATCTTTTGGAAAAAGGCATTTCAGACTGGAAGTATACTCAACAGCAAGAGCAGCGGACAACCAAAAATTCTTGATTTGGGAATTCCAAACATTAAATATCTGTTCTCAGATCTCCAAAAAAAAACATTACGGAAACGTTCTGCAGTGTTGGGTGCTTCATATTCATCGTTACGTCGCACAATGAAAAAAGACCTTCACATAAAACCATATAAACCAAATGTCATTTGTGAATTGTCAGATGCAGGTCATGAAAACAGGTTGACAGTTTGAGACAGACTGTTGCAGCACTTCCATACAATTCCTAAAATATCAAAGGTTATGTTTAGTGACTTACCTTAGTTCACCTCCATGCAACGTTTACTTTTGGTGTGATGCTAATCCACATTATGTTGAAGAAGTACAAGACCATCCACCACATGCTATCGTTTGGGCAGCGTTATTGGCCCACCACCTCATTGGTTCTTAGTTTTTTTTTGATGCGTCCGTCAACCAGCAGTCATATTTGCATATGTTGGAGAATTAGCTCACGCCTGAACTTGAACGACATGGACAAGCTTATAAGATTTATTTCCAGCATGAGGGGGCACCTGCGCATCATGCATGTGTGGTACGAAATTACCTCAATCTAATTTTCCCCAACCGTTGGATTGGCAGGTCTTCACCAACACTTCTGCGCCCACCATGCAGTCCTGACCTGACCACTTGTGACAATGCTCTGTGGGGGTACATGAAAGCTTAAGTTGCAGAATATCGCATGGCATCTGTTGATGAATTTAAACAATGCATCCAGGAAGCATTTGGCATCATAGCACGTGGTATTTTGCATTGGTTTCCACATCGCATGTGTAGAAAAATTATCTTTGGCCGTGACAACGGCACACGTCATATGGATACACTTGGTGTCTAAGGAGGTATTGTAATTGTTCTATTATTATTGTAATACTAGCCGAAAGCACCCGGCGTTGCCCGGGTTCTTTTTGAAAGAATTTACTACTATAATTCAGCTTTTACTCGCGGCCGTAGAAGATTGACGACTATAATTCAGCTCAGCTTTTAATTGCGAAATGGGCCCAGCCCGGCCGAGGTGGGCCTCCACCGGCCTCACCACCTAGCCTATAACCTTCCTGGGGCCCGTCCCGACATTTTTTGTTTTCGAGGTTTCCTCCTATCTTTCACCGTTCAGGAGATTAGTGCGTGCAGACAAACAAACAAACAAACAAACAAAAACTTTCTTTTATATATATAGATTACTCCAGGTTATTATGTAATACTATTACTGTAATATGTTAGTATTTCTGGGAATATTACTCACTCTGGTAGATGGTATAAACAAATATCGTACAAGCAGCTAAAACCGTGTCCTGGGACTTATGGCTCCCCCTGTACATGCACTGGAGAAAGATAGGTATGGGGATATTCACAGTACTTGTAGGTACAGGATGTTCCATAATAAATGAAACTCAAAGTTGTTTTAATACTTCTTTAATTTTCCATTGGAACAACGTGAAACTTATACATGAGAATCTTTATAATATGTAGAATAAAGTACCACACAAAAAATGAAACTAGTGATTTCAGAAGACAGTTCACAAAACATGTTCTAAATGGCTGCCCTGCTGCAGCAGGCACAAATGGATCCTCCTGGTGAAGTTGTCGATAACTCGGCTACATTCCTGAACCGGAATAGCTTTTGATGTTGGTGGAAATTGCAGGTTCCCCCCTGGTACACTTCAGGTAACCCCAAAGATAGAAGTCAGGTGGGTTGAAGTATGTACAATGCGGAGCCCATTCAACATCTGTCCTTCAAGAGACAATTTGATCACCAAATTTCTGTTGTAGCTACGGTATCGATCTGCTGGAAGTGTGAGGTGTGGCCCCATCTTGCTGAAACCATTGCACAGCCATGTCGATGTGGCGTTTCCCCGCTATTGCAACCCAGAACCTCTGGATAACTTTCAAGTACCGTTCAGTGGTTACAGATACCAATTTTCCTTCTTCATCTTGAAACCAGAAAAGCCCAATGATACCAGATTTGCTTATGGTAACCAATGCAGTGCTTTTCTGGCTGTGCAAAAGCCTTTCAAAAAGATCATTAGGAGAACCAGATCCCCAAAACACATTTTTAAAAGTTAACATGACCACTTAAAAGAAACTGGGCCTCGTCAGAAAACCAAACACCACTCAGAAAATTTGGATCCCTCTGAAATTTTTCCTGAAACCATTCACATGTCGTCACACGAAGTTATTTATCATTGTCTGTTAGTTTTTTGCTTCACTTGTATGTGATACAGGTACATTTTTAGTTCTTGCTTCAGAATAATTTATGTACTTGATAAAGATAAGTTCAATTCTTGAGATCGAGGACGCAGCGATTTCCTGAGGCCCCTCAAAACTCCTTCATGGATCACTTCAATGTCCTCTTATGATCTTGCAGTCCAGACTGCAATATGATCATGAAACCAGACTTTGAGCATTTAAGATTTTGTACTGTCCCATGGGACTTAAATCTCTTTGTCAATGGCAAAATATGAGACGTATCTCGGGCTAATCTGGTCTCGAATTTCTTTCTGAATTGTGTTTGAGTCTGTTTAAATGACATTGCGACAAAGGAAGACTCCACAATAAAGATCCTTTGTTTAATTGTCCATGCCATCTTCAAAATTGACAGTATGACTCTGATGTTTGCAGTTTTTCATCCAAATGATGCTTCATACAAACCTGCAACAGAAAAAAATAATTGTATTAAAAATAGAAATTTCACGTAACTTTAATAGGGTTACATTTTTTATGAAACACCCTGGTAACTTGTGTGTGGAAGGGTGATCGTTTTCTGGGCTTGGTGCAGCACAGGCGTGATGGGCCAAATGGCCTCCTCCTGCACCAAAGCTCCTTATATATTCTTGTCTCAACCATTCCACTCAATCAACGGAATGTCACAATGAAATACAGAGATTCTCTTTTGAGCAACAATATACACATATATATATATATCTATATCTATATATATCTATATATATCTATATGTATCTATATATATCTATAGATATCTATATATATATATATATGTATTATGTATATATATATAGTATATATAGTATATATACATATGTTTTGGTGAGCTGTCATCTGGTGTTTGAAAGGTAAATGCACCATGTCTGTCTTGGATTATGGGAATCAACAATAATTTTGGGATTTGGCGTTTTCCAGGACCAGGAAAAGATAAATACCATTTTTAGTGGCTGTTTCCAGTTAGTCATTTCAGTACTTAAGAATTGTAAGACATTAAAATATCAGTAAACTGCATCTTCAAAATATACAGTAGCAAGCCAAAGAGATATGTGACTTTTTCTATCAGTATTTGCTGAGTGTGCATGCACTGTGAATGGTGCGTAACAACATCTACGCAAAAAGCAAGCTTCTTCAACAGCGATAAATGCTTTCTTGTGTGAATCACTTGATTCTGATTGATAACAATATGGGTGCTCTCACAACTAATTTCAACTTTAGGAGGTCATTAGGCCTATAAAGCCTGTACCCAATGGTTGCTTGTCCTTGTTCTATGCGGTTTAAATGCTGAGTTTCAAGCAAGGTACCAACTCACAGTCTTACAATTACACCACCAAGTCTGGGTTACAGCTTAACTTGCTCCAGGAAAAAGCAAAACTCTTTTCTCACTATCCACTCGTTTGCTAATTAAGGAAGTGGGTGTACAATTTGGAGTAAGTCTATGGGTGTGGTTTCTAGGAACGTTTCATCAGGCGTTTTAACCTGAAATACTGTCACATGGGTCCACTATTGTTGGCCGATTGTTGGCCACAATGCCATTTTAAACAGTTCACATCGTTCCACCTATCTTCCGCTTTTCAGCCCGTCCTCTGCGCAGCAGGAGAAGGTTTTGTAATCACTTTTGTGTATCTGTCTGTGTGTGTGTGTGTGTGTCTGTCCACACCATAACTTATAACCATTTCAGTTTTGTCATCAAATTTTCACCAAAGCTCTATTATGATAATACAGACAAGGGAAATTAATAATTTGGCAAAAGGTCAAAGGTCAGCATCACCTAAAATCATCAATTTTCATCCAATTGACCTGAAGTTTAAATTTACCATTTGAGCTTTGTCATAAAATTTACAACAAAGCTTTATTATGAGAATAAGGAGAAGGCAAATTCATAATTTGGTCAAAAGGTCAAAGGTCAGAATCACATAAAATCGTCAATTTTCATCCGATTGACCTGAAATTTTCAGAAATTGCATATTGCGTCACTGAATTGGTTCACCAATCAAAAGCAAGAAGTTGATTGTTTTGGTTTTTTTTACATAAAAAGGTCAAAGGTCAAGGTTGTGTAAAATCATCAATTTTCAACCAGCTGACCTGAAATTTAAATAATTTGCATATTGGGTCACTGAATTGGTTCACCAATGAAAAGCTACATGCTGATTTTTTTTAGATCTAAAGCTCAAAGGTCAGAGATGCATAAAATCATCAATTTGTATTTTTTTTTTAAACTGTTTTCGTTATTCTGAGCATACGGAAGAAGAAGACATCTGAATACAAACTGATGCGGATGCGCTTTGCATTTTCAGATGCTTTCTCATTGCATTTGTTTGTATTCTGTTCATCTTCTGTCGTCACACAGTGTGCGTATCCATTACATTATTTTGTTATTTGCACACACCAATCACGTTTTACATCCACTGCCCACATATTGATCCATACTGCATGATTTGCACACAATCACACATTGTATTTCCTTACTATTGGCATGCTTCATTCATGCCCCTTTGTATTGAAGAGGATGGTTTCAATTCGACTTTGGCTTTTGTTTATAAAATGCAGAGTCATGGGTGTAGTTTGCAGATTAATTATTTGGAGAAAATGTAGTGTTGGTAAGGAATACAATGATGATCAATCAATCAATTTCTTACTTTCTTATAAAGCGCCTTCTGTTTCCAACAGAAATTTCAAAGCACTTTGTTTACCAAGAAGGAAGAGGTAATAAAAGTGAAAATCAATAAAAGTAAAGGGTAAAAGTATGGGATTTTAGGAGAGATTTGAAAAGTGTAATTGAGGAGGTTGTGTAGATTTTAAAGGACAGAGTTTCACAGTTGAGAAGCACATCTGAAGAATGTCTGATCTCTAAAAGTCTTAATCTCCACCACCATGAGTTCCCATTGTTTGATCTGAGCCTTCTTACAGGGGCATAAGGTGTGATTAGGTGATAAATGTAGGCAGGGACCAACATTTGATTGGCTTTAAAGGTTATCAGCAATATTTTGAAATCTATATGTTAGTGTACTGGGAGCCAGTGAAGTATGTTGAGGATTATAGGAACGTGATCAAATTTATGAGCTTCAGGAAGCCTGGGAGCAATATCCTGAATGAGTTGCTTCGGCCTTGAGAAAAAGGCCAACAAACTTGCTAACTGCAGTGAGTTGCAGTAATCCAAGCGTGACGATATGAGAGCTTGAACCAATTGTTGTTGTCCTCTGATTGAAGTAAAGTATGAGCAATGTTGTGCAGACAGAAGTAAATAGACACAGATTTTTGCACTTGGTAGAATCTAGAAATGATTCTGGCACATAATGCGACTTATATCTGAAACTGTACAAGCAAAGGTTGGGTAGTCCCTCAGATTAACCCTCGGAGACTGCCGTCTAGCGGAAGACGCCTCAGCAACACTCCGACTCCCACCACCACAACCCGACCCAGCAGAATTGCCCCATGGTTTTCCTCTATCATCAAAGAACGGGGGTCCTGGACACTTTGCCCCAGTTCCGTCATTCAGTGAGCTGCCCTGTGAATGGCAGCTGCACGGGAATAACTCCCATGGAGTGGGTAGATCTTAGTTTTATTTGTGCTTTTTGTGTATGTTGCGGAATGACGTGTTTTTACGGTGGTCGGAGTGCAAATCCTACCACCAACCTCCAAGAAATGGGGACCCCAGCTGCAGAAGGACGTCCGTGGACACAGTGGGCACCATATATGGATGACCATTGGCTCATTAGGAGCTACTCTGATCTTTGATTGTCTTTTTTAAATCCTGCTGGTTGTCCATATCCATACACCCTCCTCACCAGGAACCCTGGTAGGGGAGTCTGTTTATTCACTGACAACCTGACCGTGAAACAGGTTAGCACAGGTTTGCATGACACATGCAGAAAGTCACAGATCTGATCTGGCCTGACCTGACACTATGGCACTAATTAAGGTCAAGCCGTTTAAAAAGATGATGACAAAAGCAATTACACCGGCACTCGGGAGAGAGCACACCTCCACAAAGCTGAATAGTTCATGATTTGTAGCCCACTGATGGCCGGATCTGCATCGGGACCTGAGCCGAAATCTAATCGCTTTGTTCTTGTCACCTATCCAACTCATCCACCAAGTTTTGTCATAAGGCATCCACAACGTTTTGAAAAAAAAAAGAACCTTCAATTCCTAGACAGTGAAACTGGAGGATCACCACCAAGGCCTTTGCTTCTGCAGTTATTTCAGGTCAAAGTGGCATTATGCACCCAAATCTTTCCTATATTATACAGAGTGCAAAAATCTGTCTATTTACTTCTAGTGGGTGCCTGGAATGTCCTCACTCTAAGAGAGGAAGATCACCTGTCTCTGCTATCTGAGCCCCAGCAATTGAACATCAGTATTGCAGCACTTTATGCAGTTCAGAGAAGAACGGATAGTGTTGAGATCCTGACGGCTAGTTCCACCTACTATTGGTCTGGTCGGTCTGATGGTTACCATGCCCAAGGAGTTGTTATAGCTGTGTCCAACAAGCTGACTCCTATGGTAATCGAGGTAACACCGGCCAACGAGTGTATTATGAGACAGGATTTGTCACTCTCTGGGTGTCATTTCCTTGGTCTCTGTATATGCTCTAACCGAGGCAAGTGATCTCACTGAGAAGGAGACATTCTACACTGTGCTCCAGTCTGTGGCACCAGGTGAGATACTCTTCTAGTTTTGGGGGATTTCATTGCATTAATGGCACTGATCGGTTATGAGACATTTTTTGGTCCCCAAAGGTCTGTAACCAGGAATAAGAATATGTCTAAGTTCCTTGATGTTGCAAGATGCCGTAGACCTAGGCTGGCTGGTTTGTGGTTTCAGTGCCCACAACCACGTATTCTAACGCTGGTGGTGTGGCAAAAGAGATTGATCATGTTCTCGTTGATGTTCCCTGGTTGCTCCAGAACTGCAGAGTGAAATCCAAGAGGGGCCTAGGCTGGATGTTGGCAAGCTCAAGATTGAAAGGGTAGCTGAGGGGTTTGCGAAACAGGTTGAGTGGGGGTCTAAGAGATGTGGGTGTTTCAGGGGATCCTGAAAAGTTGTGGATCCTGAAAAGTGGGGCCTTCAAGACCTACATAATTGATGTAGCCGGGGAGGGGGTGTCTTCGAACCCACTGCCAGGTAAAGAGGAAATTTGTCTCCAAAGGGACACTGGATACAATTGAACAATGTCGCAGAACTGAGCTGTTCAGAGTGCTGAGGCATAAAACTGTACGTTCATTGAGAGTGGACAAAGAGGCCTATGTGCGAGGAATCTGTGAAAGGATAGCACATCACCTGTAGTCAAGTGATTCCCGTCCTGCTTAAAGAGGAATCCATGTATTACGTTCCTCCTATCCTGCCCCTAGCTGTGTACTGTAGTTAGAACAGAGGGTGGTGAGCTATTGATAGAGGAGTCTGAAGTGAAGTCCCACTGGTACGGTTCCTTTGAGTGGCTTTACCAGGCAGAGCAACCAGCTGTTGAGTTGGATGTCAGGGGTGTTACTATCATTATTGATGAGCTACCAATCAACTGTGATCCGCCTTTATTTGTGGAAACACAGGCTGCGGTGAACGAGTTGAAAGGGGGCAAAGTTCCTGGGATTTGTGGCATCCATGCTGAGCTTCTCAAGGCTGGTGGAAATGCTGTACTTGTGTTTTTGCTTGCAGTTCTGTTCTCTGTTTGGAGTACAGGCATCATCCCAAAGGACTGGAAGAGGGGCCTTGTTGTTCCTCTCTGGAAATGGAATGGTGATTACCAAGACTGCAACAACTGCCGAGGGGTGATGCTGCTCTCAGTGCTGGGCACGACCTTTGCTTGGATAATTATTCAGAGTTCACCACCATCTGCTTGAGCACCAGCGCCCAGACAGTCTGGTTTTACACCAAAGAGTTCAACGATTCACCATATCCTTCCTCTTCGGGTCCACACCAAATGCAGGTGAGAGCTTCAGCAGGGGCTGCTTGCAGACTATTGTTGATCTCCACAAAGCATTTAATTCAGTGAATTGGGATGCCCTGTGGTAGATACTCGGTCTTCGTTGGGTGTGACCAAAGCTGATCGGTCAGATTTTTGAAGCTATGCTCTGGTACTGAGAGTGCTGTGAGGTGTGGTGCGGCCATCTCTGACTTATTTGCAGTTGTTACTGGAGTTCACCAGGGGTGGGTATTGGCCCCCACACTTTTGAGCTCTTGGATGGTCTGGATTCTGGGGAGAATGTCGGCGAGATCAAGCTGCGGTGCTTCATTTGGGAATGGCAAGATCTCTGATCTTGATTTCGCAGATGATGCAGTCATCTTTGCAGAGACATTGGATATTCTTATGGGGGCTTATGTGGATATTCTCCAGGTGCTGAATCAGGAGTCAGAGTCACTGGGATTATGCTCACCAGATTCTATCAGCAAAGTAGCCTCGCGGGTGGAGGAGGAAAACGGACCGACTATGTGCCTCGTGATGATATCAGGTTGATCGGCATCTCAAGGAAATGGGGATGGGCCGGGCCTCTGCTTGGGGGATGGCCAGACAGAGGCCCCTGGAGTACTGTTGGAAAGTGGACATGGCAATGCGCTGCGGCGACGCATGCTCTCATACCTGAAAATATGTCTAACCTTCAGTTTGAATTCCGTCCTGGTCACTCAACTCTGGACATGCTTCTGCTCCTTTCTCAGGAATGGTTGGATGCCATCAATCTCAAACCAGAGGTTAGAATCGTCTTCCTGGACATATCTCCACCATTCGTCAAAGTCTGGCATTCTGCTTTGCTTGTAAAGCTCCCTGCCTGTGGCGTATAAGGCCGCCATAATCCCTGGATTTCTGATTTCCTCCACTCATATAGTCAATGTGTGGCCATCAATGGAACCCTCTCCTTCCCTGACCCAGTGGAGGCTGGAGTTCCCCAATGCAGTGTGATTTGGACCCATTCTTTTTCCTCATCTATATTATTTACCTCCCCAATTATCTGACAAACCCTCTCTTCCTTTTTGCAGATGACTCCACATTGTGTCTGTCATACAGTAGCCTCATTCCTTTGCTCGGCACAGAGCAGATACATCTCTGCTGATTGGGAAAGGATTGGTCTCTGGTCTGATAAATGTAACATGTCCTTCAATCCTGGAAAATCTCAGACTCACCCTATCACTTCGGAATGATCGGCAAACAAACCCACCTATTTATTTCCTTAGTCATCCACAAGAAGAGGTTCAGTCTCTTGAACTTCTAGGCTTCACCATCAGCCATAACCTTTCCTGGACCGACCGACCATATAGCAAAGCTGGTCTCTAAAGCCAGTAACAGACAAGGAATCGTCCGTCAATCCATGTCTTTCCATATAAAATCAGAGCTATTCAAAGTCTACAATGCCTTTGTCCGTAGCTCAATGGATTGCTTCTCTCCACTATGGACTGACGTCTCAGCATCACATTTGTTTCTCCTGGATTCTTGGAAATTTCGAGCTCTCAAAATTATTGGAATCTCCCGTGATGATGCTGAAGCACAGGATCTGTTACTCACACATCTCAGGCAGATTGGTTGTTTCTCCGTTTTCTACCATCCGTTCTCCAATATTGCTCCATAAGCTCTTTCAAACCTCTGACCCTCCATATCCACTCCAGGATGTACTCTGACCCTCCTTATCCACTCCAGGATGTACTCTGACCCTCCCTGTCCACTCCAGGATGTACTCTGACCCTCCCTGTCCACTCCAGGATGTACTCTGACCCTCCCTGTCCACTCCAGGATGTAAACTGACCCTCCCTATCCACTCCAGGATGTACTCTGACCCTCCCTATCCACTCCAGGATGTACACATTCTTCGAGTAACACCCACGTGTTTCCTTACATCCTCATCTGCTCTTTTCCTGTTCGTTCATTCCGTTTATTGTTTGTCCCACATTCCGTTTATTGCATGCTTTGCTCTTCCATGAGCCTCGCTCCTGTAAATAAAAAAATAAAACCCTTTTACATCAATTAACACATAAATGTAAAGTTCCCCTCTAATTTTTCTTCAGAGTTTATGTTAAATAATTAATTTTGATCTTTTTCAAATGTTTTTTTTTTTTTTTGCCAAATTTTTGCCATTTTCTTTTTCTCCAGATAACTGCTCTCATATTAAATTAGTGATCTGTGTTTTAGATATTTTTTTATGTTTACTCAATGCTGAGCGATTTACTGTGTTAAAGATTGTTTCCAAAACATTTTGTATTGTGGATAAAAAAAGCAAAGCACTTGTGGACATTTGCAAATGCAATTTACTTTTCTTCCGGAAGCGCCATCAGGCCCATTTACACTCTGTCCTGGCAGGCCTGTTTGATTTGTTTGTCCCAGTAGATTTCCTTGGAACGCTTGGACTGCCCATTAGCATACAAGCGTCTGCTCTTTAGTATCTAAATATGTACTAAGCATCCAACAAAGCCGTGATCTGAGCGTGCTGACAGGTGCACTCAAAAAGCAGGTCTAATCGCCTGGATAGGTAGGCTTGGGTTGTAGTTTGAGAGCAAACAACATCGCTTTTGCTGGAATTTAGGCACGGTTTAACTACATTCAAGCGGGGCCCTCTATATGGCCATCTATCTATTACATACTGCATGTAAGTGCGGTGGTGCGGTGATAATTCTGCCATCCTACTGATGTCATAATTAAATATATTTGTCATCAATACTTCTTGCTTGTCAGCTTTGTTCCATGCTATATGTACATCCTTGGAACAACCTTATTTGAAAGGTTAAATGTGGACGCAGACGCATGCTGTCCGGCCTGGTCTCATTGATCCATCTGGTTTGGTCGATCGCCAATAATGTCCATTCATCTCATGACCCATGATTTCCTCCATCTGCTGTACTATTTCTTATAATATTCTGCTGTCTCAGTTATCGTCAACATCTCTTGTAGCATTGCTTTAAAAAATATTTATTCATCATTGTTATAGGAGTCTCTATTTAAAAGCTATAAAACAAAGTTTTCATCTGCTAGAACAGATTGTTTGTAAATGTTAAAGATCCCTGTGTTTTTTAATGAAAAATAGGAGAGTTATCGCTGGAACCCTGAAAAAAATTCAGTTCATGAAAGATTTGGGCCAAAAACGTCCATAGTTGATGAAAATATGACAGGTGCAGAGTGACAAGGTCATAGTGCACTAACACCTTGGTGCAGAGTGACAAGGTCATGGTGCACTACCACCTTGGTGCAGAGTGACATTGTCACGGTGCACTAACACCTTGGTGCAGAGTGACAAGGACATGGTGCACTACCACCTTGGTGCAGAGTGACAAGGTCATGGTGCACACCACCTTGGTGCAGAGTGACATTGTCACGGTGCACTAACACCTTGGTGCAGAGTGACAAGGTCATGGTGCACTACCACCTTGGTGCAGAGTGACATTGTCTCGGTGCACTAACACCTTGGTGCAGAGTGATAAGGTCATGGTGCACTACCACCTTGGTGCACAGTGACAAGGTCATAGTGCACTAACACCTTGGTGCAGAGTGACATTGTCTCGGTGCACTAACACCTTTGTGCAGAGTGATAAGGACATGGTGCACTACCACCTTGGTGCAGAGTGACAAGGTCATGGTGCACTACCACCTTGGTGCAGAGTGACAAGGTCATGGTGCACTTCCACCTTGGTGCAGAGTGACAAGATCATGGTGCACTACCACCTTGGTGCAGAGTGACAAGGTCATGGTGCACTACCACCTTGGTGCAGAGTGACAAGGTCATGGTGCACTACCACCTTGGTGCAGAGTGACATTGTCACGGTGCACTAACACCTTGGTGCAGGGTGACAAGGTCATGGTGCACTACCACCTTGGTGCAGAGTGACAAGGTCATGGTACACTACCACCTTGGTGCAGAGTGACAAGGTCATGGTGCATTACCACCTTGGTGCAGAGTGACATTGTCACGGTGCACTAACACCTTGGTGCAGAGTGACAAGGTCATGGTGCACTACCACCTTGGTGCAGAGTGACAAGGTCATGGTGCACTACCACCTTGGTGCAGAGTGACAAGGTCATGGTGCACTACCACCTTGGTGCAGAGTGACAAGGTCATAGTGCACTACCACCTTGGTGCAGAGTGACATTGTCACGGTGCACTAACACCTTGGTGCAGAGTGACAAGGTCATGGTGCACTACCACCTTGGTGCAGAGTGACAAGGTCATGGTGCACTACCACCTTGGTGCAGAGTGACAAGGTCATAGTGCACTAACACCTTGGTGCAGAGTGACAAGGTCATAGTGCACGAACATCTTGGTGCAGAGTGACAAGGTCATGGTGCACTAACACCATGAAACCATGAAGGGAAGAATGTGATTGCACTGGCTCAATAATCTGGTTCCACATGTGGGACAAAAGGTTAAACAAGGAGGTAGTTACTGGGAGAAGGTGTCTGTCCTAGAGGAGCGGGTTAGAGGGCCGAGACAGCAGAGGGTCTTAGACCAGAGGAAAGGCGGTTATAAAACAGAGAGGCCACTGATATTTCTGCAATGTGAAATATTGTGCTTCAGCATCATAGCAGGAGATGGAAATTATGGTGAGAGCTTTAGATTTCACAAAATACCAGAGAGACAGTGGTGATGCAGCGGCCCCAGCCCATAAGAGAGGGTCGTGCTCCATCACACTACGGGCAAAGGCTATGTAGGTTGTGAGTAGTTCTGATTTTTCAAGGAATGACTTGGAATGATGGGGGATGGCGTTGTAGGCAAGCTTTGCAATATGGTCGGTCCAATAGAAGTCAAAGATGAGGATAAGGCCCAGAAATTCAATGGATTGCAGTGACTCATCATATAAATTCCTCGGTATGTTAATGTGTCAATCCTTCTGGAGTGACTGGGAGAAGGGGAAACCGAGGGATTTGCCAGAATTAAAGGACGTCCATGTATCAGACAAGTATTCCATAAATTCCAGATCAGCAGAGAGTGACGCAACCACTTTCTCCGTCAGTGGGATGGGTAGTGTACGAGAAAATGTGGATTAATCTGTAAAAATGAAGAGGGTTTTCCAGGGCACTGGAGAGGTCGTTTATGTAGATAGGAATACGACTGAGTCCATGACAGTCTTAGGGTAGGTACTCAAGCCTACATTTGGGAGAGGGGAGGAGATGGTCACATCGATAGCCACAGGTTAACTGCGTCAGTGGACAATATCAGGAAGGAAGAGTTTGGCTAAACGTCGACAAAATATGAGGAAGGAAGGAAGACCTGGGCTGGCTGACGTGGCGATGGAAGTGGTAGGAGGCCACCAGCATGTGGAAAAACAGCAGGTAAACATATTTATATGGTCTTGCACCACCTTCCTGCCATTGGCACCTTGTCCTACCTTACTCCTATCTACTATGTTGTGAAATCTCCAGTAATGAAGAGCATCATTGGAGAAAAGATTGTTAACTAAACCAATTTCTCTTTCAGAACAGATCATAGCGGATATAAGGAAAGTCATTAAACATGGGAAATTATAAACCTATGTGCAGAAACTAATTAATAATACTCCCTGCTTTTCCCCTAAATAATTTAAACTTGGTATCTCCTTCTTCTTCCTTCCTCTCCCTTAGTTTATCTTATATAACGGTATTTTTTGGAAGTTCGCCAAATGAACTATACGACTCCTCAAAGATCGACCACTGGTGTCCAGCGGGGTTTTGCACCAGCATCCCCGACATGGAGTGTTTCTCGTCTTCACCCAAGTGATGTGATGGATTGAAACGTGCATTTGAAGCACCCCCTGACCCCACCGCACAGCACAATGCTTCGGCACGTGGAATTTTCATGGAGTCTGATGCAGACATCTTGCCTCGTGTCATTTTCCTGATGGAATTTTACCAAGTGGCCGCTCTGTATTTTTTTTTTTTTACACGTTTCAAATTAAGTGCGCCATTTACATTAAGCTGATTACAAGGCCGGCATGCTGGGCGTTTGGGGACATCACCACGGGCTACACGGTCCGTGATTAATAGCGCATCGTCGGGGTGGCAACGTGATAGGAAAGAGTGGGTTCAATCCTGGGACCCGTTTGCTTAAGTCAGGGTGCAGACAAATTTATTTGACCCCCCAACACCGGATAGGATGTGATTGCGATATGTCTCTGTCACCCAAATGCAATTTGTACAACAGCCTGGCTGATGTCACCTGCAAAGTGCCACATTACTCTGCAAAGCCAGCATGCTTCCCATTAAATTTCATTACAATTTCAACACTAAAAATTCGTTTTTTTGTGTTTGCATGTGTGCACAGTGTGTGTGTGTGTGTGTGTGTGTGTGTGTGTGTGTGTGTTTTGACCCACAACCTCATTGCAAACACACAGACAAACACACACACACACACCAGGGTGCTGCAGGGAATACAGAATTAATTACCAACTGACATGTTGTACATCACCTTTCTATGAAGTCGAAATATAATTTTCCTCTGATTATTTATTAGACATTGTCAATGATACAAGCGCAGGTGGGAGACCAAAAACTGCATTGGAGTCATCAGATGGAACCTGGATAAACAGAGAGCAAAGATGGAGTCATCAGGAGGAACCTGGACAGGATTCTGGCTCCATCCGCTACTCCGCAATCCCTCAAACCCATCCAGGTGCAGCCAAGTGAGCCTTACAAAGAAAAAATTCTCCTAGAATTCACTTCTCCTTCGACAGATAGATAAAAAGAGAGAAATAAAGAAAAAGCAAGTATTAGAATGAATAAAGAGGAATGTGAAAAAGTAGAAAGAAGTGTGAAAGGAACAAAGATGTCAGGAAGAGCTAGGATTTATAGATTGCAGCAGATAGGCTCAAACACAGCAACAGGTGGTACAATCAAGAGTAGGGTGTGGCAAGGTAGCACTGGCAGGAAAGGTAGAGCTGGACTAGGGATGGTCTACAGTGCTATTTTGCCGGACCTTGCTCTATAGCTCAAAGAAGGGGTTTTGCTTATTTACTAGGCAGAGGTAATGTTGTTTTTTTTCCCAAATATGTAGTCTCTGAAAGTAGTCTCATGGCAAGGATTATTCTGGTTGGTTTGCCATTGCCTTCGTATAAGTTAGTCAGGGAAGGTATTTGTAATACGTCCGTGGTATTGCAAATAACTCGCCTCCTCTTTGAGAAAAACATTGTGTGATCTTTATGTACAACAACATCCCCAATGGTGTCAATTAGACGAAATTTCAGGTCAATTGGATGAAAATTGCCGATTTTATGCAACCTTGACCTTTGACCTTTACATGTAAAAAAACAAAAGACACCACCTACCTTTTGATTAGTGAACCAATTCAGAGATCAGATATGCAATATTTTAAAATTTCAGGTCAAAGGTGAAATTTGGTGGTTTTACACAATCTTGACCTTTGACCTTTTGATCTAAAAAAACAATCAGCTTGTAGGTTTTGATTGGTGAACCAATTCAGTGACCCAATATTCAAATTCTTAAAATTTCAGGTGAATCGGATGAAAATTCACGATTTTATGTTATGGTGATCTTTGACCTTTTGATCAAATTATAAATTTATCTTCTCCATATTCTCATAATAAAGCTATGTTGAAAATTTGATGACAAAACCAAACTGGTAAATTGAAATTGCAGGTCAATTGGATGAAAATTGATGATTTTATGTGATGCTGACCTTTAACCTTTTGACAAAATTATTAATTGGGCTTCTCTATATTATCATAATAAAGCTATGTTGAAAGTTTGACAAAACCAAAATGGTAAATTGAAATTGCAGGTCAATTGGATGAAAATTGATGATTTTATGTGATGCTGACCTTTAACCTTTTGACAAAATTATTAATTGGGCTTTTCTATATTATCATAATAAAGCTATGTTGAAAGTTTGGCAAAACCAAAATGATAAATTGAAATTGCAGGTCAATTGAATAAAAATTTATGATATTATGTGATGCTGACCTTTGACCTTTAAATATATATATATATATTAATTTGGCTTCTCCATATTATCATAATAAAGCTTTGTTGAAAGTTTGATAACAAAACCAAAATGGTAAATTGAAATTGCTGGTCAATTGGATGAAAATGGATGATTTTATGTGATGCTGACCTTTAACCTTTAAATATATATATTAAAGTGCGGGGCTACGCGCGCTTACTTGTATAACAAGAAGGAAGCGGACAACGCGGTAAGTTTAAGAGTCTTTATTATAAGAGCTCACTGTAGCACTGGAGCGCTCCGGGCTGCGCGCCCGGTGTATATCCCGCGGCCACGCCTACCCCTCGGGCGTGGCCGCCGCCCACTTGGTGCGCGGAATGATGTCCTCATGCCAGTGAGCTTTCGTGTCTGCCACACGCGCCCCCCCCCCAGAATTCCCGCGCACCTGGAGGGCCAGTTTGCGGGGCAAACGGATGACCCGGCCGAAGCGCCCTCTGGCGACTGGCGGCGTCCGGGGTGCAGGGATGCCAGCCGGGATGCCTCCGGCTGCACCCGGGATGGGTGCAGGACCGGGGGGCGGTGGGCCTGGGCGGGCCTGGGCGGTGCCGGGGGTCCGCCCGCAGGGGGGCGGCCCCGATGCGGGGGCCGAGCCACCGGCGGTGGGTGGTCCACGTCGAGGTGGGCCGGCTTGAGGCGATCCACCGAGACGCGGTCGGGAGTGCCGCCGATGTCCAAGGTGAAATGTTTCACCCCGGTCTCCAGCACGCGGAAAGGCCCTTCGTACGGGGGCTGCAGTGGTGTCCGGTGGGCGACGTGCCGGACGGAGACGTACTCCGCGGTGCGAAGCTCCGGGGCGACGTGCGTAGGCGGGTGCCCGTGGTGCGCCGTCGGCACCGGGGTGAACCTCCGGGCGGTCTCCTGCAGCGCGGAGAGCTCCTGCGCCGCGGACCATGGTGCCGTGGGGTCGGGGAGGAACCCGCCCGGCACCCGCAGCGGTTGTCCGAAGACCAACTCCGCCGCGGATGCGCGCAGGTCATCCTTGGGCGCCGTCCGGAGGCCCAGCAGGACCCAGGGGAGCCTGTCGACCCAGCCGCCGTCGCTGAGGGCGGCCCGGAGCGCGGCCTTCAACGAGCGGTGGAACCGCTCGCACAGGCCGGTGGCCTGGGGGTGGTAGGCCGTGGTTCGGTGCAGCTGGACCCCGAGCCCCCGCGCGACCGCCCCCCAGAGCTCCGATGTGAACTGTGGGCCACGGTCGGACGAGATGTCCGAGGGGCGCTGAACCGGCGACCCAGGTGGCGATGAACACCTGCGCGATGTCCGCCGCCGTCGTCGCCGCCAAAGGCACGGCCTCCGGCCACCGGGTGGTGCAGTCCACCATTGTCAGGACATGGGTGAAACCCCGCGAGGGGGGCAGAGGTCCCACCAGGTCCACGTGCACGTGGTCGAACCTACGTGCCAGCACCGTAAACGGGGCCAATGGGGCCTGGGTGTGCCGGTGCACCTTCGCGCGCTGGCACGCGAGGCACGTCCTGGTCCAGCCGCGGACGGCCTTCCGGAGGCCATGCCAGACAAACTTGTCGGCGACCAACCTCTGGGAGGCCTTCATGCCCGGGTGGGACAGGCCGTGGATGGCGTCAAAAACCTGGCGCTGCCAGCCCGCGGGCACGATGGGGCGAGGCCCCCCGAGGGAGACATCGCACAAGAGGGCCGTGCCCGCGCCATCGAACGGCACCTCGGTGACGCAGAGGTCCGTGACGGCGGTCCGCAAGGCCTGGATGCCGGGGTCGGCGGCCTGGTCCGCCGCCATCCGGGCATAGTCGATGCCAAGGTGGACTGCGTGGGCGACGGACCGGGAAAGGCAATCCGCCACCGGGTTGTCCTTCCCCGCAACGTGCCGGATGTCCGTCGTGTACTCGGACACGGCCGAGAGGTGACGCTGTTGCTGGGCCGACCACGGCTCGGCGACCTTGCCCATCGCGAAAACCAGTGGCTTGTGGTCGACGAAGGCCATGAACGCACGGCCGTCGAGCAGATGGCGGAAGTGCCTGACCGCCAGGTGAAGCCCGAGCAACTCGCGGTCGAAGGTACTATAACGGCGTTCGGGCGGGCGTAGCTGCCGGCTGAAGAACGCCAACGGTTTGCAGGCACCACGCACCCATTGCTCGTGCACCGCGCCCACCGCGTAGTCCGAGGCATCGGTGGTGAGGGCGATCGGTGCATCGGGCGCCGGGTGCGCGAGCATGGTGGCGTTAGCCAAGGCGGGCTTCTCGCCCGCGAATGCCACGTCCATCTGCTCGGTCCAGGTAACGTCACCTTTGCCCGGCTTGCCCCGGAGGGCCTCGTGCAAGGGGCGCAGGAGCTGGGCGATGCGGGGCAGGAACCGATGGTAAACGTTTACCATGCCCAGGAACTCCTGGAGCCCCTTGAGCGTGCGGGGGCGCGGAAACCCCTTCACCGCCTCCACCTTGGCCGGTAGGGGGACGGCCCCGTGCCTGGTGACGCGGTGCCCCAAAAAGTCGATGTCGGCGACGCCGAACTGGCACTTGGCGGGGTTGAGGCACCCGTAGTCCCCGCACGGTCGCCATCCCCCGCCGGGCTTTGGCACGATGTGAAGCGGTGACGCCCAAGCACTCTCAGAGCGCCGCACGATGCCGAGCCGCTACAGCGTAGCGAACCCCGCTTTAGCTACCGCGAGCTTCGTCGGCTCGAGGCGGCGTGCCCGGGCATAGACCGGTGGCCCGGCGGTGGGGACGTGGTGTTCCACCCCGTGCTTGACGGCCCCCACCGAGAAGGTGGGCCGCGTGAGGGCCGGGAAACCCGCGAGGAGGCGGGTGAATCGTCGGGGTCACCAATAAAGCGCGGTGCTATGCACGCTTACTTGTATAACAAGAAGGAAGCGGACAATGCGGTAAGTTTAAGTCTTTATTATAAGAGCTCACTGTAGCACTGAAGCGCTCCGGGCTGCGCGCCCGGTGTATATCCCGTGGCCACGCCTACCCCTCGGGCATGGCCGCCGCCCACTTGGTGCACGTAATGATGCCCTCACGCCAGTGAGCTTTCGTGTCCGCCACAATATATTAATTTGGCTTCTCTATATTATCATAATCAAGCTTTGTTGAAAGTTTGATGACAAAACCAAAATGGTAAATTGAAATTGCAGGTCAATTGGATGAAAATTGATGATTTTATGTGATGCTGACCTTTAACCTTTTGACAAAATTATTAATTGGGCTTCTCTATATTATCATAATAAAGCTATGTTGAAAGTTTGACAAAACCAAAATGGTAAATTGAAATTGCAGGTCAATTGGTTGAAAATTGATGATTTTAATTTGATGCTGACCTTTGACCTTTAAATATATATATATTATTTTGGCTTCTCTATATTATCATAATCAAGCTTTGTTGAAAGTTTGATGACAAAACCAAAATGGTTAAATTGAAATTTCAGGTCAATTGGATGAAAATTGATGATTTTATGTGATGTTGACCTTTGACCTTTTGACCAAGTTATTAATTTGTCTTCTCCACATTCTCATAATAAAGCCCTGTTGAAAATTTCATGACAAAACAAAAATGTCAAATAAAATCACAGCTGGAAAAAGTGATGGCCCAGACATACACACACACACACACAGACAGAAGTGATTGCAAAACCCCGTCTCCTGCTGCGCGGGGGATAGGGTAACTAGAATGGCATTCGGTAGAGCGCATACCTACCCAGACTGAACAGTTTAAATTTTCGATCGCAATGATAGGCTGGATATGTATTTGAACTTGAACCAAAATCTCATAATTTCGTCCTTGTCACACACACCGAATCCATCCACAACTTTTTGAGATATCCTGTTTACAGACAGTGAGACAGGCAGATAGACAGGGGAGAAAACAACCTCCACCCACCTTCAGTAGCGGAGGTAATAATATTTTAGTTGTAAACTTGGAGGAACATTCATGTTGAACGTATTTATTTCGTATGTAGCCTGTGGCTGCTGGTTGCATCATTGCTGGGAGCGCAGTTGTGCCACTGATGCAGCGCCCTCTATTTTCAGCAAGCTGGTACTCATTTTTCAACCCCCGGAAGGAAGACAGGCTGAGTCAACTTACCTGGTGTTATTTACTTATTGATTCAGTTATTGATGATGTTATTGACTTAGATGTACCGTAGCACCTTATTCAACAACCAGGTTTTGTGATCACCATCAGATGAGACTCTTCGTGTACATATGGGCGATTTCTTCATGACTCATTTACCTCGTACAGATAAATTATTGTATCTTCAAGTCCAGCTGTGATTTCATTTGACATCTGGAATAAGTCACTGCTGCGTGCCACAGCTTGAACATGACTGTCATCATTCCAAAACGAAGCTAATTTCAATCAAACGACGAAGGCGGTTTTATTCTTTAATTTACTTCAAAGGGATCATCTAAAGCAGGTCTCAGGCTTGTTGCTTAACAAAGTTGCTGCTCAAGTCCAGGTTGCTTACTGACAATCAATAACTTCCGAGAAAGGCTCCATTGTGTTGGACAGGTGACTTCTGGAAAACAAGGTCCTCTTCGCTCAATTACATTGCTATCCACGGAACCTGGCAAACAAGGTACTCCTGGTTCAGCTATATGGCAATCAGCGCAAAATGTGACCAACTACTCGGTTGGATCTCATGCGCTGGAGTTTTTAGGCTGCCACGTGTAGTAATGTCAACTTGTATATATTTACCTGCGCCACCCAAAGTGGGTGGAGGTTATTTTTTCACCCATGTCTGTCTGTTTGTTACCTCCGCCACCTAAGGTGGATGGAGGTTATGTTTTCACACTTATCTGTTTGTTTGTCCGTTTGTGAACAAAATATCTCAAAAAGTTGTGGACGGATTCGGACAAATTTACCAGAGATGTAGCGTATGTTGCAAGGACGAAATTATTAGATTTTGGTGACGATCCGGATTCGGCTACTATAATTTTTAAAGTGATTCTTCACCATTGGGAGCTGGGGCCAAAAACGATACATAGCAGGATATCTCAAAACGTTGTGGACGGATTCGGACGAAACTTGGTGGACCGGTTGGGTGTCTGACAAGGAAGTATCGATTCGATTTTGGTGAAGATCTGAATATGGATTCGGATATGAGAATAATTTAAAATTTTAAGTGATTCTTCACCATTGGGAGACAGGGTCAAAACGACACATAGCAGGATATCTCAAAAAGTTATGGATGGATTTGGACGAAGCTTGTTGGACAGGTTGTGTGTGTGATAAGAAAGAATCGATTCAATTTTGGTGAAGATCCTGATCCGGATCCAGCTAGTAGGATTTTGAAATGATTCTTCACCATTGAGTGATATGGCCAACCAGGCGGAGGTTCGCTCTCTACTTAGTTTGTTAATTTGTCTGTCTGTCTCTATGTGAACAAGATATCTCAAACTTATGTGGATGGATTTGGGTGAATTTTGGTGGAGAGGTTGGGTATGTGACAAAGACGAGATGATTCGATTTTAGTGAAGATCTCGATCTGAGAATTTTTAAAGTGATTCTTCACCATTGAGTGACAGCTGTACCGAAACCGATATAGTGCACGATATCTCAAAAAGTTGTGGACGGATTAAGCCGAAATTTGGTGGATAGGTTGTGTATGTAACATGGAGGAAATTATTAGATTTTGGTGAAGATTCGAATCCGGATCCAGATCAGATAATTTTTTGAGTGATTCTTCACCATCGAGTGGTAGGGCTAAAACCGATATCCCAAAAAGTTGTGGACTGATTCAGACGAAACTTGGTGAATGAGTTGGTTCGGTGACAATAACAAGCGATTCGATTTTGGTTCAGGTTCAAATCCAGATCAGGCTTATCAGTGAGATTCAAAACGTAAATTGTTCAGCCTGGCAGAGGTATGCGCTCTACCGAGTGCCATTCTAGTCATACCTGTATTAAAACATCCCCCATTGATACATTGACTGGCAGAAAGGTGCGTAGGTAGCACACTTGCTTTTGAGCTGTCTCGTGTGGGTTCGATTCCAAGCCCGACTATATACTGACATCTTGGTACTTCGCAGACAGGAAGTTACATCAATGTCCGTCGGCAGAGACACTAATCACTGGTGGAGATGGATGTCAAGTATCGCATAGCAACTTTCAGAAAGAGTATGCCAGTGTGTTCCCAGGCAAAATTATATATTCCTGCTCTGATCTACAGGGGGCACTGCATCGCAGGAATCAACGTGCCTCCAAAAATGATGTAAATTCACAACCAGATGTTGAATACGCATAGATGAATTAAAACTCCATGGTAAGCAAATACCATGAACAACTATTGCACAGGAAGTATAATCTGATGTAAGTTTACTTGTGTGTGTGATACCTTGTGTTGTGATACGTAGTTTACCATTGGCTGCAAGCTTATACTCATCTCTGTGCTTTCTGATTCTGTGTTTGATTCCCATTTGATAAAAGTCGGCCATGATATTGACTGCAGCCCATTTATTTTCCTGAGATTGCAAGAAAGAAGAAGCATAATGTGAGAAGAAAAATATGCATACCTGGATATTGTTAGAGATTTTGTTAGAGATACGTTTTAACATGTCCAAAAAGTCTCACATCATTTACGAAAACATTCCCAAACTCTTGTTCTTGAGAAGAATGCAGCAGCCAAAAGGAAAATCTCATAGTCATTCTTGTTGTTGATGAAGCTAAACATTATCCGAACCAATTGCTGATCTTGAGGAAAGTTTGCAAATTAATGCTGGAGTTTATGAAATTGGGAATGCACCAGATCTGAATTGTATACATTTTGTGTATACAACACCTTGCACAATGCCAAGCGTCGGCTGGAGTGGTGTAAGACTCACCGCCATTGGACTCTGAAGCGTGGAAACTCGTTCTCTGGAGTGATGAATCACACTTCACCATCTGGCAGTCTGAGGGACGAATCTGGGTTTGGGGGATGCCAAGAGAACACTACCTGCCCGAATGCATATTGCAAACTGTAAGGTTTGGTGGAGGAGGAATAATGGTCTGGGGCTGTTTTTCATGGTTCGGGCTAGACCCCTTAGTTCCAGTGAAGGGAAATCTTAACGCTACAGCACACAATGACATTCTAGACGATTGTGTGCTTCCAACTTTGTGGCAACAGTTTGGGAAAGGCCTTTCCTGTTTCAGCAAAAAAATGCCCCCGTGCACAAAGCGAGGTCCATACAGAAATGGTTTGTCGAGATCGGTGTGGAAGAACTTGACTGGCTTGCTGCACAGAGCCCTGACCTCAAACCCATCGAACACCTTTGGGATGAATTAGAACTCCGACTGCGAGCCAGGCCTAATCGCCCAACATCAGTGCCCGACGTCACGAATGCTCTTGTGGTTGAATGGAAGCAAATCCCTGCAGCAATGTTCCAACAGCTAGTGGAAAGCCTTCCCAGAAGAGTTGAGGCTGTTATAGTTGCAAAAAGGAGGGAGGGGGGGGGGGGTCAACTCCATATTAATGCCCATGATTTTGGAATGAGATGTTCGATGTGCGGGTGTCCACATACTTTTGGTCATGCAGTGTATGTTATATACCGTACTGTAATGGGTATGAAGTATTATACCCTTGTGACAGGTTATAAACATAGGGACAATACCCCTGTTGCTCACCTGGTAGAATAAACGGTATACTGCACTGACTAAAGGTATTTTAAACCAATTTCAATGGTTGCTAGAAGACAGAGCAGCATGCAGAATCATACCAACATAATCATAAAACTTTAAACAAACAAACAAAAAAATACCTCCTTTGGGATGCAAATCCTCCCTCCCCCAACCCCATATACCTCATAAGACCCCAATTTTTCTAATGCCTTAAACAAACATGAATACATCATGGGCGATTAAGGTTGTGGTGAAGTTTCATCGAAATTGCGTGTGTAGTTTCTGAGAAGAAAGCAAATACCTACTTTGGGGGGCAACCCCCCATAGATGCCTAAAGGGGCAGATGCTTTTAATGCCGTGAACAAGCTTTGGTACATCAATGGTGGTGAAAGTTGTGGTCAAGTTTCATCAAAATTGTGAGTGTAGTTTCACAAAAAAAATTGTGTGTGTAGTTTCACAAAAGAAAGCAAATACCTATTTGGGGGGGGGGGGGGGTCAAACCTGGACCCATTTTGACTCCGCGTAGACCTCCAATTTTTTTTGGAGGGGGGGTCAAACCCCGATTTTTAAAATGCTTTAGTCACAACTTTAGTCACTTTAGTGAACTTTTGTGAACAAACTTTAGTCACAACACAACAAATATCATTTGTGCCAAATTTGGTCGCAATCCCATCAGCGGTTTCGGAGAAGAAGTTTCAAGTGTTTACGGACTGACGGATGGACAACGCGCCATCGCATAAGCTCCCCTGAACTTCGTTCCAGGTGAGCTAAAAATTCGATAAACTGTGCAGTTATAAAGCAATTATGAAGTTTCATTCATTTGTTAGCTTGTCCTCTGCACAGCAGGAGATGGGGTTTTGCATTCACTTCTGTGTGTCTGCCTGTGTGGTTGTGTGTGTGTGTGTGTGTGTGTGTGTGTGTGTGTGTGTGTGTGTGTGTGTGTGTGTGTGTGTGTGTGTGTGTGTGTGTGTGTGTGTGTGTGTATGTGTGTGTTCGGGCCATAAACTTTTGTCATCAAATTTTGCCATCGCTTGCGCTATTGTCATCAAATTTTCACCAAAGCTTTTTTATGATAAAGACAAATTCATAATTTTGTCAAAAGGTCAAAGGTCAGATTTTTTTTTTTTTTTGTATACAGAGTCGAGGCTCGTGAAAGAGCTAACAATTATCAAACAAACAAATCAAACAAACAAGTAAACAAAGTATACAAAAATGGGAGCGGTCGACAAGATGGGGAGAGAAGGGGAGGAAGTACACAAACACAACATTTGAGGGCAGGGACATCGGGAGATGTGTGGGATCACGGAGATGTGTGGGATCCAGATCACGTAAAATCATCAATTTTCATCCAATTGACCTGAAATTTAAATTTACCATTTGAGTTTTGGCATCAAATTTCAACAAAGCTTTATTATGGGAATATGGAGAAGGCAAATTAAGAATTTGGTAGAAAGGTCAAAAGGTCAAAGGTCAGCATCACATAAAATTCTAAATTTTCATCCAATTGACCTGAAATTTTCAGAATTTACATATTGGGTCACTGAATTGGTTCACCAATGAAAACCTAGAAGCTAATTGTTATTTTTTATATATCAGAAGGTCAAAGGTCAAGGTTGCATAAAATCGCCAATTTTCACCCGATTGACCCAAAATTTAAAGAATTTACATATCGTGTCACTGAATTGGTTCACTAATCAATAGATAGCAGTCAATTGTGTTTTTAGATCAAAAGGTAAAAGGTCAACGTTGCATAAAATCGTCAATTTTTGTCAAATTGACCTGAAATTTTTAGAATTTGCATATTGGGTCACAGAATTTGGTTCACCAATCAAAAGCAAGAAGCTGATTATTTTTTTATGCGACTTCGTCAATGGAGGCATTATGTTTTCAGGTTGTCTGTCCGTCCGTCCGTCTGTCCGCCCGTCCATCGTCCACGATCGTTTTTCGTTTCCACGATAACTTGAGAATGGCTGAAGGGATCTTAGTCAAACTTGGTGCATCTATGCATAATGGGGTAAAGATGAACTGATTAGATTTTGAGTTCATGAGGTCAAAGGCCAAAGGTGAGAGGTTATGTTAGGTAAAAATCCTGTTACCACGATAACTTGTGAACCAATGAAGGGATTATGATGAAATTTGGTACACTTATGTCGAATGATGTAAAGATGAACTGATGAGATTTTATGGTCAAGAGGTCAAAGGTCAAAGTCTGTTATAGGTCTATAACTTGAGAACGGCTGAAGTGATCTAATTCAAACTTGTTACAGATATGTATAATGAGGTAAAGATTAACTCATTAGACTGGGGTCATAGGTCAAAGGTCAAAGTCAAAATCTGTAATAGGTCTATAACTTGAGAACGGCTGAAGTGATCTAATTCAAACTTGTTACAGATATGTATAATGAGGTAAAGATTAACTGATTAGATTTTGGGGTCCCGAGGTCAAAGATCAGAGGTCATTTCAGGTAAAAATGTGACAACTTGTGAACAGCTGAAGGGATTTAAATTAAAACTTGGTACAGGTATTATAATTATGTAAACATGATCTGATTATTTTTTGGGGTCAAGAGGTCAAAGGTCAGAGGCTATGTCAGTTAAAAATGTGATAACTTGAGAACAGCTGCATGGATATAAAGCAAACTTGGTACAAGTATTATAATGATGTAATAATGTGGGTGGAGGCATATCGGTCGACGTTGTGACGTCGCAGAGTATCATTCTAGTTTTAACTGTTGTACACCGCACCTGTCCTTTGCCATCTGTAGGCGCTGCATAACGTCATTGCCAGGCACCAAAGGGGGCTCGGCAATGATGTACGCTGAAAGGGAGTACTCAGTTTTCACTCTGGTTGTTTGTTTGTTTTCTTTCTTGTTTGTTTGTCCGGACGATATCTCAGCCATCCTTTGAACTGGGAAGCTGAAATTTCGGCACAATAGTGAGCAAGTATTTTGCCAAAAATAATATTTTTTGTTTTTTGATTAAACAATTAATTGATGAGTTATTTAATTATTAGCGATTAATTAAGTACTTATACATTTCCTTTCTCTTCTGGCCATTATCTCAGGCACATTTTGAGTTAGGAAGCTGATATTTGGACATGCCAATGACCAAGTGATTTGGCTGCAAATGCTATTTTTAATTTATTGATTAATCAATTAATCAATTAATTATTTAATTATTCGATTAATGACTAAAATATATATTTTTTAAGTTACAGATTCTGATGAAATGGTGGTGGTTTATGTGTTCTATTAGCGAATTGATTAATTATTTAATTATTTATGATTATTATATATTTATTTTCATTATTAATTATTAATTTATTTTCTTTCTCATCTCGGCAATATCTCAGGCACCTTTTGAGCTAGGAAGCTGATATTTGGACATGACAATGACCAACTGATTTGGCTGCAAAGGGTATTTTTGATTTATTGATTAATCAATTAATTGATTAATTATTTAATTATTTGATGAATGACTGAATTAATTATTTTTTTTTAAGTTACAGATTCGGATGAAATGATGGTGATTTCTGTATTCTATTAGGCAATTGAGTAACTGTTTAATTTTTTTATGATTATTATAATAATAATAATAATGCATTTATTTTATATAGCGCTTTTCAGGAAGCCCAAAGACGCTTTGACAGAGTGCAAAACATAATGCATAGCAAAACATAAAAACAATTGCAAAAAAAGAAGAATCAATAGGGAAATATTCAAAGCACAAAGGAGGGAGAAGGAGAGGAGATAGTCAGGGGTTAGATGCGGTGGGTTAAATGTTGAATGCAGTGTTGAACAGGTGGGTCTTGAGTGATGTTTTGAATGTGGTGAGTGAGGAGGAGTCTCTGATGGTGTGAGGTAGCGAGTTCCAGAGGGTGGGAGCAGCGATGGAGAAGGCCCTGTCCCCCCAGGATCTAAATTTGGTCCGGATGGGGGGGGGGGGGGGGGGGGTCAGGAGGTTGGTACCAGCAGAGCGGAGGTTGCGGGTGGGAGTGTGTCTGGAGAGGAGGTCAGCCAGGTAGGATGGGGCCAGGTTATGGAGGGCTTTGTAGGTCAAGAGGAGGATTTTGTACTGGATTCTCTGGGAGATGGGGAGCCAGTGAAGCTTGTAAAGGACGGGGGTGATGTGGTCACGGGTCCGGGAATGGGTGAGTCGACGGGCAGCGGAGTTCTGAATGTATTGGAGTTTATTGGTGATTGTTGAGGGTGAACCATAAAGGAGGCTATTGCAGTAGTCCAGACGGGAAGTGATGAAGGCGTGGATGAGGATTATTATTTTATTAATTTTGTTTTTTTTTGTTGATGGTGACCTTTTTGGTTTTTTTTGGTGATGGTTGATGGTTGATTAATAATTGGGAAGTGATGATGACCACGTGGAACTTGGATGAAATAAATAAAATTATTTATTTATTTTCATTATTAATCATTTATTTATTTTCTTTCTCATTTGGGCAACATCTCAGGCACCTTTTGAGGTAGGAAACTAATTTTGGACATTACAGTGACCAAGTGATGTGGCTACAAAGGATATTTTTGATTTATTGATTAATCATTTAATCGATTAATTAATTTATTGATTAATCAATTAATCATTTAATTTTTTTATTAAAGACTTATTTAATTAAATTTCTAAAATATACATCTTCGGATGAAGCACTAGTGGTTTAGTTATGCTATTAGCCAATTGATTAAGAAAATATTTTTTGATAATATTTTATTGATTTTAATTATGCAATTAATCAATCAATTGTTGTGCACCTCTCCCTCCCAATGCAGTCTCTATGAGCTGCACTGCAGTATTGCCGGGCACCGGAGGCGTAATGCCCCGGCAATGCCGCTCTGTAGGATAATTAATTTCTGTATTTGGCATGGGGGCGGTGTACTTTGAATGTATCTGTACTTGTTTTCATTATTTTGAACATACGGAAGAAGAAGAAGAAGAAGCAGAAGCAGGAGAAGAAGAAGTCGTCTGACACAAAGTAAAACTAATATTTAGTATTAAAACTGGTTGATGAATATTTCAACGTTAAATTTGTCTCTCCATTTTAGAGGTAAAAGGTAAGCCTTCACAAAATTCTCATTCACAAATGTAATCTCAATGTAATTTCATTTAAGTAATTTTTCACAATTGAGTTTTTGTCGAAACTATATCTATCTTTCGGTGTGTGTACCTATAGTGTGTCTTTAGTAAGATTCTCGGTGTTAATTTTTCATACATGTATACAAAATCGTCGGTTAATTCGTGTCGCGTATCTTGAGGCCGAGTAGGCTACCGTGTCCGACCTTGAGGCTTTGTTTTTCTCTCAGCGGTCCGTCGATTGTGCTGCAATTACTTTCGTTCTCTGTTTTTGTCCCAGTCTTTCACCCCATACTTCCTTGTTTAAAATCTCAACTCAAAAAAAAAAACCCCCCCAAAAAAATATTTCCTTCTCAGTACTTATTCGTTGTTCTTATTCGTTTATTCATTATTCTTATTTGTTCGTTCGTTCTTCGATCACGTGTTTCACCCCCATTTCCATTTTCCATTTCCCCAGATAGTTTTCACTGCTCAATTTAAAAATGTTTAAACTTTCCCCTGAAGAACTGTATTCTGTCGTATATTATAACACCTTTTTCTTCTTCTTCTATAAAAGGATGCTTCCGACTTGCTCACCAAATCTATTCATTCCCCAAAAAAATTCCATCTCTTACAGTTCCTCTTATCTACATTCCCGAAACTCTCCTGCACTCCACCCATCCTTCAGCGTCCTCAAACGTATTTTTGACTCGAAGGTCACAAGAAACTCATTTTGCAATAAATGTTCGTTTCCCATTAATCGTACAATTTCTAAAATCCAATCTCACCCCTCCCCTCCAAATCTTCCCCATCACCCCTTCCCTCCAAAACTTCCCCATCACCCCTCCCCTCAAAAACTTCCCCATCACCCCTCCCCTCCAAATCTACCCCCTTGCCCCTCCCCTCTAAATCTTCCCCATCACCCATCTATTTCAAATCTTCCCCCTTGCCCCACCCCTCCAAATCTTCCCCATCACCCATCCCTTTCAAATCTTCCCCCTTGCCACTCCCCTCCAAATCTTCCCCATAACCCCTTCCCTCCAAAACTTCCCCATCACCCCTCCCCTCCAAAACTTCCCCATCACCCCTCCCCTCCAAATCTCCCCTCTTGCCCCTCCCCTCCAAATCATCCCCATCACCCATCCCTTTCAAATCTCCCCCCTTGCCCCTTCCCCCCTAAACTCCCCCCACACCCCTCCCCTCCGAGACTCTCCCTCGCTCCTCCCCTCCTAGACTCCCCTCTCACCCCTCCTCCTCAAAGCGTCCTCCCCGCTTCTTCCCCCTTCCAACTTTCACCTTCATCTCCCCCAACCTTCTGCCTAGCTCTTTCCCCTCCTCAAAAAACACCTCACTGTGCCTCACCCAATCACCATTAAACCTTTTGTCCACCCCATTCTTCCCTTTCTCCAAGCTATTCTGAAATCTCTGATACACCTTCAACAGCTCTCCCTACCACTTCCTCCTCTTCCACATCTTACCCTACCCCTCCCCCCCCCCTGTTCTGTATCCGATGCTCCCCCTTCCTATTCATTAACGGTATGGACCTCAAACATCCGGGGCCTTCGCTCCAACTTGACTGATCTCTCCATACAGGTTGCTTCTGACAAACCAGACGTGATCTGCTTAACAGAAACTTTCCTCCGTCATGATGTCTCTGATTCCTTGGTATCTCTCCCAGGTTACTCCCTCCTCCGGTATGATAGACCTGAGCCTCGTCCTGGAGGTGGGGTTGCTATCTTATAAAAAAAACTCTCTTCCTCACTCGCCCTGCACTGTCCTCTCTCCACCTCACCCCCAGGAATACCTTTGGCTACGGCTTCCCCTTCGCTCCCACCTTTTGTTCATATGTGTGTTGTACCGTCCGCCAAACAGTGATGACTCCGTCTACATCTCACTGTCTGATAATATGGACCAACTTCTATCTACCCATCCCAACTCTCTCTTCCTCATATGTGGTGATTTCAATTGTCACCATGCCAGTTGGCTGGGTGTGGGTACCTCTCTCACCAGCCATGGCTCCTCAGCAAAGGACTTCTGCGACTCACTGGGGCTGACACAATCTGTCAATTTCCCGACCCGGATCTCAGTCAACGGAGCATCTTCTCTTCTGGACTTGGTTATGACTAACTTCCCTGAAAATGTCTGCTGCTCTTCTTCTGCTCTAATCGGCTCATCTGATCATGTGCTTGTAAAAGTGGACATCTCTCTGACCATTCTCAGAGAGCCCCCTCAGCGTCGATGAGTCTGGCATTTCACTCAGGCCAACTGGCACGATCTTCAAGCAGCCATCAATCATCTGGACTGGTTTCCCATCTCTACTGCCTCTGACATCAACTCATCCTGGGAATTCTTCCAAAGTAAATTGATCTCTCTCATGCACAGATTTATCCCATCTCGTCTTCGGTTGTCATACCGTTCCTCCCGTCCATGGTACACGGAATCTTGTGGTGAGGCTGTTGCCAAGAAACCACTTGCCTTCGTCTCCTGGAAAGCAAATCCAACGGAAGGAAATCTCATTTCCTTTCACAAAGCCCGAAACAAGTGTGTGTCCACCCTCAGGAGAGCCAGGAAACAATATCTCTCCGTCCTCAAGACCGAACTCTCTTATCTGTCTCCCTCTTCCAAATCCTGGTGGCCTCTGGTCAAATCTGTTCCTGGTGTTTGTTCCCCCTCCATCCCCCCCCTCACCTCAAACAGCTACACGGCTGACTCCACACGTGAAAAAGCTGAATGCCTCAACTCTGTGTTTGCCTCTAAATCTTGTGTCCCAAACCCATCCCTCTCTGTACCCACGGTACCCAGTCGTACCCAGCTGCTCCTGGACTCTGTGTCCTTTCCTCCTGACAAGGTGGAAAAGTTTCTGGTCTTCATAAATGATCTCTCTGACTCTCTTGAAAATCCTCTCTATCTCTTTGCTGATGACTCTACTCTCTGCTGCTCCATTCCTCATCCCTCAGATCGGCAGGCTGCAGCCTCCTCACTCTCTGCAGACCTGGACAAAATCACAGACTGGGTAAACAAGTGGAACATGTCTTTCAATCCTGACAAATCTCACACTCTTACGATGTCTCTCCGAAAAGATCGACTGGACAACCCTCCCATCCACTGTTTGAATAATCTTCTCCAAGAAGCTCTGTCACTCAAGCTTTTGGGTCTCACTATCTGCCATGATCTTTCCTGGGAAAACCACATTTCAAATCTGGCCTCCAAAGCCAGTCGCTGACTGGGCATCATCCGTCGTGCGAAGTCCTTCCTTGGCACACCTGAGCTCCTCACCACATACAAGGCTTTCATCCGCAGCTCAATGGAATACTGCTCTCCCCTCTGGGCTGGTGCTCCTGCCTCACACCTTGCTCGTCTTCACGCTGTTGAAACCAAAGCATTCAGAATCATTGGAATCTCCCACGATGAAGCTAACTCCAAGGGCCTTTCACTCACTCACCGCAGGCAGGTTGGTGGTTTTTCCGTCTTCTACCGACTCCTCTCTGGCCTTGCCCCCCCAGCTCTCTCTGGGCTCTGTCCCCCAAATATTCCTACAGGTCGCACAAGATCTGCCTGCAACCCTCTTATGGTTAAACTGCCAAAATCAAGACTCTCTGCTCACCTTCACTCCTTCATTCCTCTCTTCTCCCGCCTCTGGAACAAACTCCCTCACTCTCTTCAATCCCACTCCTCCCTCCAGGTCTTTAAAACAGCTGTTCACCACCATCTCTTTTCTTCCCCCATCCAAAACCTTGATATTTTCATACTTTCTACCCCCGCTAATTTCACCCCAAATCCACTTTTTTGAAATACCAACTTCTGTCCTGGAAGTCCTTGGTGTCCTTGTGTTTTATACTTCTCCCACCTCCCCCCCCCCCCCTTCCCACGCCTTCTCCCCCCAAGCCCTCTCCCTCCCACACATCTCCCGATGTCCCTGCTCTCAAATGTTGTGTTTGTGTGCTTCCCCTTCTCTCCCCATATTGTCTACCGCTCCCTCTTTTTATATATTTTGTTTGTCTGTTTGATTTGTTTGTGAAATAAATGTTAGCTCTTTGACGAGCCTCGATTCTGTGTACATAAAAAAAAAAAAAAATCTGAAAATTACTATGCGGTAGTTGGAATGAGTTGCCGTACATTTTTACAAACTTTACAACGAAGCCAGATGTTGGTGGAGTATTGCTTCCACACTGCCATTACAAACGAGCAGTCTTTCAGCACTCATAATTACATGACTTTTCTGCACGATACATGTGCATGTTCACTCCACCGATGTTCGTGAAAGTGGATCCCCTTCTCCGATCCACCCACAACCACAGATGGCCTGGCACCAGAATGGCCGTTGTCACCCATAATGTTATGACTCAATTTAAACTACTCACCAGGTGTGCATTCTTATTGTTCATGATCGAGTGTCATTAATGAACTGTGCTGCGCACCTGTGATTAATTTCAGAAATCTAACCTTCTTTCGTAAAAATCTGTGCAATGTTTCACTGCAAGCTTCAGGAACTTACACTTTCGACTAATATTTGCTGATCTAATGCAAATACAGGTCTTTCTGTATCTGTATGTCATCCAGCATATAAAAATTATGTACATATATATATATATATATATTGTATGTATGTATGTATGTATATATATATATATATATATATATATATATATATATATATATACTGTATGTATGTATATATATATATATATATATATATATATATATATATATATATATTTATATATATATATATATATATATATATATATACATATATATATATATATATATAGATATATATATATATATATATATATATATATATATATACATATATATATATATATATATATATAGATATATATACATATATATATATATATATATATATATATATATGTACATATATATATATATATATATATATATATATATATATATATATATATATATATATATATATATATATATATATATATATATATATATATAGGTATATATACTGTATATGTGTGTGTATATATATATATATATATATATATATATATATATGTATGTATATATATATACATATATACACATATATATATATATATATATATATATATATGTGTATATATACACGATATAAATATTAATATATATATATATATATAAAATCCAACTATGAAGCCCCAATTCTGTTCGCACAAGTAAGTCGCATTGTGGCTTCGATTTCTTGGAAGCTTCGCAGACTTGCGGGAGGAATTTTGCGCATTCCTGTGACTAGCAGTGCGAAATAATGTACAGAAAGCAATCCTCCTTGGGAGGTAGAAGCCCTATTATTTCCACTCGGAATTTTTTGTGGACTTCTTGTCCAGGGAATCGCTTTGAAAAGAAGGCGCAATTTCTATTTTGTAAGTGTGGATCGTCATAAAGCTCTGTGAAGCCTTCAAATCCCTTCGAAGCCACGACTTTTCTCATCACTGGAAGAGAATTTGAATTTCTGATATTCGCATCTCCAGCAACTTCGCAGCAATGGAAGCATCGAGGATTGCTTGCGGTTTGTTCTTGTATATTTTCCTAAACTACATGGCAGGTGTTCACCTCACCTCATGCGAAGTTTGAGTTTTTTGATATTCCTTTGATTTCCCCGAAAAATTAAAAAAAATCAACAACAAGAACTCCATCCTTTTTCACTGTGCAACCTTCTACGTAAACTAAACAAAACCACAGCTACAGGAAGAAGGGTACACAATAAGAAGCATAGCAGAGAGAATGACCTGGAGTGCAGAATAATGCACTATGGTTCACAGAAATTCTAGCCCTATTCCCACTTGCATAAGTAAGTCATATTGATATATACATATATATACAGACTTGGCATTTAATATGGAATTTTTTTTTCTTTCTTGACTTGGGTTTACTTTCTTAACTCAGTATATCAATCTGGTGAGTTTCCTTTACACTTTGGTGATTTATTTGTTAAAAGAACTATGTCACTGATTGTCTGTCGCAGCAAGAAGTCAACAACAGGATTATATCACAGGTGGCATGGCAAAATGTACGGACAGGTGCATTTGATGATTGGCTTCATAGTCGGGTATACAAGGGTTTGTTGCGTTCTGTATTAGTGGAAAACAACTGCTGCACGTCTCCAAAAGTTATTGCCGCTTCCTCTGGAGATGGTCCGTCAACTCGACAATGCTGTTTGTCATGGAGTGGTGGCTTTACGAAATTACGGCATGAAACAGCGTGCTATTGCTCGGCAGTATGGCATCACTCAACGTCAGGTGTCAAAGATCCTGAAACAAAATGCTCAGAAGGGTGTCCCTACTCCAATACCGAGGCCAGGACGTCCCCGCAGAACCACAAGGAGGGATGATCGCCAGCTGCACCGGTTAGTCTGCAATGGCCGTACCAAGTCAGCTAATCGGCTTAGGGCTGAGTGGCAGCAACTGACAAATGTGCCTGTATCCAGAAGGCTAGTCAACCAACGACTGGTTCAAGCAGGCTATCGTGCCAGGCGTCCCCTGAGAAAGCCACGACTGACCAGACAACACAGCCAGCGCCGATTGCAGTGGGCCAGAGAGCACCGTCAATGGCAGCCAGGACACTGGAATCACGTGACCTTCAGTGACGAGTCTAGATTTCTGGTCTGTCGTCAAGATGGCCACGTCCGAGTGTGCAGACAAGTGCATGAAGCCCACAACGAAGATTGTATAGTGTCAATAGTCCAAGCTGGAGGTGGTGGGGTGACCGTTTGGGCTGCTTTTCATGCAGGGGGCAAAACTGACCTGGTTGTTCTGAATGGAAACCTGAACCAGTTCAAGTACAGCGTCATTCTGGAAGAAACATGATGGGATGTTAGAAACACGGATATTTCTAACTCAAACACATTCTGGCATTATTAGACGGGTAGTTCAAAAAAAATTAGAACACTGAATCAATCATACAACAATAATTATTTCAAAATCCAAAGCATAGATCCATAGTTATTCGGCACACATCACATCCAAAATCACATCTCGAGTGTTGCCTTGGTGGACGTGGGCTTCTCTTTGCGGTGGGTTGCCACAAGGAGGAGGATCGACGGCTGCAGCTTTGGTCGTTACTCGTCGTCGTCGTTTTCGCTGCTCTCCTCTTCACTGCTGGCGGCAGTCCCTGAAGGGCCGGCTGTTTCAAAGGAACTTGGAAAAGCGTTTGCCTTTTGCTTTCGCGCGTCCTCGGTGGCCTTGCGCTGTTGTTTGCGGGTGTCTTTTTGGGCTTGCATGACATCCATCCCAGCCATAGAACAACTCTGTGGGTCGTCCCGCTGCATGAGGAGAAACTGCTTGTCCTCCTCGTTCTTCATTAGTGTGAGTACATCTTGATGAACAATGTCGAAAAGATCATGTAGGTCTGCCATGAATATTTCTTCCTTAGCACGGACTGAATCTCTTTCGACCACGATTCTTCTTCAGAAGGAGGTAAGCGTTCCATTGCTTCGTGAGCTGGTTGCGACTTTATCAGGGCGCTGGGTGGGAATACCGGCTTTCTCCCAAAACTCATTGACAGCTTGGATTGTGAGTTTCGCGCTCTCTTGTACACTCATCCCGTTCTCCACATGGTGGTGAGCAAAGAGCCGGAGCACACTGCCTTTTCTAGGCAAACCGGCGCCTTGGATACTGGACTGGGCTTTACTGAAAAGCCAAACTTTTGATGAACTCCTTGTCGTTGACATCGTGCGTGCCTCACTAAAACCATGAGACGGAATGAATCAAAAACTGACAAAATTCTTTATATATGACAACGACATTAAAGCAGAAGATTGAGGTCGTCCAATCACGACAGTTGGAGGCAAAGTCAAATATTCAAAAAGTCACTCACAAAACGCAGGCAGAAACATAGATATCTACGCCAGTAAATGGTAAACGCCTCTCCTTCCTTCAAAGCGAATGCCCAACCAAAACATGTTCAGGCTTTGTTTATAACATCAGCGTTTAATCACCACACTTTGTCGGATGACGAACCATGAGGCAACAGTACACCAAGATGAACAAGACACCGGAACCGCCGGACCGCGCATGCGCAAATAGCGATGATGCATATGCCTACGTCACCAACAGTAATCACATTAACATATAATGGCGTGACTACTTTTTTTCTCTTGCTGATCACCATAGTGCATACAACCGGATCTACAATTTTATACTACATTGGAACCAAGGAAATGTATAACACTTAATGAGAGCCAATACGTGCGGTTATAGAGTTAAGTTTGTCAACTCGGTCCGGAACACAGAAGCAGGGACATATGAAGGCCAACAGCAACACCTAGCTGCAGTCAATCCAACCACCATATATACGTAAACAAACAATGGCGAGATCATATTTCCCTTTCACTTCTGTTTCAACTCCGACGCACAATAACCAAATGAGTACGTATTAGTAAAGGAGAGTTCAATACCAGATAACCATATTATACATGGTTATCTGCTATTGAACTCGGCGAACCCCATAGGCGGATGAATGCAGCTGTCCGCCCAGGATTCCGTGGATGGAACACCACGGGAGGTCCAGTGATGCCACAATATGTCGGTGTCGTGCTGAGGACACGCCACGTACAACAGCGAGGCAAACGAGGCCACCCACGGGAGGCAAATCCACACACAAATGAGTCAGAGCATTGAGCAGTGTCACCCTATGCCCGTCGTTGACAATACAGGTGGTAGTAAAGGAAGTGACAGTTCCCTGAAGAACAAGGACCAACCGGCGGTAGTATTTAAGGATGTCGGCAGCAAAGGGAACTGCTACCGTGTCCGGGCAGCTCACAGTTGTCTGCTCAATAGCCAGGTAAGGAAAGTATGCACCGCTCTTTATGGGGAGGTCCATGGTGCTAGAACTTCTGCCCTGATCAGCCACAGAGTGAACAAAGCAAGGCTCAGGCCAAAATCGCGTAGGTTGCTCTCCACAGTAAATCTGTTCAATGTCAGAGGTTGTCATGAGTTGCTGAGCTTGATGCAGGCTGATATCATTTGCAATCACCCATAGGGTTCCCACGAGCACATTCCCATTCACACATCTCTGAGCCAGCTTGGGGCTGGCAGGCTTAGGTCTCACATCAAAGTTGTCTTCTTCAGAACAGTGGTTAAACCACGCGTGCCGAGCACTAACCTCATAGGCATGAGGGACAACATCAAGGTTGGCTTCCTCTTCTTCTTCTACATTGCAATCGCTGATGATTAATGGGTAGTCGTTACTCCCTGTGCCACAATCATTGACCTCGTAGGCACGATGATCAGGTTTCATTTAAAGTTGTGTTCTTCTTCTTCCCTGTCGGAACAGTCGGTAACCCACAGTCTGTTGTATTCTTCTTCTTCCTCACTATTGTAGTTGTTAATCCCCACGTGACGAGTACCAGCCATACAGCGATGGTCAGGCTCGGGAAGAAACTCGCATTTACTTAAGAAATGTTATGGGGGCCAAGCAGTTGACGGACACGGTGGACACAATTTGCCCGGCACACTAGAATGATCTTTCAGGTGGTCATCGGGTGAACAGTTGATTAAATTTGAGTCTGTGAAATGGGCTCCAGATTGGTGAAATCCATAATGGAGCCGAATGGTTTGCCAAATGGAGGCCAAAGATGTAGAGGCCTTCAGAACAGAGCCTCTGGAGATGATGGGACAATAATTAGCGATTTTAATTCAGCATGAAGTGCAGGTGCATCACCTGCTGTTGTGCATTGCGTCGCACGGCAGCAGGGACGTCCTCTCCGTCATCTGCAAGACCTTGTATGGGTGAACGGTTGGTTTTCTGTCCCCATGTGACACCGTCGCCAAGAAAATATGAAAAGTTTGGATCGATTGAAAGGTTATACTGGACATTTTGTCGCCAGTTCTCAAAAGACATAATTGTTTCTTGCTTCGTCAGACTCCATTGTTTGGGAGCCCGATGTGCCGCCGCCATTTTGGGAGTGCGGAGTTCTTCGGCTGTTTCGGGGAGCGGGTCAGGCATATAAGCTCGACCTCTTCGGTCAGGAAATTATCTTGGTGTCCGATGTATGTTTGCCGTATTTTACATGGTGTGCTGACGAAATGACAAAGCCCGTGCTATCCAGATTAGTATTGCTCTTCCTGGTTGGTCACATATGTGTGAAAACGCTAGTGTGGAATGAGGCAGGAATTTACCAGCTCGTTTGTCGTCCGGTTGTTGAGCCAGCGGACGAATGGGTTCAAAGATGCTGCAACCATGCCAGTAAATGGTAAATGCCTCTCCTTCCTTCAGAGCGAATGTCCCACCAAAACACGTTCAGGCTTTGTTATAACATCAGCATTTAATAACCACACTTTGTCGGGTGATGAGGCATGAGGCAACAGTATACCAGGATGAACAAGACACCGGAACCACCGGGACGTGCATGCGCAAATAGTGATGATGCATATGCCTATGTCACCAACCAAAATCACATTAACATATAATGGCGCTACAACAACAGACAGCTTAGAAAATATCACACTAAACAATGGAAAGAATACACGAACTCAACTGACGCCAACAGGGTATATAACAACATAAACATTAAAAGTCGTCATTTGGAGCGACCTCTAAATGTAATCCAATCGTCTTGATTTTTAGTTTTCCAACTCCTATGGTCTGATGAAACAAGGGCATCGGGTAGGAGCGGTATATTTCAGACATTGATATTTTACCCGAAAGGCTTGGGCCAGCCTAATACATACACATACATACATCTATACATATACATCCATATATAGTATACATATACACATCTATACATATACATACATACATCTATACATATACATTAGGGTGGCCCTTAAACGGGGTGAAAATTTTAAAATGTTAATGTGAATGTTATCATGGCCTAAATGTGATCCATTTGGGATAGAAACACTGCAGTCAAAATTTCATACAAGGCTGTTTATATTTAGAGGTAGTCCAGGCACCTTCAAGAATCAAGATCTTATATATAGAGAGCATACAACAAAATATACTACTGTACAAATACACTTCTTAAAGGTCTTTTCATTTCTCATTCTATTTAACATTCCTGATGTTATTATAGTTCCTCATGTTATTATATTAGTTTCTAGTCAAGGAAGGTTCTCACCAACATAAGTCATATCATTGCTGCCTGGTTTTAGCCAATGTTGCTTTCCGACAGTCGGGATAAGTACGGCGGTGTTCAGACACGACCTGAAGTAAGAATTGGAGTTGCTCCTCATCCTTAGTAAGGTTGTAACTTTTCATGAGGGCCACACCTCGTTCAGCATGGTCATTTACGATCTTCAACTCCCTGATCTGTTCCACAGCAGCTCTGTAGCCTTCATGGTCACCCCATGTGCTTGGATCCACAGTTAAAAAGTCTGACGAGATTTTCAACTTTTCGAAAAATGTTTTTGTGCGTGGTGACACAAATTCTTCAATTCCCTTCTCGCTTAAGGCTTTCATGTCAGGCAGTGGCATCTTTGATGGTTCTTCATCTAATGGACGCTCGCCTTTCAGTGGTTCCACCATCAGTTGTTTAGTAGCGATAGGCACTTGTTTGTCGAAGAAGGCCATCTCCACCAGCTCTTCTGACAAGTACCACAGATGGTTCCTCAACTTCTCACTGGTGGCTGTTGAGATTGCACGACTTGCAGTCTTGTAAGAGATCAAGGTCTTCATCAGCACCAGATCATTCATTGGAGCTTCAGCTGCACTTGGAGCTTTCATCCAGGCTTGCAAATACACTTCAGAAACAAACAGACAAATTTCTCGTAGGCCATTCCTCTCTCATGCCGTTAGCTTGAACTGTTGGTGGAAAAGCCAGATTTTGAGACTGTAGATGGCCTTCGACATCCATCTTGCATGGTGAATCGCACCAGGAGCACGGAAATGAATGCCACGAGCAGGAACCCCTCCAAGAAACAAAATGGTCAGTTCCAGAAGTTCTTTATAATCATCCCGTGGCTGATTGAGGTCAAGCTGCTTCTTTGCAAAATCGATAACCTTATCAGTCACAGGGAAAATGCGGTCTTTGACAGATTCATCAGAGAGACCAGAGATGAATGCAGTCTGGTCAATAGAGTCCCACTTTGATTGGAATCTCTTAAACAGAAGAACTTCCGGTCCAGAGGTGCTCCCCATGACTGCTTTAAATGCTGCAGCAAGCAGCAGCTCCATAATGTGGTGACGACATGCAAAGTACAGCAAGTCACGGCTAATTTTTTGTTCCAACAGAACACATGCCCCATTTCTGTGTCCTGTGTTCGTAGCAGTTGTGTCAAAGCACAGAGCTACCACCTGATCGGTGACACCACCCTCTTGCAGTGCTTTTAAAACTGCACCTGCTTGGGCCTCACCAGTTCCTGATAGCATCTTAGGGACACCAATAATCTGACTTACTCCTTGTCCGGAAATAAGTACAGGAAGACGATCCACATGAACTTTCCCAGTCAGATCAATAAGCAGTTTCCAATCCCAATGAACTGTAACTGGACTTTCATTCTTGAATTCAACCTTAAGGTTCTCTGAGAAACTTAATTTAACTAGTTGATTGTTTTACCACTTTTACTCTTGTCCATAGATGTGATAATTATTCATAAGCATGTTTTATCAAACGGTTTTATTTATTTCTGTGATACATACTGTATTATCTGTTATATGTGTTTTTAGTGTTACGTGACCTCAATCACATGGCCTAAAGGGGAAAATGTTCAAGGGTACTGGACGATCTCTAAATATTTATGAATTTAGCTGACATTTGGCTTGGTTTGTTTTGAGGGCAAATGGATCAGGTGTAGACGGTGAGAGCGTAACAATCCAAACTTTCAAAAATAAGGGCCACCCTAATATACATACATATATACATATACACATCTATACATATACATATACACATCTATACATATACATACATATACACATCTATACATATACACATCTATACATATAACTACATATATACAGTCATCTATACATGTACATACATATATACATACACACATCTATACATATTGTTGCGGTTTTGTGAATAAAGGATAACCCCCCTAGTAGGTAGACGCACCACAACATGTAGCCTCGCTTTAGTTCAGATATCTCTTCGTAAATGTAAGCGTAGTCTCCTTTCCTGTGTTAGTTTTGCGTTGAGCAGGCCAGTAAGTGTAGGCCTCGATTGAGCTGAAATGCCATGTGCTCAGCCTGGAACAAGTCTGGCAAGGCCGAAGGGAGGAGCTGCAAGGGGGAGTGGCCGGTAAGCAGCAAGCAGCCAATCAGAGCTCGAGGGGAGTGGCTCACCACGGCAACGAAAGGAGGGGCATGGAAAATTCGGGTAAGGCCGGGGAGGAGCCATAAAAAACCCTGCCCTGAGCCCCCCGCGTCAGAATCGGTGAGAGACAAGTCAGTGAGAGTCGCCCTGCATCAGAGTCGCCCCACGTCAGAGTCGGAGTATCAGAGAGCATTGTGAGAAAGTCGGAGAGGGAGTGCCCCAGTGAGTCAGTCAGAACGAGAACGAGAGAGAGAGAGTGCGTCAGAGCTGTTGTCCCACTGCGAGTGTATTGAATTGCTTGTTATAGCCTCTCTGTATACAAATTCCCCATGCCCTGTGCCCTGCGCTCTGCGGCTGTATTAATCGTGCTTGTGGAGACGATCCATTCCGGAGCCACCTACGCCGATGACCCTCCTACCTGGGCTCCCTGCACACGTGCCGTGAACACCAGAGGGCCATGCCGGCGAGCTGTCCGGGAGCGACCGATGGCAAGGCGCGTTTGGCGCACGAACTTGCTCTTCCTCATTTTCCCCGTGTGAGTGAGTGGGCCCTTTGTCTGGGCTTTTAAGTTAAGACTGTGTCTCTGTTTCTCTGTGTCTCTTCGCCCTGTACATTATAAATAAACCAGTGTTCTTTCTTCAATTTGATCGTTCCTGTCCTTTCCATCTATTGGCCTAGCATCGTACGAATAAAGCCGCTCGAATCTGGTTCAATAAAAGTAACGGCATGAGTCACGTGATATGCCAACCACTCGGCGTACTCGGTTAGCGTGGCTTGTGCGAGGTCCGGTCCCCGTTTTCGTGGCAGCGTGGGTACCAAACGTACGTGTGGAGTCGACCCGATACCCTTTTCCACGCTTGCTCCGGGAGTGGCGACTCGGCCTCGTGGACACGAAGACCCGAGGGGGAAAAGGGGTTTAACCCCCCCTCTGTACGTCAGCAGGCTTCAGGAGATCCGCAAGAAATTGGTGTCAGGAGTGGGATTTGAACCCTGAAAAAAAAAAAATTGGACACCAATTTGGACAAATTGGCCGCAACAAATTGGTGTCTGGGAGTGGGATATAATTGGACCTAGAGTGCGCTTCTCGCACTCAAAATTACAAGCGCATGGAATTTAGTTTAAAAACCAAATTATATTCGTACGATGGCTGGCCAAGGCGGTCAAATGCCGGTGGGAATAATAAAAGAAGAATTAATGGCCCAGGACCGGCAGGGACAGTTGGTAGTGGAGGAAGCTGAAGAGGGTGCAGCAGTAAGTAAAGACAATGGCCGCGCGTTGCACGCACGGCCAGCGGTGGAGGCCAAACCCGTTGTGCAAGTGAGTGTTAACATGCAGTTACTCATGACACAAATCTTAGCAGAAATGGAAGAGTCAATAAGGGAAATGAAAGAATGGAGTTGTGACATTAATAAAATCGGTGGAAGAATGGTCACCATGATTTTAAAAAATGGGGGAGGACATTGGGCGCAAGCCGAGCGAGGAGGCAGCAGTGGTACGCGACGAAGTGAAGCGGTGCGGAGAACGGGCGGGGAGCGAGCTTGAGCAAAGGACAGCCAAGTTGACCGGGGCTATGGGAGTAGCGACATGGGGTGTAGAGGAGCCGGCGATCGTCGCATTGGAAAATAAAATTTTGGGGGCACCGACGATCGTCGTATTAGAAAAAGAAGAAATAATTGGAATTAGAAAGACTGGGTTTGAAGAGACAGAAAATAAATCACGGGAGGTGGAAATGGAACGTGCACAAAGTTCGTGTTTGCACTGTGATGCAAACTTGCTAACTAACTCAATAAAAGGTTTGCAGGTGCTCACGGAGAAGGAGGGCCCCGAGGTGAGTGAAAATGGCGCGAATGTGTTTGGCACGAACGGGTGCTCGGCGCGCTTGGGAGAGAAGCGAGACCCAGGCGTTCGCGGAAGGCCCATTGTGCGGTGTACGAGTGGTACGGAGTGTGAGAGAGAGTGCATACCTGAGTGTATGGAGAGCAAGTGTGCACCGGAGTGTGCGAGGGCCGAGTGTGTAACGGAAGAGTGTGCACCGGAGTGTGCGATGGCCGAGTGTGCACCGGAGTGTGCGAGGACCGAGTGCGTAGAAGAAAGGTGTGCACCGGAGTGTGCGACACCAGATTGTGTGAAAGATGCGAGTGCACCTGGGTGGTGTGCACCAGAGTGTGCAATAACGGAGTATGAGGGAGAATGCACACCGGAGTGTGTGTGGGAGGAGTGTGCACCGGAGTGTGCGATGGGTGAGTGTGTAGGGGAAAAGTGTGCACCAGAGTGTGCAGGAAAAGAGTGTGCACCGGGGTGTGCGAGAATGGAATGTGTGAGGGGCTCATGTGTGCCTGGGTGTGCGAGTGTGGAGTGGGTCATGAGGTGTGAGGACGCGGCTCAAGCATCGACACAGACCGAGGTAGCGCGTAGTGGGACGGGTAGCGTACACGAGCCCCCGGTGAGCTGTGTGCTGCGGGTACCGGAGGGGATCGGTGCTGCGTCGGTCTCACAAGGACCGGCGCGCACGATTCGTGCCTCCGGCACCCGCACAGTATGGTTGGTGCCATATGGCGGCAAGGCCGATCGGCCGGGTTCAAGGGGAGGTAGGAGTTTTCAGAGCCACGCACCTTGTCGGGAGCGGTGCTCCGACCGTGGCCGATTGGGTCACAGTGCGTGGGACCTCGAGGCCCCACACATGGATGGAGCCCGGCAACTGGGCCCATCCATCCCTCCCCCCTTGGATCGAAAATGCCGGACGGACACCCCATACAGGCGACCAACCACCCGCATAGATCACTCGGCCCTTCGAGGCCGAGCTGTGACAACGAACCTCCACATGGAGGGACTCATAGTGTAGAGGACTGGGAGTAGTGTACCCCACGTGGGGGAATGGTAATGACCATTCCTCACACGGGGGGGGGGGGGGGCATGAACACTAGTTTAGGGGGATGGCAATGTTTGCCCCACGGAGGGGCCAGCAATGGTTGCCTCCATGGGGCACCGAAGCTAGCCGAAGGAGGGCTAGGATTATGTTAGGGATCTAGAAGACAGTAGGGACCAAGATTTAAGTAGTGACACCTGAACTATAGAGGGGACGTAGAGAGTTTAGGTGGATGTTAATAAAGGGTGTACGTAGTTTAAAGGGACGACGGGGAAGCACGAGAGTAGGGGAATCAGGTAGGTAGATGATGCTGTGTGAGTGAGGAATTGTGTGAGAATAAACGGAGTTGTGTAGTAGTGTGGATGGAATTGTGTAATGGTGTGTAAAAGTAGTGGTGTGAGAATAAATGGTGTGCAAGATATTTGGTGTGAGAATGCTTGGTGTGGAATAAAAGGTGTGGAATGCATGGTGCGAAGGATTGAATGGGGGAGGAGTGGAACCAATTCACGAAAGCCTGGGGTGGGTAGTGTAAAGCCAGGTAGAGGGCTTGGGTAAATTGTATGGATATTGACACCTGTGGTGCAGGTAGAGGAAAAGTAGTGCTTTGTAGGGTGCATCAGTGTGTGGAATGGCTAGGCGTGTGGTTATTGGGGCACTCCGCCACTGGTAGTTTATCGGCCAGGTGAGGCCGCAGGTAGGCTCTGGGAGTCGGTTAAGTTAGTTGTGAGTGGGGCCCGAGGATCCCCGGAGAGGACCCGGGTTGCCCGATGCCAAGGTGGGCATAGAGGGGGTAAGTGCCAGGGAGGGCCTTCCCCAGTTAGGTAGTCGTGAGGAGCAGGCAAGCTCGGGGGCGGCTTCAGTGGCGGAGGTGCGCAGGTAGGTAGACCTGCTGGTAGGGCCACACGACCCAGCCACGAAATTGTGCGAGGGCACAGACACAAAATTTGTGGGAGTGAGACCCAAATTCAGAGAGCACCAAAGTGGGGGCAATGGGAATTCGGGTTCTTAGAACCACATAGTTTAAAGAGGCCAATTGGCAGGGTACGACCCCGGGTATTTTAAAAGTGTAATGTTATTAGTGTAGTTAGGATATGAGAAATCCCTTCGCACCATATACAGCCAGTCACCAAGGAGGATGAGCTCCATACCGAGGCTCTGTAAGCCGTTTGAGAAGTGAGATGCATCATGACGTAAGTGGGACATTGTTGTGTTCCATCCCTTCCTTCCTGGGAGGGATTTGGGGACGAATTTGGAGTTAGAAGGGGATATGGGAGACGAGACGTAGAGACGGATTGTAAATACAAGGGGGGCTAGGGTAGTGTAGCCAATGGTGGGGGGTACGGACGGCTAGGGACGAGCCTGGTCTGCTCGCTCTTCCGCGTCCCTCGCACCGCACCAGGCATGGTGGTGCCTGGTCACCTTGTTTCTCATGTGCCACTGTGTCCTTTCCGCTTGCTTGTTGTGCCTTGTCTTCCCTCCCCGCCCCAGGACCATTTTGGAGGCACCTGTGCAGCATCTATTCTGCCATGATGCAACTGTACAGCCGAGCTCAGCTCGACGCTGAGCAGGCTCCCTGAGGATGGTCAGAGAGATGTCCACTTTAACAAGGACATGATCAGATGATCCGATCGGAGCAGAAGAAGAGCAGCAGACATTTTCAGGGAAGTTAGTCATAACCAAGTCCTCGGCACACCTGAGCTCCTCACCACATACAAGGCTTTCATCCGCAGCTCAATGGAATACTGTTCTCCCCTATGGGCCGGTGCTCCTGCCTCACACCTAGCTCGGCTTCACGCTGTTGAAACCAAAGCTTTCAGAATTATTGGAATCTCCCGCGATGAAGCTATCTCTGAGGGCCTTTCACTCACTCACCGCAGGCAGGTAGGTGGTCTTTCTGTCTTCTACCGACTCCTCTCCGGCCTTGCACCCCCAGCTCTCTCTGTGCTCTGTCCCCCAAATATTCCTACAGGTCGCACAAGATCTGCCAGCAACCCTCTGATGGTTAAACTGCCGAAATCTCGGCTCTCTGCTCACCTTCACTCTTTCATTCCTCTTTTCTCCCGCCTCTGGAACAAACTCCCTCACTCCCTTCAATCCCACTCCTCCCTCCAGGTATTTTAAAAAGCTGTTCACCACCATCTCTTATCTTCCCCCATCCAAAACCTTGATCTTTTCTACCCCCGCTAATTCACCCCAGATCCACCTTGTTTGAAATTCCAACTTCTTTCCTGGAAGTCCTGGCAGTGTCCATATGTTTTATACCTCTCCCACCGCCCCCTTCCCACGCCCCCCCCCCCCAAGCCCTCGCCCTCTCTCAGATCTCTCGATGTCTCCATGTCTCTCGATCACTGCTCTCAAATGTTGTGTTTGTGTCCTTCCCCCTCTCTCCCCATCTTGTCTACCGCTCCCTATGTTATATGTTTTATGTGTCGGTTTGTCTTTCTGTGTGATTAATGTTCGCTCTTTCACGAGCCTCGACCTTGTATACAAAAACAAACAAACAAAAAAACAAACAAACTGTGCAGCACCTTGCTGCCAATCCCAACTTGCTGCACCCTTGCTACACCTGTGCAGCCGAACTGTGCAGCACCTTGCTGCCATGTCCTTGCTACACCTGGGCAGCCAAACTGTGCAGCACCTTGCTGCCAGGCCTTTTGCTGCACCTTTGCTACATCTGTGCAGCCAACCGGTGCAGCACTTTGCTGCCAACCACCTTGTTGCACCCTCGTCACACTAATGGACCACAAGCCTTGTGGCCTCGCACCTCTGCTGTGCAGCATGTTGCTGCAAAATCATCTTGCAACTTCGGACCACTTGCTTGAGTGGCACCGATGCCACGCAGTTGGACCACACGAGAGTGGCCCTGCTGGCAATGAATAATAAAAAGAAAGAGTGTGCATTATTTACTATTGTGTGCTAGGTATGACGAAGATGTGTAAATTAGATGGTCCTGATGCTTCAAATGGCCTGTATGCCAGTCAGGGCCAGCCGGTTTTGTTAGCTGCACACAGAAGATGCAAGATGCAAGATGCAAGCAGCAAGTGCCATTTATGAGTGTGTTGTGTTTTTCTCCCCTCCAATTTTCTCTTCCTAAAGTACAGGTCCTGGGTCATAGAATTGTAAATAAAAGTTAAGTTCCGTGCATTGTACATATAAGAATGTTGCCCACTGGCTATGTGTTTAGTTTGAAAATTCCGGAAATACTCGGGTAGTTGTGGGTGTGAATCTGTTAGATAGCTGCTCATCGCAATAGGGGGGGGGGACAGTAGTGTATATATGTTGCTTCTGGGACACTCTCATTTTCCCATTGACTTACATGTTAATTTTTCCCCTCCCTCATTGCCCCTAAACACCTCTATTTCTCTCACCCTGTTCTTTACGAACCTTCTAACCTTTTGACATGTTATCCTTATTCATTAGACCACTTAAACAATGGTCCTTCTGTGTGAACCTGTGATCCTTCTGACCTTATGGACCTTTTAACCTTTTACTCTTAATATCATCTGGTGAATCATCTTTGGCCCACTCAAACAACGACCCTACAAATATTTGTTTATGCGTGGGAAATAATTTAATTCTCTTGCCACTCTCTTCACCATCTAATATATTAACAAAAAATATGTTTGAGTTTGGTTCTTTATTAAGATATTTTAACTGAGCTAAGATAAAATGGTAAACCTCCCTCAATGTTCTTGTTTGAGCGCCTCCAGTGCCACACACTTTTTGGTAGGCTCTGTCCACCTTTTGTTAAGCCCCGTCCACTTTTTGGTAAACCCCGCCCCCTTTTGTTAAGCCCCGCCCACTTTTTGCCAAGCCCCGCCCACTTTTGCTAAGCCCCACCCACTTTTGCTAAGCCCCACCCACTTTTGCTAAGCCCCACCCACTTTATAAACTCTTTAGCATCGGTAAAACTCTTTATAAACTCTTTAGGACACAGTGGCACATGTTCAAAATCCTGAAAAAGAGTTTTACCATGATGATACTTGTTGTGCGTTATCAAAACAAACCCCACTGAACAAGTTCTACCTTGATGAGCCAGAATACAAGTCATACATTGGAGACCCACAAATTTCTGAAAATTGGGAAAGGGGAGTTCTCCCTGATGGTCCGCAGTTATACTATGTGAGACACATCATAGAAACCCTAAAAAATTGGGCAAGGAGAGTTCTCCCTGATGGTCCGCAGTTATACTATGTGAGACACATCATAGAAACCCTAAAAAATTGGGGAAGGGAAGTTTTCCCTGATGGTCCGCAGTTATACTATGTGAGACTTATCACGGAAACCCCCAATATTTCTGAAAATTGTGGTTCTACCTTGGGGACTTGGAAAGATGGTTATATTTTTGGAGACTCGGAATGGGGGTTTTGTTTTGATGACTCGGAATGTGATACCTATCTTGGAGACTCAACAGGATTGTGGTTATACCTTGGGAACTTGGAAAGTTGGTTTTATTTTGGAGACTCTACCTGTGGGGTTCCTCTTGGAGACTCTTTGGATTCTAAAGCAATGAACAATGTTCTTTATTTAATGATGCTTGATTTAAGCAATATCAAGAAAGTTCGAGGAAGAAAATGCTGGAAAATTCTTTCTTCGCATTTCTACTTCTTCAAACTTGAAAGCCTTGAAAGACAGAATTGGAGGGAAGAGGAAAAAAAGAAAAAAAGAAATACGTATTTAAAAAAAGAAGAAAAGAAAGATTATGTTAGGGTTTGGGTGGGATTTTGAATGTGAAGGTTAGGGATGGGGTTGGGTTAGGGATGGGGTTGGGTTAGGGTTGGGATTTTGAATGTGAGGGTTAGGGTTGGGGTTGGGTTAGGGATGGGATTGGGTTAGGGTTGGGATTTTGAATGTGAGGGTTAGGGATGGGTTGGGTTAGGGATGGGGTTGGGTTAGGGATGGGATTGGGTTAGGGTGGGATTTTGAATGTGAGGGTTAGGGATGGGGTTGGGTTAGGGATGGGGTTGGGATTTTGAATGTGAGGGTTAGGGTTGGGGTTGGGTTAGGGATGGGATTGGGTTAGGGTTGGGATTTTGAATGTGAGGGTTAGGGATGGGTTGGGTTAGGGATGGGGTTGGGTTAGGGTTGGGTTATGGATGGGGTTGGGTTAGGGATGGGATTGGGTATGGGATTGGGTTGGGTTAGGGATGGGGTTGGGTTAGGGATGGGGTTGGGTTAGGGATGGGTTGGGTTAGGGATGGGGTTGGGTTAGGGATCGGTTTGGGTTAGGGATGGGTTTGGGTTAGGGATGGGGTTGGGTTAGGGATGGGGTTGGGTTAGGGTTTGTATATTATTATGACTCACTCACACATACACACACACACACAAAAGTTAAGCCCCAACTGGAAAGTTGAGGGATTCTGTGTTTGGGGTTCACAGATTTAAAAACGTATCCCCATTATACACACACAAAAGTTAAGCCCCAACTGAAACGTTGTGGGATTCTGTGTTTGGGGTTCACAGATTTAAAAACGTATCCCCATTATACACACACAAAAGTTAAGCCCCAACTAAAAAGTTGTGGGATTCTGTGTTTGGGGTTCACAGATTTAAAAACGTATCCCCATTACATTTTATTTATTTATTTATTATTTTCAAGGGTATTAACTGCTTACTTGTGTTTTTTGTAATTCGTGTGAGTAAAATGAACCCAAGATTTCTTCTCCATTTAAATCATATAATTTGTAGGTCCAAGGGTTTGTAGCCATTACATCAATGATTTTAAATAATTCATTAGTCCATCTCTTTGTATAACCTTTCTCAAAATGGCTTTTCCATTTGTATATTCTTACAATATCACCAACTTTGAACTTGGGCTTTCTCAAATTAATCTCCTTTTCATATTCTAATTTTGTAAATGTTTCTGATGGTTTTGATTTTGTTGATGAATGAACTGTATTATTGTAATTATCTACAATATCCTGAATTAAATACACCCATTTTTGAGAACCGAGTTGTGTGAATTTTTTATATAATTTCTCTTTTAAAGTACGATTAAAACGCTCAATAACAACTGCCTTTCCTTCATTAAAGGTGCTGTATAATTTAATACCCTTCCCCTTAAGAAATTTCATGAATATTTTGTTATAGAACTCTGTTCCCTCATCAGTCCATAACTTCTTTGGTTTCCTTTTATCCCGATCAAATATTAGCTTAAAGGCTAACATTAAAGTATCACCCCTTTTATTTTTTAAAGGGACAACCCAGGCAAATCTACTCCTCAAATCAATAACGGTTAAAGCATACCTGTATCCCCTGTCATTATTCAATTCAATTAAATCAGCGGACCATATGTGGTCGGTGTATTTAGAATAATCCTTCCTTCTTTTAAACTTTGTGATTATAGGTTTGTGTAAGTCTTCAGCCAAAAGCTCCTCAGTCTTGATGACATCATTAGAGCCTAATAGTTTTTTGAGGAATAACCAAGACCAAGTTTCAATTTAGCATTTATCAAATTTCTCACAATAAACCTATCAACTTTCTCTCTCAACGTTGGATTTTGTATCAAAGACAAATTATACAACATTTCGCTGTCGGCTTTATGTTTTTCAGTCAACGTAGTGGTTTTCCCATAAGCAATATCATGCTTCATACACACTTCGTCAACCCTATTTGTAGGTTTAGACCAAGGTTTAGGATTGTCAGCCTCATCTAATCTTTTATCCAAGTTTGTTCCTGGACCACAGAAAGAATACCCTGGAAGGTGTAATTCCCCTGGAATTCCAGTTGTTGTAAATTTACTTCCTGACAGAAACTTTTGTATGTCTCCTCCTCTTTTAGGAGAGATGAATTGGCACTTTTTAGAGCCACATACTTGACATATTCCTTTTTGATAAACTCTATTATTTTTAGCTTTAACATAAGAGATATTTTTAGATTTAGTTTTCTTTTTACATTTGAGACAATAACTCATATTTATTTATCAGAAAAATTCCGACAGAGTATCAAAACCTTTTTGGTTTTCAACATATACATTTCAATCTTTATTTTTAAAACATAAAGAATCCTAAGGAATGCCTTCACTCTCTCCTCCATTTATTTACAAATAAAAACTAACTAAAGTCAATGACACCAACATCATCAATCACATAATCTTTTCCTTCTTCTTCTTCTTCTTCACCACTTTCTCGTTTAAATCTCCTCCCTGAAATTGAAGACATTGACGTTGTTATTTTTGAAACCATTATCTTCATAAGAGTTGTTAATTCTTTAATTTCCTCTTTGGTGCGTTGAGATTGATTTATTTGCTGTAATACACTCAATCTTTTACGAATCTCACTGATTTCCATCTTTTTATATTTTTCCTCCCTCTCTCTTTGCTCCCTTTCCTCCCTCTCCTCCTTCTCCTTTTTCTCCCTCTCCTCCTCCTTTTTCTCCCTTTCCTCCTCCTTTTTCTCTCTTTCCTCCTTCTCTTCTTTAACTCCTTCCTCATTTATCTTAGCAATTTTTGATATCAATATTTTCACAGCATTCATTCTTTCTTTATTTTCCTCTTCGGTGAGTTGAGATTGATCTTCTTGCTGTAATACATCCACTCTTTTTTGAATCGCTCTGATTTCCATCTCCCTCTCCTCCCTCTCTCTTTGTTCCCTCTCCTCCTTCTCTCTTTTCTCTCTTTTCTCCTTCTCTTCTTCAACTCCTTCCTCATCCCTTGCTACCCTTGAGTTTAAACCCCAAAGAATATTATACATATACTCATCTGGATTTTGAGATATTCTTGTATCTATAATTATTTTTCTCATAATAGAATACCAATAAGATTTGTTGACGATTTCTAAAAGAGTTTTATATTTCATAACTTTGAGAAGTTCATTTTTATTTAATACTTTAAACAAGTCTCTATTTGTGGGTTTAACAATATCAGTATAAGGCCAGTTTTTTATGACAAAATTCCCATGTATATGCTCCAAATCATAAGGTATGTAATACCGAGCACCCTTTTCTTGAAGGTATCCTTGAATACAAAAATTATAATTCTCTTGTAGTCTTCTTCCTGCCATTTATTTATCAGAAATATATGTGAGATTAATATTATGACAGGTAATACCACCCCATCTTCCCACTACCAAATCGGTTTGTATTCCTCGGCTTTCTATCCTTATCTCATGACCTTCCTTCTTTGTCATGCTAACCATCGCTATACTATCATATATTTTTCTTTTCTTAAAACCATGTATTTGTTGTTTATTAATTGTACTTCCACATAAATCCATATCATCACCAAGTGGATAATATTCTTCTTTACGAGACTGATTCAAATCATGTAGGTCTTCTATGTTTATTGAAAAAGACCAATTATACCCTAAATCAGGCATATCGTACCCCCATTTATTAATTCGCATATTAACTATATGTCCTTCTTTATAAAATTCAATTGTAAGCAGGTAGTTAAATTCAATGAGGAAAGGTGTATGGTCAGTATAACCAGGTGTTGTGGTTGTAAATTTTACTTGTTTAACAAAACGTGCTGTTTTCTTAAAAAAATATATATTGTGATAAATCACTAAATCTAATTAAGTCATTTGCATCTGTAGGGTTTGGATAATTGATTAATTTATAAGTATTCTTCATATTAATATTTTTACTTACACTATATTTTTGTCGTTCAGCCTGTGCCTTTGTATAATAATTTGATAAATCAATATCCTGAGAGGATTTTCCAAAGATAGAACCATCTTTTCCAACATAAGTCATTTATATTAGATTAAAAATGATATCATAAAAATTTTCATTATTGTTGAGTTGAAATAATACATATAAACATAATTGTCCACAACATTTAGAATTAATTTCTTGAACTTGAAATGTTTGATAAACACCATTCTGTAAGAATTGTATTACTTCAACAGGTGGTGGCATACCATAACTATCAAAATAATATTTATCCTGACTATTATGAATACAAACCCAATGAGAACCATTGTGTGTGTCTAAATTCATAATAATATTCTTTGTATTCTTATTTATATGTATTAATTCATCTCTCATACAAATAACCACATTATCAATTTTTAGTGTTTTACAATACTTAGTAAGTTCTATATTTGACGTTGTATTCTTTCCAAATTGTTTAAACCATTTATCCATTTATTTATGAGAAAGATACAATCCATTACCCCGTTTAGTTAGTTTAACACCCGCTTGAGCGATAGAGGAAAGCATATCTCCAACCAACAATCTAGCTTTATCAGGTAGACTTTCAAGTTTTTGAGCAAAATCTACAATTACACCACTTCCACTAATTTGTTTCTCCAACTCCTTGTTATGTCTTTCCAATTCTTTTTGAGCTTTTAGTTGTGCCTTCCTTTCGTTAGCAGTTTTTACCGCTGCTGAAATACCACCAGTCAATGCTCCCGCCGCACTTAAACCAGCAAATAAAGGAATTAGAAACGGGAGAAATCCTCCTCTTGACTCGTCTATTGAATATTTCTTTAACATAGGTTTCGTCATTTTAATTTTAAGAGATCCAACATCATTTAGTGTTTTTACTTGTGTGTGTGTGAGTAAAACATCAATTCTTACAGCTCCTTTTCTTTGAATTGTATTAACATTAATAATACAAGGCTTTTGATTTTGAATACAAGATGTTAATTTATTAAGATTGATTTGATTAACATATACCCCAACCATTTATTTATGAGAAAAAACCTATGTGATATTAATCATGTAGTGAAATTGTATTCGTACTGAACCCGGGGTGATGCTCGCTGCTCGTTGACACCGCTAGGGGCGTGACTATAAGACCCGCTGCTGCGGACGGTGCTCCGAGACTTCTCCTGTGACACGTTACATCTGGTAGACTCGCTAACGGTACGCCTGCATAGAATATCCAGCTTGCTTGCATTGAATGTTATGAATGGACCCATCTGATGTCACATCGTATACTTATTGTATTTCCTGCTTTACAGGATGATGTTATGATCTAAATGGAATTAAACCACCCGTTGGACTAAAGTTGTGTGGACCTGATTGGTTTTCCACAACACTTAATTCCATTTATATCTACCGACATGGCTGGCAACAAGACGCTGGCGGTTGCCGTATTCTGCGCCGACCCGCAAGCCCCGGATGGTGGCTTGCAACTGAAGCACTGGCTCAGAACATTGGAGAATCATTTTGACGAGCCTGAGACCGCGCCGACGGCTGCCGCGAAGCTAGCAACACTTCATTCAAAAATCGACTACCGGGTGTACAACTCCATCGCGCAATGCGCGACGTATGACCTCTCGATCACGGAGCTAAAACGGCTGTACATAAAGGAAAAAAGCCAGGTGTATGCACGATATTTGCTGCAAACGCGACGTCAGCAACCCAACGAGGCGATGGACCACTACGCCCAGGAGCTCCGGCAGCTCTTGCTGGACAGCACCAGGGAGCCACGGACTCCCGCGCAGTCTCAGGATGATCTTCTTTTAGATGCCTTCATTGCAGGGGTCTCCTCTCAGGAACTAAGGCTCAAGCTCTTAGAGAAGACCGACCTGACCTTCGCTACGGCACTCGAGCAAGGGAAAGTATACACCGAAGCGCGGATGCAATCGAACACCTATGATCGCATGCGCCTCTTGGCGGGCACTACACTACACGCCCGGCCGGAGAGTGCTACCGCCGAGGACGCGGACCTGCTCGCGGAACTCCGGGATGCTCCGGAGGAAGACCCAGTCCTGACGGCTGCCGTTACGACCAGACCCAAGGCCTTACGCGGGGCCGCATGCTTTTTCTGTGGGGGGCCACGCCATGCCCGGCCCGTGTGTCCGGCACGAGACGCTATATGCCATTTGTGCTCGCAAAAAGGACATTACGCGAGAGTGTGCAGGAAAACGGCACGCGGCTCGCGGCTCATTGAATCGCGCGGTCGCGGTCGCGGCGACCTTGAATGGGCTCATTGCGGAGCCCGCGAGCCGAGCCCGAAACCCGGCGCTTTACCCGACTTCGAAGGGGAGGGCCCCTCTCTGCGGGCCCCTGGGCGCTCAGACGTCCTTGGCGGGCATCACCGGACAGCCACCACCGTCTCATCCTCCATCGGGCACGAAGTACGTGTCCTTGACCAAACTCCGGGCCACGCAAGGGGCTTTGAAGCCTCGCCAAGCCCCAGCGGAACGTTCTCCTCGTGTCGTCCACGAGCTAACGGTGGCCCTCACCCCGGAAAAGGCGATTTCGAATACTACGGAGGCCTTTTTCTGCCAAAAGTGTCAAAAGGCGATTTCGAATACTACGGAGGCCTTTTTCTGCCAAAAGCGTCAAAAGGCGATTTCAAATACTACGGAGGCCTTTTCCCATCAGAATTGTCAGATTTTGAATCGCGAAACACGGGAATGCTTGGGAAAGCCCTCTGATGGCGTTAATGGATTCCCCATGGTCAACGCAGACTCCGGCCACGACCGCAAAACTGCTGCTGGCATAGGATCCACCCGCGAGGCTTGTCCGACCCATTCGGGGGGCTCAGTCCCGCTCCCAGCAGCCTCGTCTGGCCTGGCTCAAGCCCTTATTCCCCTCATGGTCGAAGGCCATTGTGTTCGGGCCTTGGTGGATACAGGGTCTACGGATAGTTTTATCGACCAGTGACTTGTGCTCAGGCATGGATGGCGGATCTGGAGGTCTACGAGACGGATCTTCATGGCTTCCCAGGGGCTTCGACTCAGCACGAAGGGGGAATGCCGATTGAAACTCGTGCTAAAGGGACGGGTTTTCCCTGATGTACACCTTATGGTTTTACCCGCATTATGTGCTGATATTCTGTTAGGACACGATTTTCTTAAGCTGCATGGACGTCTGGTAATGGAGTTTGGTGGGCCTGACACGCTTGTTGTGGGGGCGGACGACGCGCTTGCGGTGTGCGCCCTAGCGCAAATGGACGTCCAGCCGCTTTCGCTGTTCCCCAATCTAACCTCCGACTGCACCCCTGTCGCGGTGAAATCACGGCGCTACTCTCGCGCAGACATGCAATTCATTGCGGACGAAACGGCTCAGCTCTTGAAAGACGGCATCATAGAACCTAGTAGGTCGCCGTGGCGCGCCCAGGTCTTGGTGGTGCACAGCGAGGCCCATCGCAGACGCATGGTAATCGACTATTCTCAAACGATTAACCGCTTTACACAGCTGGATGCCTACCCCCTTCCGGGGATGGACGCGCTGGTGCAACAGGTGTCCCAGTATTCGGTCTATAGCACTCTCGATCTCCGTAGTGCGTACCACCAGATCCCTATCTCTAGGGCGGATCGTATCTATACCGCATTTGAGTCGGGGCAGCGGTTGTACCAATTTACGCGATTGCCTTTTGGGGTAACGAACGGGGTCGCTTGTTTCCAGAGGGCCATGGATGACCTCGTTGCACGGGAGCACTTAACCGATGTTTTCGTCTACCTCGATAATCTTACGGTTTGTGGATATGACTAAGGGCACCATGATGCTAATCTGAAGCGCTTCCTTGAGGTCGCGCAGAGGTATCACTTAACTATGAACGAGGATAAGTGCCAATACTCCCTACGCACGATAGATCTTCTGGGGTACACCGTGACCCATGGCTCTGTCGCTCCGGATAAGGAGCGTCTGCGACCTTTGCTCGACATGGCCCCTCCCTGTGATCGGGCATCCCTGAAGCGTGCCTTTGGGCTGTTCGCCCATTACTCCAAATGGGTGCAAAGTTTCTCCGCAAAACTTCGCGCCCTCGTGGCCTGCGACACCTTCCCCCTGAGTCCGGCCGCATTGGCGGCCTTTGAAGGCCTTAAGGCCGACATCGCCCGAGCCGCCGTGGCGACAATCGACGAGAGCGGCTCTTTCGTCCTCGAAAGTGACGCCTTGGATCAGGCCATCGCGGCGACCCTCTCCCAAGGGGGGCGTCCCGTGGCTTTCTTTTCACGGACTCTTACCACCGCTGAGCGGAGACACTCGTCCGTTGAAAAGGAAGCGTATGCGATCGTCGAGTCTATTCGGCGATGGCGCCCGTACTTACGCGGGCGGAGCTTCCAAATCATCACGGACCAGCAAAGCGTTGCGTTCATGTACGACACCTTACACGCCCAGCGCATTAAGAATGAGAAAATCACTCGCTGGCGTATCGAACTCGCCGACTTCTGTTACACCATCAAATATCGCCCAGGGAAGGATAACCGGGCCACCGATGCCTTATCACGACCGGCTACATGCGCGGGTATCACCTCTTTGGAGGGCCTACGGGTGCTGCATGCCACTGCGGGCCATCCCGGCGTAACGCGTTTCGCTCATTTTGTGCGGTGTGGCAATCTCCCATACTCGATTGACGATATCCGCCGTATCTGTCGCGACTGCGCTATCTGCGCGGAAATCAAACCGCGTTTCTATAACCCTCCCATGGGGACTCTGGTTAAGGCTACGCACCCGTGGGAACGCTTGGCGATGGATTTCAAGGGCCCATTGCCGGTGTCGAGCGGCTCTCGCTATCTGCTCACTATCGTCGATGAGTACTCGCGATTCCCCTTTGCTTATACGTGCGCGGACATGACTGCTGCCACAGTGATGCGATGCTTACAGAACTTGTTCTCAATGTTCGGTTACCCGGCCTATGTCCATACCGACCGGGGTGCGGTCTTCTTGTCTCAGGAGGTGCGCGGCTATCTGCTCCAAAATAACATTGCTTCTAGTTACACCACGCCATACAGACCCCAGGCTAATGCGCAGATCGAACGCTTCAACGGGATTATCTGGAGGGCCGTCATGCTCAACCTCCGGACCCTCGGCCGGGGCCTCGATAAATGGGCTTGGTCACTACCTGCGGCGTTGAACTCGATCAGGGCTCTCCTGTGTACGGCGACCAACCAAACTCCCCACGAGCGACTTTTCCACCACCCCAGGAGCACGGGGTGTATACGGTCTTTGCCCAGTTGGCTCGCTGGGCCCGGGCCGGCCTACCTTAAACGGGCGGTTCGCGCGAGCAAGTACGACCCCCTAGTGGACAAAGTGCAGATTCTCCAGGCTAATCCTGAGCATGCTCGTGTGATGACGACTGATGGCCGTGAGACTACTGTCTCCGTCCATCACCTTGCCCCTTGCGGGGTCGCCGACCTGAGTAGGGAATCGGACGAACCGATCGAACCCATCTATGAGACTATGGCCTCTCCCGACGCTCCCATCGCCGAAAGTCTACCGACCCTTCCCTCACCGCGTCTACCTGGGCCCGACGACTTGGAGTTACCCCCTTCGTCACCCGACCCTGATGGCGCCTCCGACGCCGGGGACACAGGGATACGTGATGCCGTACCCGGGGAATTTCGGACGCGTGCTGGCAGAGAAATTCGCCGCCCGGCCCGATACGGTTGGGTCGACTGATGTTCCGCACCCTGTTCGTGCTGACGCTCACTCGCTTTTAGCCGCACTGCCGTATAATTCTGACGGGGGGAGAATGTAGTGAAATCGTATTCGTACTGAACCCGGGGTGATGCTCGCTGCTCGTTGACACCGCTAGGGGCGTGACTATAAGACCCGCTGCTGTGGACGGTGCTCCGAGACTTCTCCTGTGACACGTTACATCTGGTAGACTCGCTAACGGTACGCCTGCATAGAATATCCAGCTTGCTTGCATTGAATGTTATGAATGGACCCATGTGATGTCACATCGTATACTTATTGTATTTCCTGCTTTACAGGATGATGTTATGATCTAAATGGAATTAAACCACCCGTTGGACTAAAGTTGTGTGGACCTGATTGGTTTTCCACAACAAATCATAACACCATTATCTGTATTAATCTGTAATTCTGTTTCCTCCAAAAGCAAAAAATATGCATTAACCTCTTCACTCTCCCCTCTTTCAATGTATAGAGAAGTATCCACTCTATTAGACTTTATAGTTTCCTTTTGAGAACTCAGGTCAATTGCATAGATTGTATAAAGTTTTTGAAACGCAACCGTATCCAAAATAGGATCATTATTACCATTACTTTCACACACCTTTCGGTAGGACTTGTAGGCTTCCGCATAATCATTTTTTTCCCAATCAATTTCCAATCTATCTCGCGGATAAAATGTGCCATCAAGAGAAACCCGAAGTTGTTTCACCTTAGCATTATCACTCAGCGCATTATTCTTATTAGTACCGTCCTCTCCATCTGGTTTTTTAAAAATGAGCCAGAGCTATCGTGGCTTTCCTTGAAGAACACCCAAATTCCAAGTGTAGGTAGTGTGTTCCAGTTTAACGTGTTGACATCTTCTTTTAAGGTATGATACATTTAGCGGTTTCTTTGAGTTAAGTCTTCTATTTAACATCTCTTCCGTTTTAAGATTAGGAGTATATTCACTGATATACCAACACAAATCATTAATAACAAATTTATTGTTGTCTCCAAAAGCATTTTCAACCCCAAAAAGCAACCTATTTACATTATCATTCCTTTGTAGTTGAAATCTAATTTTAAGACCATACAAAACTTTGTCATAATCACAAAATCCAAATATACCTTTCAGAGGTACTGCTACGGTAAAACTATTCTCTGGTTTTGTGTCATCATTATACATTGCCTTCCTTTGACTATAACCAGGGTCTGTGTTTGTACCTGTTGACATATCAGGAATAAAACCTTCAACAGCTCCCTTACCCATTCTATCACCAAACGAATATAGTGTAAATTTCATCATTTCAGATGTAGCAGAGACATAATCAACCGCTTCAACCTCTTGTGTTCCAATATACAGGCGAACACTATCAAACATTTTCCAGAAGAAATCATTTACGAGTGTAGCATTAGTATTATTCGCAGCCTTAGTGAATTTAAATTTACACAGCAAGAAACTATCAGCTATATTCAAGTAAGTTTGTTGATTATTTATTTCAAAACTTTTTGTTCCGTTTGAATTCCAGTCTGTTCCTGTTATAGCATTTACCTTAAAATAGTCTTCCTTTTTTGTGGAGTTTGAAATGATAATATAATTGTATCATCCAAATCATAGATACTATCAATCGCTTCCATACTTGTATTTATATAGTATTAAAATCGTTGAAACCCTGACCCAAGTATTTTAATGATTTTTTGTCGTTCTTGTGAAGATAGTTGAGTTTTACCTTTTTTTATTTCTTTGATTGCTTGTAATTTATGAGACTCCTTTTGAGCATCTTTTATACTCTTTATAGCACCTGCAACGGAGCCCACGGCAGAAGCAGTTGACCCAATTAGGTCTTTATGTTTAAGGATGGTTGAACCAATACCCATTAGAGTATCAATTATCCCATCTCCTTTATTTCGAAATTGATGACCTACACCTCGTTGTCTCTTAGGTTTATAGTATCCTTTACCCACATACCTTGTATAGTATGGTGAAAGGTACATGCCCTCCCCTGTAATTATTTTATATTTTCCCAACTCATGTTTACTCACAATAACCATTATTTATTTATTGAAAAACTTCACGTAGGTGAATTCTGATGGATATAATTTCATCATTAAAGGATATCATACGATTATCTTGGTCGGTTATCCTAAAATTTACTCTGTATATGGTTTTTCCTGACACAGGTAAATAGACAAGATTTTTTGGTTCCATATTAAATTTATAACCAATCGGGGTTGAGTATGCACTGAATGAAAATATTGTATTTGTTCTTATTCCATCGTTATAAGCACCATCAATCAAATCACAATGAATTAATACTGAATTTATACCGGAGGATATTTGGATAACATTATCACTGTAAAACGTCCCGTTATTTTCAATCTTTTTTGAAGAGAAACCCAATAGCTCTCTAAACGAATTTTCAATCGTGAAATCAACTTTATAATTATTTTTAAGTTTAATAGTTGATTTTGAAGTGTGTTTTTGAATATCTATTACAATATTTTTTGGTTCATCACCTTTTTCTTTCATAAGGCGAGAGACTTCTGAAGATATTTGAGAAATCTCGTAAGCTCCAGGTGAAACGGTTATAGTTTTATATCCACTTCCTGGATTATAACTAAACTTGTTGTTTTTCTCTGTGATATTAAAAAGGGTATTGTAAGTTTCCATTGACAACAAAGATGCCTCATATGAGGTAAGGGGGTCAAGTTGTAGTGGGTAAGGGAATGAAGCTGTGTAATCGCTCGTTGTGAAATTAAAACTAAGAATTGTGCTTCTCATCTTATTTAATATCTAATAAAATATCTTTGTATTGACATTTATTAATTATTTTCATGTTCATCAACTGATCTAAAATGGCTGAGGATTCATTAAAACAATTGTTGTTTCCAGCCTTCTTACTACCTAACAACAATAATAGCCTATTAACTAATTGTGATGGGTCATTTGGAAGAAAACTAACACCCGAACCAAGCTTACTTAAAGCATCAATAATATGTTTCTCCTTCTCATTCTTCTTACTTTTACCAGCAACAGAAACTCCATAATCAAGTGCATTTAGCAACTCAATATATACCCTATCCTCCTCTCTTTCCATATCAAGTGGTTCCTCAAAATATTTTGAACCGCTGAATCCGGGGTTTGTTAGAAGAAACATTAATCTTGGAGTTAATTTAACATTTGGTTGAGTAGAACTCAAGAACATCAATTCATCATTAAATATCAATACCTTTTCTTCCACAAGATGAAACACTGCTGGTTCTTCTGTTGGAATGAGACCTGCTCTGGTTTTTGAACCCGCCGAATATTCATTGTTTTGAAGAGCTTCCACAACATAATTAGGTGGTTGATTTACCTCCTCAAGTTTCCGAAATAATCCATCATCATCATATTGTAATTTTCCAAGTTCTTGTTTTGTTATCTGACTAAAATCTTTGAGCATTTGAAGTTTTTTCGGAGTAAATTCTACCGTGGGAACTGTAGGGTGTTGAGTTTTTAAAAGCGGTTTAAAAAATTTCTCTTGTTTTCTTTCAAAGGCTTCTTCACCAGTTAGTTTCTGTCTCCATTTCTTCTTTATCTCTTCCTGTTGCTTTACAACTTTTGAAACCAACTCTTGATGTTCCTTAAACTTTCTTGCTCTTTCTTCAGCATTCATTTAGTATTGAAAAATATCATTTAATGAATTGTAAAGGTCAATGGGAAAATTTTCCTTTTCTTCATCATTATAGTAAATGTGTTGAAATAAATCTTTTTCTTTAAATATTTCATCAAATTCTTTATTGGTATTGTTATGAATTTGGTAGAGCAACATCTAGAGCTAGGTAGATCTGAATAGGTAGGTATTCGGCTGTCGTGACAGGGACTCTACATGTAATAAGTTCTTGATGTTTAGGCGTTTGTCGGGGGAAGATGTATGATTGTGGATCTACCTGGAGGTTCGAGTGTTAAATAGTGAGGGATTAAAGGTAACGCCCCTGTGAGTTTCACCTAGTAGTCAAACCTTTGTCCATTATGGCACTGCAAACCACATAAACATTAGTTAGGTCCTTAGCGCAACATTAAATAATTCCTTTCCCTGACAATGACTTCGGAACAAATGGACAGGAAACCAGGCCAAAAACACCGCCACAATTGGCCGCCACCGTTTACACCTCCAAGGCCTACAAACCTCGCCTGGCACGTGTTATAACACAAGGACCGCGGGGTCGGGGACGGGAGAGGAGCGATGCCGCAGAGGGCGTGACCTGGGCGAGCCGGCGAGTTGGGAGGCTATTATTGGCTGAGGAGTGCGCCAATGGGACGTGATCGGCGAGAGATATATTCGACGGTCGGACGCCATTTTGAGAGAGAGTTTGTGGCAGTTGGCAGTTGGCAGAGAGTTCGTTGGAGTTGGCAGTTGGCACTGAACAGTTGGACTTGGCTGCCAGCACTCCCGAAGAGAGTCGAGTCGAGTCAAGTGGAGTTCGTTTGCTTTGTGCAGCCCTGCGTTGGACCGTTGGAGCAAAGGAGCTCGTGGTGTGGGTGGGCCGTTGAACCGACGAGGCCTGGTGGCGCTTGGAGGCGGACGGAGAGGGCCGCGGGGCCGTGGAACTTGGAGTGAGGCGTGCCGCGGGACGAAAGGAGCCGGGTGTTGGACGGCGGTCACCAAGACGACAAGGACGAGATAAGGCCGTACCCGCGAATACACTTTGCATAAAACTAAAAGACGTGTTATTTTCGTATTCACCTCCCTCGTATCGTGTTTGATATCTGTTGTGTGTGGGATCCCAATTTAGGCTTATTCGAGTTATTAGTATTACCGGCGCGGGCTTTTTCACTGTCTTTACTTATAAATAATAAATCCTTATATTATTTTCTGTATATATCTGAACGCAGTTTTCCTGGGTGTTTCATTTTAATAGATAGGGCTGCGGAGCTTGCTGTGTCTGCCCTTCCGCGCGTTTAACTTTGTGTTGAGTTTGAATCTGCCATTGAGTTTTCGCCTCGGGAGTGTAAAGTCTCGCAATCGGCCATCCGTAACTGTGGTGTTAATCACGGTTGCGTGACAAGTGGTGTCAGGAGTGTAGGATTCGAACCCGTCGGTCAAATTTTTTTGTCCGCGGCGAGACATCGACACGGTCGGGCGTACATTGCGCCCGACGTTCGAACGCAAAATTTTTATAGGGGGGCGGAGAAATTTAGTAATCAATTGGGCATACGGAGCGCGATATCGCGTCTTCGTCAAATTTAAATTGTGTTTTTGGAATTGAAATAAATACGCGCGCGGGGAACGACCTTCCGAAAAGCGGATGTCGGAGGTCGACGAAATGGAGGTGCGTAGCGAGGCCTCCGTCAGCGTTGGGAGTGAGCCGGAAATAGGGGAATTTGATGCAGAGGTGAGCCTTGGAACCTCCCTCGTCCCGAGCACCAACTTATGCCCCTCCCCTACCGGGGAGTCGGGAACAAGTGGGACGGCCCCTAGAGACGACCAGGCTTTAATGAAATTTTTAAAGGAATTAATGGATGCTCAGAGTGAGCGAGCCAGTCGGGAATTAAATGATAAAATTGAAGGGATGGAAAAGAACAGTGAGCGATTGGGAAAGCAGATGGGAGACATGAACGCACAGGGTGAGCGAAACCTTGCAGAAATTCGGGGAATGAGTGATCGATTGGAGGAACAAATTGAAGGGATGGAAAATAAAATGGAGTCGCAGGGGAAGGAATGGAGGGAAGGACTGAAGGACATGAGTGACCAAATTAATGGATTAAAAAGGGAAATGGCAATTGTGGTAAGTGTACAGGTAAGCGGAGAATGTCCACAGTTCGATGGGGAATGTGTACAGGTAGATGGGGAATGCCTGCAGGTAAACGTGGAGTGTCCACAGGTGAGCGGGGTAGGAAATTTGGAATGTGAGAGTTGTAATGGGGAATGTTTCCCACATTCTGGCCTGGTTGTTTATCGGGACCGTGTGGATGTCACAACACCCCAACCGGGGGATGAATTTGTAATTGTGCAGCACCAGGGCGGTGGTGCGGAGCAAGAGGGGGTAGAGTTTTTGGGGGTCCATGCGATAGAGCCGGACCGGGTATTTATTGGGGATATTGATCAAAGCCTGGCGGGGCCAGGAATGATTTGTAATGATGATGATGATGAGGATGAGTTGATCCAGCGGCTGGAGACCTGTGACAGTCCCATGGAGGTAGAGCTGGTTCAGGCCCAAAGGAGCCTGGGTGATGAGGTGAGTTGGTCCGAGGAGGTGGTTGGAATGACCGAGGGGACGCTCACTGTACACTGCTATTTGGAAACAGAGGCTCCAAAATTGGACAACCAGTTGAGGGAGTGTGTTGGCTCCGGGCTGGATTTGGATCTTGGAGGATCGGGAGATAGAGCTTCTGGAGATTTGGTCCCTGTAGGGAATTTGGATCAACTGCAGGGAGGGGCAGAACAACCGGTGGTAGAGGTTGTTCCCTGCAGCTGCGGTTTGGCAGTGGGAATGAAAATTTGTAAAAGAAAATTTAAAATAAAATTACAATGGGAAATTGATTTGGAGCAGCCATGGTGGGGATTGGTCCCCGGGCTGCGGGATCTGGATATGGAGAGGTCATGGGTGATGGCCTCGGGCAAAAGTTGCCCCTTTCAAAATTTGGGTATGCCAGCCAGCTGGGGGGCTGTGATGGCGAGATTTGGACGTGGGGTCCAGCCTTGGGTGTCGAGGTACGACCTGGGTCCCACGGGGGGTCTGGTGGAGTGTGGCGTCCCTTGTCCGTCGGGGCGCCGTCCGGGCCGGTGGCTCGGGCCGGCAGGGTCACCGGACCCTGGTGGGGGTTAAGACCTCCAGAGGGGTCCGAGGTGGTTTCTCAAGCCTGGGTTGGCATTTATTGAGGACCACTAGGGGGAGGTGTTGTGGGTCGCGCTTTGGTGGTGGCACCGCAGATGGCCAGCTTGGGCCTGATGTAGTGATCACCCGGGCATGCGACCTGACACCCTCTCCCTGAGACTTTGGGACAACCAGCATGTGGTGACCTGGCATGGTGGTTGGTCTATGGACGCGGGTCAAACCGAATGGACAGGGATGGAGATAGCCTGCCGGACAACCATTGGGGCATCTGTGGAACGTGATGGTGTGAGTGACCTTCCACAGATGCTCCGTTATTATTTATGGACTCTCGGGTTGGGAAGAGAGCCATGGGGATGTGAATCGGGAGATGTGTAACGAGCCGAGCATATGGGCCATGCTCGGCTGGCATGTGTATGGCAAAGCATCCTTCTTTGGTGAGGTTAGTAAAAGGTGACAAATGTTTGGCATGGGTAATCTGTGGGTTAGATGCAAATTTAAGGGTGGATTTTGAAATGTCATGGTGGACACTGTACAGTGACGCCATTATTGATCCAGGTGTGTAGACCAAAGTGTTGGAGGCTGTGATAAAATTAATAAGGTAGCAGGACACAGCTTCAACTGGTTGCGGGGGCAACTGTGCTGATATTTGGGACGCGGGGTTATGGGGATGTAGTTGTGTAGCCTGAGGGTCAACGTGGTGCTGTGCATGTCCGAGGTGTGTGGACCATGTCTTCTGGGTGAGTCTCCTGGTGGAGCATGGCTGTTGACTGGACCTTGGTGTGGTCAAGTGTGGGTGAGCACTGGGGGGGCTGCAGTTCTGTAGTCGGACTGGGGGATGATGGGGAGGTGCAGGGGACGTGGCTGTAGGGATGCCACGCACTGCGACCGTGCCCCCCAGGGCCGAGGTTGTGTGTGCGGTAGTGTGTGTTGTGGCAGCAAGTGCTCACCACATTGGCCAGCTGGGGCTGGTGCAGCTGTGTTCCTCGCAGGGGGTCGAAGGATGGATGGTGGGTCGCACCCTTATGGACACTCATGGGCCATGTTGGCGTTTTGACTGCTCACCTTGTCCCGATGACCCTTGCACGGTAGAGGTGCAGAGCTGTCGTGGCCACAGGTAGTTGTGTAGTGATGATCACCGTTGGATGCGTATCCACATACCTGCCAGTGTAGTGGGGACAAAAGAGAAATTTGGAAGTATTTGGTAGGCCCAATGTGAAATTTTGGGAATTGTATGGGTGGATTGCACTTTGGACCTGACCAACCTGCAACTACCTGCACTTGAGGTGAGTGTTTTAAGGAGTACTGTCCCAGGCTTCAGGATTTGCTTTGGGAAATTGGGGACATGTAATTTGGAGTTGGGAGGCGGGTGAGAGTGATGACATGGCCGGTGAGGGGATGGAATGGGGGCCACACCGTGTCTTGTGGGTGGCGTATGTTTTTGTGTTGTGGTTATGTGTTTTGATGTGGTCGTGAGAGTGGAACCTGGAGAGTGAGTGATGATTATTGGAGATAATGAGGGGCGATACTTGTGCTTTTGGAAATGTGCTTTTGGAAATGTGTGATGGTTTAAATGTGAACTGGGGGGATTTCACATGTGGCAGGCCATGGCAAGCCTTGTAACACCTTTTACACCAAGAATTGTACTGAATTGTGCTGAGTTGTGTGGAGAATTGAATGGCAGCGGGGGAGGAAGTGTGTTTTGGGGTCTTGTGGGTGGGGAAGGTGTGTGTGTCCGCAGGTATAGAGCAAGCTCTGAGGAGCGATGCCTGCGGGCCCCCCCTCTGCGGCAATTACCCCTGGCAGCCGGTGGTAACTGGAAATTGGAGCTCGTCGGTGGAGGGTCTGGTTGGGCGCCGCGGGGTGAGGAAGTCCCCCGGTGACCCGTGTTGCTGCGCGAAAGCAGGAGGCAAAGGAGCCTGGTGTGTGTGGAGACCCTCACCGGCGAGGTAACGGCGGAAAGGGGCTGTTGGGCTGTCACGGGGCCAAGAGGTAAAAGGGGCGGGGGGGGGGGCAATGAACTTGTAAGTCGGTTGACTTGGTTTTGGGACTGCGGGCACCACAGCCTGATGCGCCCCCACCATCTTTTTGTGCGGTACCTCCCCGCTGCCTAGTTGAGGAATGCACACACACGTGAATGACATCAATGCCATGGTCCTGCAGGGGGTGTATTGAAATAAGTGCTTTGTTGATTTTTGAAATGCCTTGATGACCTATGGAATGAGAATGAGTGGTTAAGGGGTCTGTGTTGCATGAATGTGGGCGAAATCCACCGAGCCGTGTCACTCACCTGTAACATCTGGACAGGGCCCGTGGAAATTTAGGGGGATGCATAGGGGATGGCCCCGCAGGTAAGGTTGTGTCTTGTGGCATCCACCGGGGGACGCGGTCTGTAGACCGGGGTATGTACAAAGGTTAGAGTTTTGAGTTTTGGAAAGATGGTTAAGTTTTGTGGTTAAGTTAGTGTTGTGTGTTGTTTGTTTCCTCCCTCCACAGGAACAACGAAGAAAATGTACATACTTGCATGATGGTTAAGGGGTTCAGCATGTTAAGGAAGTGTAGGTAGGTAGTCCGACTCACTTCCCACAGCCCTTCCTGATTTATTTCATAGGTTAATTAAGTGTGTGACAGTAAGTGTTAAGGCTGGAATGGTAGCGCCTGCGGTGAACCTTGCAGGAGCTACGGTTCCAGGGGGGGGCCTGTGTTATGAATTTGGTAGAGCAACATCTAGAGCTAGGTAGATCTGAATAGGTAGGTATTCGGCTGTCGTGACAGGGACTCCACATGTAATAAGTTCTTGATGTTTAGGCGTTTGTCGGGGGAAGATGTATGATTGTGGATCTACCTGGAGGTTCGAGTGTTAAATAGTGAGGGATTAAAGGTAACGCCCCTGTGAGTTTCACCTAGTAGTCAAACCTTTGTCCATTATGGCACTGCAAACCACATAAACATTAGTTAGGTCCTTAGCGCAACATTAAATAATTCCTTTCCCTGACAATGACTTCGGAACAAATGGACAGGAAACCAGGCCAAAAACACCGCCACAATTGGCCGCCACCGTTTACACCTCCAAGGCCTACAAACCTCGCCTGGCACGTGTTATAACACAAGGACCGCGGGGTCGGGGACGGGGGAGGAGCGATGCCGCAGAGGGCGTGACCTGGGCGAGCCGGCGAGTTGGGAGGCTATTATTGGCTGAGGAGTGCGCCAATGGGACGTGATCGGCGAGAGATATATTCGACGGTCGGACGCCATTTTGAGAGAGAGTTCGTGGCAGTTGGCAGTTGGCAGAGAGTTCGTTGGAGTTGGCAGTTGGCACTGAACAGTTGGACTTGGCTGCCAGCACTCCCGAAGAGAGTCGAGTCGAGTCAAGTGGAGTTCGTTTGCTTTGTGCAGCCCTGCGTTGGACCGTTGGAGCAAAGGAGCTCGTGGTGTGGGTAGGCCGTTGAACCGACGAGGCCTGGTGGCGCTTGGAGGCGGACGGAGAGGGCCGCGGGGCCGTGGAACTTGGAGTGAGGCGTGCCGCGGGACGAAAGGAGCCGGGTGTTGGACGGCGGTCACCAAGACGACAAGGACGAGATAAGGCCGTACCCGCGAATACACTTTGCATAAAACTAAAAGACGTGTTATTTTCGTATTCACCTCCCTCGTATCGTGTTTGATATCTGTTGTGTGTGGGATCCCAATTTAGGCTTATTCGAGTTATTAGTATTACCGGCGCGGGCTTTTTCACTGTCTTTACTTATAAATAATAAATCCTTATATTATTTTCTGTATATATCTGAACGCAGTTTTCCTGGGTGTTTCATTTTAATAGATAGGGCTGCGGAGCTTGCTGTGTCTGCCCTTCCGCGCGTTTAACTTTGTGTTGAGTTTGAATCCGCCATTGAGTTTTCGCCTCGGGAGTGTAAAGTCTCGCAATCGGCCATCCGTAACTGTGGTGTTAATCACGGTTGCGTGACAGTATTAATACGAGTTGTTATTTCTTCTTCACTAATACTTGTATCTCTGCTTTTCATACGTTTGCGTTGAGTCTCCTCATCGATATCAAAACCGAATGATAAAATCTTAACTCCATCACCACACAATTGTTTAATAATTTGTCTCATTCCTTCAGGATTAGTTTCTAAAATCCCAAGACCATTAGATTTTACTTTATTTAACTCACTCTTACAATGTGAATATTTTGTAGAACCAAGAGAGACCTCCTCAAATATTTGACCTTCGTTCCTCAATCGCATATGTTCCTCCATTGAAATGTAGTAATAATCTTTCCCTTCGACTTCTCCTGGTCGCTTTGCTCTGGTTGTAGTACTCACAAAACGAATCATAGGGTGTTTGAAAAAAAAACTTACAATCTTTTCATTTTTACTATTCAAGAGTTTAGATTTATGAAAGTTCTTTCCAGAAGCAGATTTACCCACAAGGTTAATAATAATTGTTGTCATTTATATATGTAATTATGTTTAAAATAAAAATACATCCTTTAATATCTCATCTTGTTTCACAACAATATCTTTATATTTTCCAATCGTGTGTTTCATATAATTTTCAAATTCTTTTTTACTACATAACGTGGAGCAATTATCTCTCCAAAAATTATTTACATCTATTGAATTTAACTTAAATAAAATAAAAGTATTAGCATTGTTTCTTATTGAGCATCGAGGGAGTTGAAAATATGACTGACTAAGATAAATACAATTACAAGAAGAATGTCTCCCTCTTGTATAGTAGCTATCCATTACTGTTTGGTTTCTCTCATTAACACAATCATCAAAGATGACGAGGTTCTTTTTTGATTTATCTAAATCTTGAGGTGAAGGTATATCATCCGTATTATCACTGAGAATACAAGTTATGGGTTTTGGTTTAGGTTTCTGTGTATCACAAAATAGTTGTATTATATCCTCAATGTTATAATCATTTAGTTTGTTTTGAAGTTTAAATAAACCGATAATGTCTTCCTTTTTAAGACCTGCATTAAAACCCTGTGAGAGTAGTTGAAACTCGGGTTGAAAACTTGACTTCGTAAAAATTATTAAATTATCATAATCTAAAAAGTTGGGGGTAAGGAGCATCTTTAAAAGCAAACAGGTTTTTCCACATCCGCTTGAACCAACTATTAGACATCTCAATGAATTTGGAATGTTTTTATGGTTATTAAATTTTATCTTATTTTCCCAAACGGGTAAAAAATCATTCATTTATATATTTGGAAAACAAGTCATCCAACTTTTTTTGAGCTATTTTAGAAACTCTATATTTTATCCTGAGTTCGGGTTTAATTTCAAAATAATTCATTATTTTATTTATGTAGTATCTTGTATTAACATTTCCATTAAAATTATTTTGAATAATAAATATCATTAAACCCTTATACATTTCCTCAATACAAAGAGTCTCTTTCCTTGTAAGAAATGGTGTATTATCACCATAATGCTTAACATTCATCTCTCTTATTAATCTTGTAAAGTAATTCATTTTTGGTTCTAATTTAAAAGAGTTATATGTTTTTTTATATTTCTTATTATTATTAATTAGAATATAATCACAGAATAAACATTGTTTATATGAATCCTCATCATTAAGCCCCACTCTATCACAAGCCGGACAATTCTCTAATTTATCATATGGAGAGTCTGGAAATTCTAAATATCCTTCAGAACTTATCATATATATGTGGTAAATTTTTACTTAAACTAAATGCAAGTTTATTCATTAATAAATACAATGTTTCAAAGCACAAAAGACAAATTTCAATCAATCTCTACTTCGGTGAAAGATATAGAAAAATATGTCAAAGATGTTAAATTGAACAAAGATAAATATGGAAATTTTTGGGTAAAACCAGTTATGGAAAATAACATGAGCCCCTCTATTTCATTTAAAGGAAGAGCTCTAACTATACCTGGAAAGACATCCATTAAAGTAAATCTAACAAAAGTTTCTCCTCTACTCCTGGCAATTTATTCAAAGCTTGAAAAAGTGATTGACCACGATACTTTGAAAAAGAATGATAAGACCATCAACAATACTCGTGGAGAAATTTGTATTTACTTTAATAATCCAAAGGGTGTAGATCTAAGTAAAATGAATGATGTTAATATTTCTGGTGAAATGTCATTTCGTTCTATGATAGTTAGAGATTATTTAAAGATAACTTTTGATATTAAAAATGTCGAGATTGAATCCGTTAATGAAAGAAAGTATATTGGTATAGATGGAAAGGTTTTTTCTGCTCATTAAATATGAGTCATTACAGCAGTGAAGATTTTACTATTTCATTGAACTCGGACGATAGTGATGATAGTATTTCATTGAACTCGGATGATGGTGATGATAGTATTTCATTGAACACAGATGATAGTTATGATACTAATAGTTTGTGCTCAAATGATAGTTATGAGAGTAGCTTTATTGATGACTCTGAGTATGATTCTGAGTATTCATGTGATAGTTATGACTTAGATGATTCTGAGTGAAAAAGTGTTTTAGTTTAAGCACAGCGATATATATAAAATGGAGCTGTAAAGCTCAAAAGTGTTTTATTTTAAGCACAGTGATATATATAAAACACCACGTTTTCTCACGCTATAAATATGGTTTATTGTGATACTTGCGAGAAGGAAGTAAAATATTATAAACAACATATTCTCACCGCAAAACATACATACAACATTCTTAACAAACTTTCCCCTCTTCCACCTAAAACAAAACATTGTAAGGTCTGTAAAACAACCATCCTCAAGAAGGGGTTTAAAGCCCATCTTAAAACTAACAAACACTTGTCAAAATTGTTTACTATTAAAAATACTGATGGTGCTTTCAAAAGACATATCAGGCTTCGAATCTTTAACTTCAAACCTCCCGAACCAAAGTCTATAGTTGATGCTGTAGAAATAGTCAAACCTGCTGTTCAAACATTGATTGAAAAAACACTAAAAGAAATGAAACCACTTAAATTTTATATGGGGGTAAAATTAGAAATGACAAAGGATAAAGGAGTTATAGATACACCATACATGAGAACTGAGCCACACTTTATATCTTCATATCAAGATTTTAAAACATCAGGAGTCTATGATGAACTTATTAAACAAGAGCAAGATGTGGATAATTCAATCGTAGGAAGTGGATTCAATATAGGAAAAATTATTTACATAGACATTCATATTCTTAAATCAGATCCTCTAAAAGCTTCTTCTTACATTGATTTACCCAGTGTTATCAAAAATAGAAAAGCAGTTATCAATATCAAAAATAAAGACAATAAATGTTTTCTCTGGTCTATTTTAGCACACTTACATCCTCCACATTTTCATGATGAAAGAGTATCTCATTATAAAAAATATGAGAATACATTAAATACGAAAGATCTAAAGTTTCCGATGACTTTAAATGATATTCCTAAATTTGAAAAGATGAATAATTTATCAGTTAATGTTTATGGTCTAACAGAAACAAACAACATTCAGGTTTTAAAGCTTTCTGACAATTGTAAACAAACTCATATTAATCTTCTATATTTTAATTCAGAGGAAAATTCACATTATACATACATCAAAGATATTACAAAATTAATAAAACCACAAGTATGTAAAAGAACAAATAAAATATATATTTGTATGCGTTGTCTTAACTTCTTCCATACACAAGAAAGATTAGATAAACATTCAAATTATTGTGGTGAACATAAATCAACGGTAATCAACATGCCTAAAAAAGGCTCAAAGATCACATTCAAAGATGAAAAGAAAACAATAAAACATCCATTTGCTATATATGCTGATTTTGAAAGTATTTTAGAAAAAATTGATACTGCTTCTCCAGATGCAAAAGAATCATACACAAATAAATATCAAAAACATACTCCTTGTGGTTTTTGTTATTATATCAAATCATCCGTTGGTGATAAATATAACAAGTTAGAGATGTATAGAGGCTCAAATACCCCAGAGGAGTTTGTGAAACGACTAGAAAAAGACTGTGTTCGATTAACCAAGATAATGAGAGAAACCAATAAAGCAATGTCCTTAACAACTAAAGAAAAAAGGGAATTTATAAAAAACAATGTCTGTCATATTTGTGAGGAGAAAATTGGTAAAGGTCTAAAGGTTAGAGACCATTGTCATCTCACTGGTAAATATAGAGGTCCGGCTCATCAAAGTTGTAATATTAATTATCAACTCCCCTCTTTCATTCCTGTCTTTCTTCATAACAACGCTCATTATGATACACATCTATTTATCAAGGAACTCTCAAAGACTTCTGGAAGTATCTCAGCAATTCCAAACACGGATCAGAAATACATTTCATTCACAAAAACAATTCACACATCTCCTATTACTCATATCAGATTTCTTGATACATTTAAATTCATGGCAAGTCCATTGGCTAACTTGGTTCAAAATCTAAAAGAGTTTCCATGTCTTTCAGAGTATTTTTTAGATAAAGATTTTCTAACACAAAAGGGAATTTACCCCTATGACTATATGGACTCATTTGAGAGATTCAATGAAACACAACTTCCTTTAAAAGAAAATTTCTATAACAAATTAAATAATAGTCATATATCTGATAAAGATTATGTACACGCACAAAATGTTTGGAAAAAATATAACATTAAGAATCTTGGTGAGTATCACGATTTGTACCTCAAAACTGATGTGCTTTTGTTGGCTGATGTGTTTGAGGCTTTCAGAACAATCTGTCATTCTGGATATGGATTGGATCCTGCTCACTATTACACTGCTCCTGGATTGGCTTGGAGCGCGATGTTAAAAATGACAAAACAAGCTTTGGATTTGATAACCGATGTTGATATGCTTTTGATGATTGAAAAGGCAAAGAGAGGAGGAATTTCACAAGTCTGTTCAAAGAGATATGCTAAAGCAAATAACAAGTACATTCCAAATTATGATCCATCGGTAGAGAGCTCCTACTTGATGTATTATGATGCGAACAACCTGTATGGCTGGGCAATGTCTCAGGCTCTTCCTTATGGAAAACTTAGATGGGTAAAGGAAAAAGATTACAAAAAGGTTTTACAAGATGTATGTATCTCTACACAAAAAGAATTGGATGATTCAAAGGTTGGTTATTATTTTGAGGTCAATTTGAAATATCCAGAGGAACTTCATAACCTACACAAAGATCTCCCATTTGCTTGTGAAAAGGAAAGTCCAAAGAAGGAGTGGTTAAGTGATTATCAACAATCATTTAATATAGGTGAATCAACAGAAAAATTACTTACTACATTATATAACAAGAAAAATTATGTTCTACACCAAAGAAATTTGCGACAATATTTATCAAAAGGTCTAAGAATAGAGAAGATCCATAGGGTTCCAAAGTTCAATCAAGGTCATTGGTTAAAGGGGTACATTGATTTTAATACACAAAGAAGAACAGAGTCAAAAACAGATTTTGAGAAAGACTTTTATAAATTGATGAATAATGCGGTCTTTGGTAAGACCATGGAAAATGTGAGGAAAAGACAAAATATCAGACTATCAACATCTTGGAAACAAGCATCAAAATTAATTAATAGACCGAGTTTTACTAGAGCTGAGGTCTTTACTGAGAACTTTTGTGCGATCCATTTGATTAAAGAGAGTATTGAAATGGACAAACCTATTTATATTGGAACATCAATTCTTGATTTATCAAAGTCATTAATGTATGATTACTTTTATAATAACTTGAAGAAGAAATATCAAAATGATGTTAATCTACTTTATATGGATACAGATAGTTTTATTTTGCAAATTAATACTGATGATGTTTATTCAGACATGAAAAAGGACATTAATATCTATGACACTAGTAATTACAGTCCAGAGAGTGAGTTGTTCTCTTCTAAAAATAAAAAGGTGATTGGAAAGTTTAAGGATGAATTAGGGGGAAATGTCATGAGTGAATTTGTGGGATTGAGGTCTAAGGCTTATGCTTATAAATACATTGTGAATAACGTCGAAAAGACTGATAAGAAGTTAAAAGGTGTAAAGAAAAATGTTATTAAAGAAACAATAAACTTTAAGGATTATTATAACTGTTTAACAACGAAGAAAGAAGAGTTTAGAAAGATTAATGGAATAAGAAGTTATAAACATAAATTATATTCAGAAGAGATGAATAAGAAAGCATTGGGGGCTTTTGATGATAAGAGGTTTATTTTAAAAAATAGAATTGATAGTCTCCCTTATGGTTATATAAGTATATAAGTGATAAGTTAAAAAGGGGGGTTAGGGATTTTAACGGGCTACCGCCGCCTTTTTTACTATTATATAAATGATAGAACCAAGTACCAACCAGACTAAAGAGTGGAGGTGTAATCAACCTTGGTATATAAATGGTAAACATAACGAATGTGAAAAATATCAAATAGGTATAATTGAAAAGACAACTGGTAAAACAACTTACAAAACAAATAAGAGAATTAATATAAATACCGGTGAATTGGGTAAAAAAGATGGAAATATTTTTGAGTGGACGGAAAACTTTGATGGTTGTCAGGAAAATATATACTTTAATTTTAAAATGGTATGTGGCACTGGAGGCGCTCAAACAAGAACATTGAGGGAGGTTTACCATTTTATCTTAGCTCAGTTAAAATATCTTAATAAAGAACCAAACTCAAACATATTTTTTGTTAATATATTAGATGGTGAAGAGAGTGGCAAGAGAATTAAATTATTTCCCACGCATAAACAAATATTTGTAGGGTCGTTGTTTGAGTGGGCCAAAGATGATTCACCAGATGATATTAAGAGTAAAAGGTTAAAAGGTCCATAAGGTCAGAAGGATCACAGGTTCACACAGAAGGACCATTGTTTAAGTGGTCTAATGAATAAGGATAACATGTCAAAAGGTTAGAAGGTTCGTAAAGAACAGGGTGAGAGAAATAGAGGTGTTTAGGGGCAATGAGGGAGGGGAAAAATTAACATGTAAGTCAATGGGAAAATGAGAGTGTCCCAGAAGCAACATATATACACTACTGGGGACATATTTAATGCAAAAAATGTCGCACACATGGGTCAGAGTAAATGCTAGTGGGAATTACACCTATGTGTCACATTTAAAAGTAATGGTTAAATTTGCATGCCAGGCTCTACCGGTCGTTCCATTGGTGGGGTCGACTCAGGACGAGTCTGGTGAGAGAGGAGTGTAGTGTTGTGGTTTTGTGAATAAAGGATAACCCCCCTGGTAGGTAGACACACCACAACATGTAGCCTCGCTTTAGTTCAGTTATCTCTTCGTAAATGTAAGCGTAGTCTCCTTTCCTGTGTTAGTTTTGCGTTGAGCAGGCCAGTAAGTGTAGGCCTCGATTGAGCTGAAATGCCATGTGCTCGGCCTGGAACAAGTCTGGCAAGGCCGAAGGGAGGAGCTGCAAGGGGGAGTGGCCGGTAAGCAGCGAGCAGCTAATCAGAGCTCGAGGGGAGTGGCTCACCACGGCAACAAAAGGAGGGGCATGGAACATTCGGGTAAGGCCGGGGAGGGGCCATAAAAAACCCTGCCCCGAGCCCCCTGCGTCAGAATCGGTGAGAGACAAGTCAGTGAGAGTCGCCCACCGTCAGAGTCGCCCCGTGTCAGAGTCACCCCGCGTCAGAGTCGGAGTATCAGAGAGCATTGTGAGAGAGTCGGAGAGGGAGTGCCCCAGTGAGTCAGTCAGAATGAGAATGAGAGAGAGTGCGTCAGAGCTGTTGTCCCACCGCGAGTGGATTGAAATGCTTGTTATAGCCTCTCTGTACACGAATTCCCCGTGTCCTGTGCCCTGTGCTCTGCAGCTGTATTAATCACGCTTGTGGAGACGATCAATTCCGGAGCCACCTACGCCGACGACCTTCCTACCTGGGCTCCCTGCACAGGTGCCGTGAACACCAGAGGGCCATGCCCGGTGAGCTGTCCGGGAGCGACCGATGGCAAGGCGCGTATGGCACGCAAACTTGCTCTTCCTCCTTTTCCCCACGTGAGTGAGTGGGACCTTTGTCTGGGTATAAGTTGAGACTGCTTAATTTCCTGCTCTGTGTCTCTTCGCCCTGTACATTATAAATAAACCTGTGTTCTTTCTTCAATTTGATCATTCCTGTCCTTTCCATCTATTGGACTAGCATCGTACAAATAAAACCGCTCGAATCGGGTTCAATAAAAGTAACGGCATGAGTCACGTGATACGCAAACAGCTCGGCGTACTTGATTAGCGTGGCTTGTGCGAGCGTGGCACCTTTACACCTTGCGTGTCCAATAACCACAGCTGCAGGTAACAATCCCTACAGGTTGTTCTGCCCCTACCTGCAGCTGTTCCAAATTCCCTATGGGGACCAAATCTTCTGAGGCTCTATCTCCCGACTCATCTCTGTCCGAATCCAGCTCGGAGCCAACACACTCCCCCTGCTGGGTATGTAATTTTGGAGCCTCTGGTACCAAATTGTAGTGCATGGTGAGGGTCTCCTCGATCACCTCCTCGGACCGACACACCTCCACCCCCAAGCTCCTTTTGGCCTGGTCAACCTTGTCCTCCATGGGACTGTCCCAGGTCCCAAACCGCTGGATCAAATCATTTCCATCCCCATCAATCATTTGCAGCCCCCCCAGGCCTCCATCATTACACACCCAGTCCGGTTCCGCCACACGGACCCCCAATACCTCTACAGCCTGTAGCTTTGAACCACCGCCCTGACACAGCAAGGATTCAAATCCATCCCCCTGTTGATATGTTGTGGCATCCACACCAGCCCGATAACCTTCCAGGCCCATATGTAACAAACATTCCCCATTAACATTTTTGCATTCCCTATTCACCTGTAGGCACTCCACATTCACCTCCAAACATGCAGTCTCCCATTTTGATTTGATTCCCATTACAATTCCCTGCTCCTGTTCCATTTCCCCAATTTTTCCTTCCAATTGTTCATGCCTTTCCTTTATTTCATTCCCTTGTTCACTCATTTGCTCATTCATCCCCTCCATTTGCCCCTCCAATCCATCAATTTTATTTTCCATTCCTTCAATTTGTCCTTTCAATCCCTCCTTTAATCCATCAATTTGCTCCTCCAATTCTTCCTTCAATCCCTCTATTTTATCACTCTGAGCATTCAATTCTCCCTTCAACCCATCAAATTTTCTGGTTCGAACATTAATTTGCTCATTCATTCCCTTCATTTCAATCTTTTGTTCATCCATTTTCTTATTCATTTGTTCACTCATTTCCTCCATATCTCCCTTCAATTCCCTTTTCATTCCCCTCATTTTGTCTTTCATTTCCCCCATCTGCTCACTCATTTTACTATTTATTTCTCCCATCTCTCCTTTTAGTTCATTTTTTCATTTCCCTCATTTGCTCACAACTTTGGCAGGTGGGAGCTAATGTCCAAACCCATTCCCGTTTCCCAGAAAGCACGCTCTGCAGGGACCAGCTCCACCAATCGGGCACTGTTGTTGGCTCAGAAGATGGAGCCCGGCCAATCATGGCTGCCGAGAGCCCGAATGGGCCCTGGGGCAATACAAAGTGTCGGACCCCCTTCATCCGGACCCCCCTTTAAAAAAATCAACCTATAGCTAAGGAGGTTTCCGTATTTTCGTCAGATCAAACACATGCCATGCTTAAGGGAAATCAATTTGTTTTGTTTTTTAAATATTTTTTTGTAGGTGCCGAAAACACTCCCCTACCTACACCCCGGGGTCGTCACCCCGCCTTCCCCCCTTATCGGCGTCTCTGCCACCAATCACAACACAGGGGGAGGGGGCAGGGGGAGGGCAGATCACCACTGCTGTCCTGCCGCAATGCAAAGGCGTGAAGGAGGGGCAATGCAATGAAATAATGGAATGCATGGAGACCACAGGCTTTTGTCTGGGAGCTTTTCAATAGAGAGCTTGTACACATGGACAGCTTTAGCTTTTACATGGAGCTTTTGACACGGGAAAAGCTTTGACACAGAGCTGGGGGTTTTCACAGAGCTACTTTCACATGCCCACAAACCTTTCTCAAACACTTCCTCTTTAACTTTCTGACTTTCTTTCTTCCATTCCTTGACATTCCTTCTGACTCCTATTCTCCTTGACTTTCAGTGGCTTTTCACATGCACGTACAAGCCAGTCACGCCTTCCATGAACCCCGGTTATTACCACGCTGTTACAGAGCCACTGCTTTCCCTTGCACCACGGAATGAGATACCCGCAGCCATGCAGACAATCGTGTTTGTCCAAAGAGCATCGAACGACCTCTACATAACCGGGGTGCTGTTGGAGTGGAGGAAGCCGACCAAGAGGGAGTGAGTACGAGGAAAGCCTGAACTTCTGAGACATGTGCGATTGCAGCATCCATCGGGGTTGCAAAAGGTGTGTCGGAGAGCCCACGCTTCTCTTTATCACCACCGTTTGTCATCCCTCTTCCTATACCCTCTTTTCTTCCTTCGGGTGTCTGGATCCATTTATTGTAGAAGTACTAAGTCATTGTTTTAAGGCACCCGAGCACGGGTCTATGGCATAGGGGATAAGAGGGAATGTATGTGTGCTGTAAATTTATGAATAGGATTTGCTTTGCCCTTTTCTTAATTATCCGGTCATTTCTCCGTTCAAATACCCCAACTGCCATTCCTCCCACCAATTTCCCGCTCAATTGCTTGTGCATAATAAATTAATGCAAGAGTTGATTTTGTGTCTTGACTTATCCTGCTTGGATTTGATCTGAGTTAGCTGTTCCAGGACAATTGATCCAAGCTAATAATCAAAACTGCAGACAATAGAGTGGGGTGTGTAACGTTGGTTCGTTCAGCTAAATTGTAGTGGTTATGCAGTCGCAGGAATGGTTCCCAATCTACTTCATTCATCTCACAGGTATGGTAAACCGACCCTGGGCACGAAGATCTGGCCAGAGGTGAGTGCTGTAGATGGCATCCGTGATCTTTTTATAAACATGCTGGGTTTCGGAATTATCGGCCCGTGCTGCAATCAGATTGCAGTCTTATCCACCACCATTTTTCACATGGCCAAGCACTGCTAAACGGAAGGGTTTTGAAAGTGGCAAAAAGGCGATTTGTGTTCTAGTTAGTGTTCAAATATATAATTCAATTGAAATAAAATAAAGACTTTGAAGGTTGTATTAGTTTATTTGCCATTTGTTCCACCTAAAAATTCTTACTAGTAAAATGTTTTTTTTGCTGAATCACATTGGTATGTACCTATTAAGGAAATTCAGGTTCGTTTCCAGTCCAGCAACTTCAGGGAGCTCAGCCTTTGGGCATTAATCCAATATGGCCAGTGCCAACACAATGAAAAACAGAAAATCAGTCATAACCTTGATTGGGATGAGCTAGAACCTTGATTTTGTTGTCTAATCATAGGTTTTGTGTATGGCCAAGTCATTGGAAGGCATAAAAAGTCCTCTGGTACATGAGTCACATTACCAGAATCCAAGATGGCCGCCACACATAATTAGGGGAATTTTCAAATCATCAAAAATTCTGAACCATATCACCTATCCATTAGACCCATGCCATTGCAACAGAGCTGCAACAGCATCCTGCAGGAGTGATCAACACTGGCGATGTGTGCCCTGGTGTGCTGAACCTGAAAATTCCGAGGCTTTGCAAAGCGGTTGCCAACATCCTTCAGGTGAGCAACCTCAATCTCCAATATTATACTGGTCCAAAGAAAGTTTCTCCCCCTTCAATCAAAGTCAATTCAGGTGCATTGAACAGTGATCTGTGTTTAAAAGATGCAATCATTGCAGAGTCTAACAGCAACGATGCTCAGTGGATCAGTTCTTTCACCCCAATGACGCTGTTCCAAATGGAGTAGTCAGGCTGTAGTACAAAACTGGCAGGAGAACATGGCTATCCCAAACCACCCACTCTTTACATTTTTGGTCCCCTCATTGATTCCTCTCCCTCACCCTGACACTATGCTCACCACAATGTTCGATTTTCAGAGGTCTATGCAGGGTTTGGTTATAGCTACAATTAACCTCACACTTAATATGCAACTTTATATGGTTGCTATCCAGATCAAGTGGGCAGATCCTTCATGCTGCAAGTCTGTTGTGCTCAGGTCTAGTGGAATGCATATGTTGTTGTTTCATGGCTGTATCTGTCATCTCATGAAAGGCACATGGCTGGATGTTCTCATTTCTGCTGCTTACAGTAGGTTGGGAATTATCATGAATGAAACGTCGTGGGTCAAGGTGATGCGGGCATTATGGATCGTGACCTCTGTCCTTCTTGAGGACTTTCTTCAAAATGGCACCAAAACCTTCCCAGTCAGAGGCCATAGGATGGCATGGCAGTGGGTGAACTGCCTCATACAAACCACTTGCATCGCTCACATGTTTCTTCATGCAGAGAGTGTGGGGGACTGGCTGCCGTAGAAATATTGTCTGGAGAGGATGATCCCATATTTCTTCACTGCTGGGCACTGACATTATGCCTGATTCATCACATGGCATTTGATCAACATGAGGAACCTGCCTGAGGATGCCAAGCGTGACATGATGAACAGGGTACATGTTTGCCATCACAGGCTCGGCGTGTTCAATGCAGTGTTCGGTGACCGCTTCGGCGAACAAACCTTCATCAAAAAGGGGAAGTTGCTCGGGGGTCTGAATGTGCTCACTCTGTTGCCAGAGCAGGTGGCGGTGTGGGTCAAATCGTATCCTATCTGTGTACAGCTATCAGACACGATGGAGTTGATGTCGTCTGAGGATGGTGGTGATGTGGATACACGGAAGTGGCATAAGGAGGAGGGAGGAAAGAGGTGGAAAGTCGATGCGGAGGATAGAGGTGTGATCAGGGAGGAGCTTAGGAAGCACTTGCACCCATTACTAATCTCCAATGATACTCTCTACAATATTGTCAATGGCAGGTGGCTGGGGATGGGGTGAATGTCAATGAGGCTGTGGCATTGGGGGAAGAAATGGCAGCTCATTTCCAAGTATCACTTCCAGCTGGCTTCCATTCCACATTATCAGGTAGAGTCAAGATGCTGGATTTGTTGAAGAGAGAGATGAAGGTCAAAGGGACGACTATGGTTGACATGGAAGCTTTATTTGCTCGGCTATTGGTAGTTTGGGAGCAGCAGGAACTCCAACTTGCTTCTCTCTTTCAGTATGAGCTTGCCACTTTTCACTCACTATGGGTGCCTCAGAAAATGTAGTCTGAGGGTGGTCGTGATGTGGCATAAGGAGAAGGGGGGAAAGAGGCGGAAAGAGACAAGGCCATTATTGTGCAGAAGCTTGGTGGGCATATTGTTTCCGCACCAGTTCCAAATTTTGTGAATGTAGACGCACAGCAGTTGAATTATCATGTGGTTTGGCCAAATAAAGGCGATGCATCTGCTCTTACAGAGAATATGGCTGGTCACCTGAAATGTTACATTAAGTGTGAGGTACTGGCTGTATTTCATCGTTGTGATGACATCTCCACAAAAGATCACGAGTGGTTTTGGCATGCTGACAAGGGATCTATTGAATATAAAATCACCCCGGTCAGTCCACTGCCTGGGAGGGATGCTGTCATGAAGATCAAGGTGAAGAAGAGACGTCTCTCTCAAGTCCTGCGCACATACAATGTGGGTCCCAATGTTCTCATGGTTTGTCGAGATGAATGTATTTTCTCTCATGATGAGGCAGATATGACCATGATCAGGTATTTGCTTCAATGTGCTGATGCAGGTAAAAAGATCATACGCATGCTCAGTGATGATACGTTTTTGTTCTTTTAGTTTACTAGATGTGGAGGGCAGTAGTGGCTGCATCGGTCCAGATGGAACGTTGGGATGGCTCAGTGTTACACATCAATGCTTCAGCTTCTATGATTGAGCCAAAGTGTCTGTCGCAATGAGGCATGCATGCTTTGAGCGGTTGTGATACCATTTCATATCCTTACAGGAGGGGAAAAGCAACAATGCTGAAAGTACTCATGGATGGTGATTTGCCGGGTTTGTTTTCCGTTCTTGGTGAGGAAGAGGCCTCCCAGTCTGAGCTGATGGAAACAGGTGTCCTCTCCTTTGCTGCACTGTATGGCCAGCTACCTGGGACCAGGATGCATGACGCATGTGAGACTATGTACTCGAAAAAGCAACACAAGCGACAATCCATCAAGGCTCTTCCACCTACTGAGTCCAATCTGGTGTTGCTTGTGCTCAGAGCACATCTTCAGGTTATGGTGTGTTAGTCTGCTGATCGACAATCCCCTCCCTCAGTTGACATCACAGCCTTTGGTTGGGAGGTGTCTGATGACAATATCCCTTCTCCACGCATTGAGCTTGGTCCACCAGCACCTCTTGAAATTATCGACATCATTAGTTGCAAGTGCGGTGCTGAGGGCAAGGCTTGCAGGACAAGTCGCTGCACCTGCCATGGTGAGAAAATGTCTTGTACTCCATATTGTCTCTGCTCTGGTGAACAAGGATGTAATAATCCTCATATTGGGCGAGCTGAAGCTGACAAACCTGGGGGGAATGAGGAGAAAGCCAACCAGTCCGATGGTGACTTCGGTGATGATTGATTTGTGTTGGAATCTTGTTTGATGCTTTTCCTCCATTATCGAGAACTGATTTTTTTTTTCATTCTTAGTCTTTCTTCTCTCTTTCTTCTTTCTTCTTATTCTTTCTTCTCTTCTCTCTGTATGATATAATTATCCTAAAATGAATAAAGAAAGTGTTCAACAAATGCATTTTGTCAATTTGATGCCAAACTTGGGTGCAGAGACTAAGATGAACCATCTCAACCCAATGGGTTAAAATTGGATGGATTTGACATTTTGCCTAATTATCTGTGGTGGCCATATTGGATTTATGCAAATGGTGAATGATCTGAGAAGCTTCAAAATGGGGTAGATTAATTCCTGATTCCTGACATCCCTCCCAATCTCTCTCTCTCTCTCTCTGAAAAGACCGTCTGGCAAACCCTCCCATATACTTTCTTAACAATCCTTTTTTTTTTTTTAGATAAAGCGATAAAGAATCTACTTCCTTAAAAGAAATTGAAAAGATTTTGTTTTGGATTTTTTAAAATCGTTCTTTAATGCTTAAGACTTTGTAGCTTTGTAAAAGGCTATAGTAAATGAGCCTTGACCCCCATTCCTTGGTGCGTGTTTTAGGCTCCCACAAAAAAAATTAGATTAATTCAAAATGCCAACAGGATTAGAACAGATGCCAATGCCAGGTACCCCAACTCGTGTTCAATGAATTGTTAAATTTGTGAAGAACAGACTTGTGAAAAATGGTGTGTCTGTCAATTGGTGTTGAAAAATGAATTGGTTTAGCATCGTGCATTCCGTTCCCTGTCAGAATAAAAAAAAGTGTGTATCCATGTCTTTGGAGAGTGTTGCCCATTTATATAAACACAGACTGATAGTGTGAGACATACCTGCAGCAATTGCAGAGACAATACCGGGAAAGTTTAAATTCATCATCTTGTAAAGTGCTGCACATCGGTTTAGCTTTTCCTTGCTACTCCCTGGCCTTCATTACCCCTCATTCGCATTATATACATAGATGCACAGGTGGTGGACAAAATGGAAACACCAACAGAATGTCACTTAGTTGGGTGGTGGGCCACTATGTGCATCCAATACAGCATGGATATGACGTGGCATGGAGCCAACAAGGGTCTGGAACTGTTTCTCAGGAATGTGGTACCATTCTTTCACAAGGAAGTCATCCAATTCACATTGGTTTGATGGAGGCGGAAACCAATGTCTTCTGCGCCTCTCCAGACAGTCTGACAAATGCTCTATGGGATTGAGGTCCGGTGATGGGGATGGCCATGAAAGATGGGTAATCTGGCCCTCGTACTCCACAAACCACCGGTGACAACACGTGCCCAGTGGACTGGAGAATTGTCCTTCTGAAAGACACCCCTACTGCAAAAAAAAACTCTGCGTCATAAGATGCAGATGATCGCTCAGGATGGTAATGTATCGAGCTGCATCAATCCTGCCTTCTAATGGAATGAGTGGACCCGGCCATGCCAGAAAAATTCGCCCCAAACCATTATAGAACCAGCAGAACCTTTTACTGTTGAACCAGGCACTCCACTCAAGGCTGGAGACCTCCATGGGTTGTCACCACATGAGCAAACGTCCATTTGTTGAGAATATGGTGAAGGACAACTCATCAGACCATATCACATTCCTCCAACGCTCTGCAGTCCATTTCCGATGCTCCTTGCACCACTTTACCCACAAACGGGCATTGCCAGGTGTTGTGTGTGGTTTGTGCATAGCAACCCTTCTATGGTATCCCACCCTGTGAAGTTCCCTTCTGACTGTTTTCAAGATACAGGATGCTCACGATGCACGTTGAACTTCGCACAGTTTGTCTGCCATTGCTCTCCTGTTTTGCCTCGTAGTCTGGACTAATGCCCGAGCCCCATACTTGTCGATCATGCACTTTCGCCCACTGTTGTTCTTCAATGAAGATGTCTTTCCATATTTTTCCCAGGCTCACATCACCTTCGAGACAGCTCCTCGAAACACGTTAGCAATTTCCGCAGTTTTTGTCACTGAAATGCCTGCCAACAATAACACCCTGTACAAATGCAATGAAGTCTCTGCTTGCGGCCATGCTGGCTCTTAAAACGGAACTCGAGTTGCAACCCGTATATATATATATATATATATATATATATATGTATACTAGCAGAAGTGCCCGGCATTGCCGGGTGGGGGAGGGGAGGGGGAGGGGGAAGAGGAGGGGAGGGGAACGGGGGGGAGGGGAGGAGAGGGGGGGGGAGGAGAGGGGGGGGGGAGAAGAGGGGGGAGGGGAGGAGAGGGGGGAGGGGGAGGGGGAGGTTGGAGGGGGAAGGGGAGGGGGAGGTTGGAGGGGAGGGGGGAAAGGGAGTGGGAGGGGGAGGGGAAAGGGGAGGGGGAGGGGGGAAGGGGAGGGGGAGGGGGGAAGGGGAGGGGGAGGGGGGAAGGGGAGCGGGTAGGGTGGAGGGGGAAGGGAGGGGGAAGGGGAGGGGGAAGGGGGAGGGGAAGGGGGAGGGGGAAGGGGAGGGGAGGGATATAGATGGTTACTGGCAATTGATCACATCCACAAATGATGTAATCGACACAATTTATGTACTTTTTTTTTTTTTTTTTTTTTTTTGTATACAAGATCGAGGCTCGTGAAAGAGCGAACATTAATCACACAGAAAGACAAACCGACACATAAAACATATAACATCGGGAGCGGTAGACAAGATGGGGAGAGAAGGGGAAGGACACAAACACAACATTTGAGAGCAGGGACCGAGAGACATGGAGACATCGAGAGATCTGAGAGAGGGCGAGGGCTTTGGGGGGGGGGGGCATGGGAAGGGGGCGGTGGGAGAGGTATAAAACATATGGACACTGCCAGGACTTCCAGGAAAGAAGTTGGAATTTCAAACAAGGTGGATCTGGGGTGAATTAGCGGGGGTAGAAAAGATCAAGGTTTTGGATGGGGGAAGATAAGAGATGGTGGTGAACAGCTGTTTTAAAGACCTGGAGGGAGGAGTGGGATTGAAGGGAGTGAGGGAGTTTGTTCCAGAGGCGGGAGAAAAGAGGAATGAAAGAGTGAAGGTGAGCAGAGAGCCAAGATTTCGGCAGTTTAACCATCAGAGGGTTGCTGGCAGATCTTGTGCGACCTGTAGGAATATTTGGGGGACAGAGCACAGAGAGAGCTGGGGGTGCAAGGCCGGAGAGGAGTCGGTAGAAGACAGAAAGACCACCTACCTGCCTGCGGTGAGTGAGTGAAAGGCCCTCAGAGATAGCTTCATCGCGGGAGATTCCAATAATTCTGAAAGCTTTGGTTTCAACAGCGTGAAGCCGAGCTAGGTGTGAGGCAGGAGCACTGGCCCATAGGGGAGAACAGTATTCCATTGAGCTGCGGATGAAAGCCTTGTATGTGGTGAGGAGCTCAGGTGTGCCGAGGAAGGACTTCGCACGACGGAGGATGCCCAGTCGGCGACTGGCTTTGGAGGCCAGCTTGGAAATGTGGTTTTCCCAAGAAAGATCATGGCAGATAGTGAGACCCAAAAGCTTGAGCGACAGAACTTCTTGGAGAGGATTGTTGAGAAAGTAGATGGGAGGGTTGTCCAGTCGATCTTTTCAGAGAGACATAGTAAGAGTGTGAGATTTGTCAGGATTGAAAGACATGTTCCACTTGTTTGACCAGTCTGTGATTTTGTCCAAGTCTTCAGAGAGTGAGGAGGCTGCAGACTGCCGATCTGAGGGAAGAGGAATGGAGCGGTAGAGAGTGGAGTCATCAGCAAAGAGATAGAGAGGATTTTCAAGAGAGTCAGAGAGATCATTGATGAAGACCAGAAAAAGCACGGGGCCCAGAACACTGCCTTGGGGAACTCCAGCCTGAACAGGAAGAGGAGATGAGAGAAACCCATTCAGGGCCACACGTTGACGACGACTAGAGAGGAAGTCCGCCAGCCATGTGTGGAGATTTCCATGGATACCAAAGGAGGAGAGTTTGGTGAGCAGAGCGGGGTGCCAGACCGTGTCGAAGGCACGTGATATGTCGAGGGAGACAGCTCTAATTTCCTGTTTGGCATTGAGGACCTCCATCCATTTGTTGAGACAGCAGAAGCAGCATGTCCAGAGTAGAGTGACCTGGTCTGAAACCAAATTGATGATCAGAGATCAAGCCATTGGAGAAGAGGAAAGATTTCATATCCGAAGCAATGATGGATTCCATGACTTTGCTGATAATTGGGAGAAGGCTGATTGGTCTGTAGTTGCTAGGATCTGTTTTTGCACCTTTTTTGTGCAAAGCGGTGATGTTGGCTGATTTCCAAGCAGATGGCAGTTGACCTTGAGCAAAAGAGAGGGTGAAGAGAACAGAGAGAGGGTGAGATAGAGCAGCAGAGCAGGATTTTAGGACCCGTGGGCTGATGCCGTCGGGTCCAGTTGCAGAATCAGAGTCGAGGGTTGACAGAAACTTTTCCACCTTGTCAGGAGGAAAGGACACGGAGTCCAGGAGCAGCAGGGTACGACTGGGTATGGTGGGTACAGAGAGGGATGGGTTTGGGACACGAGATTTAGAGGCAAACACAGAGTTGAGGCATTCAGCTTTTTCACGTGCGGAGTCAGCTGTGTAGCCGTTTGAGGTAAGGGAGGGGATGGAGGGGGAACAAACACCAGAAATGGATTTGACCAGACGCCACCAGGATTTGGAAGAGGGAGACAGATAAGAGAGTTCGGTCTTGAGAACGGAGAGATATTGTTTCCTGGCTCTCCTGAGGGTGGACACACACTTGTTTCGGGCTTTGTGAAAGGAAATGAGATTTCTTTCCGTTGGATTTGCTTTCCAGGAGACGAAGGCAAGTTGTTTCTGGGCAACAGCCTCACCACAAGATTCCGTATACCATGGACGGGAGGAAGGGTATGACAACTGAAGACGAGATGGGATAAATCTGTGCATGAGAGAGAGCAATTTACTTTGGAAGAATTCCCAGGATGAGTTGATGTCAGAGGTGGTAGAGATGGGAGACCAGTCCAGATGATTGATGGCTGCTTGAAGACCGTGCCAGTTGGCCTGAGTGAAATGCCAGACTCGTCGACGCTGAGCAGGCTCCCTGAGGATGGTCTGAGAGATGTCCACTTTAACAAGGACATGATCAGATGATCCGATTGGAGCAGAAGAAGAGCAGCAGACATTTTCAGGGAAGTTAGTCATAACCAAGTCCAGAAGAGAAGATGTTCCGTTGACTGAGATCCGGGTCGGGAAATTGACAGATTGTGTCAGTCCCAGTGAGTCGCAGAAGTCCTTTGCTGAGGAGCCATGGATGGTGAGAGAGGTACCCACACCCAGCCAACTGGCATGATGACAGTTGAAATCACCACATATGAGGAAGAGAGAGTTGGGATGAGTAGATAGAAGTTGGTCCATATTATCAGACAGCGAGATGTAGATGGAGTCATCACTGTTTGGTGGACGGTACAACACACATATGAACAAGAGGTGGGAGCGAAGGGGAAGCCGTAGCCAGAGGTATTCCTGGGGGTGAGGTGGAGAGAGTGCAGTGCAGGGCGAGTGAGGAAGAGAGTTTTTGATAAAGATAGCAACCCCGCCTCCAGGACGAGGCTCAGGTCTATCATACCAGAGGAGGGAGTAGCCCGGGAGAGATACTAAGGAATCAGAGACATCATAAAGGAGGAAAGTTTCTGTTAAGCAGATCACGTCTGGTTTGACAGAAGCAACCTGTATGGAGAGATCAGTTAAGTTTGAACGAAGGCCCCGGATGTTTGAGGTCCATACCGTTAATGAAGAGGAAGGGGGAGCATCAGATACAGAACAGGGGGGAGGAGGGGTCGGGTAAGATGTGGAAGAGGTGGAAGAGGTAGGGAGAGCTGTTGAAGGTGTGTCAGAGATTTCAGAATAGCTCGGAGAAAGGGAAGGATGGGGCGGACAAAAGGTTTGATGGTGATTGGGTGAGGCACAATGAGGTGTTATTTGAGGAGGGGGAAGAGCGAGGCAGAAGGTTGGGGGAGATGGAGGTGAGAGTTGGAAGGGGGAAGAAGCGGGGAGGACGCTTTGAGGAGGGGGAGTTAGAGGGGGAAATTGAGAAGCAATGAAGGTGGGGAGATTTGAAGGGGAGGGGTGAGGGGGGAGTTTGGGAGGGAAGGGACAAGGGGAAGGATTTGAAAGGGATGGGTTATGGGGGAGATTTGGAGGGGAGGGGTGAGGCAGGAGTCTCGGAGGGGAGGGGCGAGGGGGCGTCTTGGCGGGGAGGGGTGAGAGGGTAGTTTAGGAGGGAGGGGCAAGGGGGGAGATTTGAAAGGGATGGGTGATGGGGAAGATTTGGAGGGGAGGGGTGATGGGGAAGATTTGGAGGGGAGGGGTTATGGGGAAGATTTGGAGGGGAGGGGTGAGATTGGATTTTAGAAAGTGTACGATTTATGGGAAACGAACATTTATTGCAAAATCACCTTCGAGTTAAAAATACGTTTAAGGACGCTGGATGGAGGATGGAGTGCAGGAGAGTTTAGGGAATGTAGAAAAAAGGCACTATAGGAGATGGATATTTTTTTTGGGATGAATTGATTTGGTGAGCAAGTCGAAAGCAGCCTTTTAAAGAAGAAGAAAAAGGTGTTATAAAATATGACGGAATACATAACTTGAGGGGAAAGTGTAAACATTGAAGGTTAATAACAGTGAAAACTATCTGGGGAAATGGGGGAGAAACACGTGGTCGAAGAACGAACGAACGAATAAGAATGAATAAACGAATGAGAACAGAGAAGGAAAGGTTTTTTTTTTTTTTTTTTTTTTTTAGTTGAGATTTACACAAGGAAGTAGGCTATGGGTGAAAAGCCTGGGAATACAGAGAACGAAAGTTATTGGATCACAAACGACGGACCGCTGAGAGAAAAACAAAGCCTCAAGGTTGTACAGTGTACACTGTTTGCGGGGCCTCAAGACAGTGTACAGTGTTTGTACAGTGTACAAGGCCTCAAGACACGACACGAATTAACACGATTTTCAATACAGGTATGAAAGATTTGCACCGAAAAATCTTCGTCGGGACACAATATACGTACAACACCATAAATAAATACAGTTTTAACGAAAATACAAATGGGAACAATCACTTAACTTCGATTTCAAATCGTTCGCGACACGGCAAAGGCCTTGCTTGCGACACGGCAAACAGACGATCAATTTATGAAAGATAAACACCGAGAAACAACCAAAGTTGCACACAATAACTTCACACACCGAAAGATAAATACAGTTTCGACAAAATACAATTGTGAACAGACTTAACTTCGAAAAACGTGGAGACCGTGTGGAGCTTCGAAAATCCCTCCCACCGTCTCCTGGTGGGAGGGATTTTACATAAAAATCCCTCCCACCGTCATAACGTTTTTACATAAGGTTAATAGGAATACATGGCCGGGTAGATGGGAAATACAGTTTGTTTGAAATAAATCACAAATATCAGATGAAAGTTTTTAAAATTTAGAACTATTCTCACTCAGAGTTAAACATCACCGCAATATTACGCGGTTGCTTCAACGTTTTCTGTGAATTATATGTCATCATTGTGATTTTTTGATTTTTTTTTTTTTAATGAGATTTTTATATTTAAAAAAACGGCAAAAAAGCATCAGAACAGCTGTGAAAAAGCATCAGAACAGCAGTGAAAAAACATCAAAACAGCAATGTAAAAGCATCAAAAAAGCAGTAAAAAGCATCAAAACAGCATTCGATATATTTTCACTTTTACGTTTTGGCTCTCTCGCTCGCGAACCTGACGAAGATCCTGAGCGAGGATCGCTACGCTACGTTATGCTAACGCTACGTTAGCTACGCTACGTTACGTTCACTACGTTATGGCTAAAAATATGGATCTAAAGATGAAAGAAAAAAAACCTATGTGGTGTGAATGGCAATGTTCCTTGCTGAAATGTGAAAAAACGCAATCGCTTTTCGATTTGAATTACGTGCGAACGCGTAACTGTAAGATTATGGTGGCAAGGATGGAACATCACGTGATCGCTCTGAGCGAATCAGCATGCTGCTCTGCCACCGGCTCAGATTCCGTGTATAATATTCCTCGCTACGTTACGCTACATTCGCTACGTTATGGCTAAAAATATGGATCTAAAGATGAAAGAAAAAAAAACGTATGTGGTGTGAATGGCAATGTTCCTCGCTGAAATGTGAAAAAACGCAATCGCTTTTCGCTCTGAATTACATGCGAACGCGTAACTGTGAGATTATGGCGGCAAGGCTGAAACATCACGTGATCGCTCTGAGCGAATCAGCGCGCTGCTCTGCCACCGGCTCAGATTCCGTGTATAATATTCCTTGCTGAAATGCGCTAAGGTAAATATGAATAAAAATATGGATCTCGTCAAATATTTTTAGGTAGGCCATGTCCTTCCCAGGCTCAATTGCCATGTCTATGCCAAATATCAAGCACGTGAGCCTCTCCGTTTAGGAGTCTATCGGTAACATTACACACACACACAAACTGTGTTTTAGATATATATATATATATATATAGTTAGTCACACAAGCAACATGTAGCCTCGCAATAGTGTAGTTATTTCTTAGTATTTGTGAGCTTAGTCCTTTTCCTATGTTAGTTCTGCATTGAGTAGAGTAAGGAGAATAGGTCCTACTTCTACTGACTCTCCAGTCTCCCTAGCCTCATGCCCCTTTGCGCTGACTTTGGTTCATTTTGGGCGAATTAACACGAGGCAGGCCGAGGAGGGTCGGGGCGGAGCCGAATGAGGGGCGGCAGAGGAGCTGACGGTAAGCACGAGCCGCCAATCAGGGATCAGAGGTTGTGGCGGCAGCACTGCGTCACAGGGCGTGGTTGGAAGGTTTGAGAGGGTTCAAGAAGGTTTGGAGCGTATCTATATAACCCATCACGCAAAGCCCCCAGGAGGACTCGCGTGCACTGACCAACCATGAGGAATCGTTGACAGGCAGGAGTTGAGAGCGTCAAAGAACTTTGAGAGATACGCGGGTGAAGAAAGATTTGCATGAACCGGAATACGCGTGATTATAAAATGGCGCTCAGTTGAGCTGGAGGCCGAGCCGCGTACAGTGCATTAAGTCACACGAGTGATAACGGTTGTGTAACCGCCGGCTGTGCTGAGAGACGCATATTTGCCGTTCTACCTCATCGGCTGCTTTTGTTTGGGAGACGCGCTACGAGGTTCCTTCCACCGCCTGCTGCCATCTTCGCGGGACGTGCTGGGACCGTGGAGAGCCGGACGGGGCCCTTCCTGGATGACCACGTCGACGCGTTTGGCTTGAACATCAACCCATCTGCAATTCCCTGTGTGAGAGTGACGGGCCCGAGTCTGGGAAGTAAGATAAGACTGACTAAGTGCTGCTCTGTGTCTCTGCGTCCCGATCATTGTACATACGTGTGGGAATAATAATTAAACCCGTGTTCTTCCTTTTCCATTCGATCGCCCTCATGATTTCCTTATTGACTAAGCGTGGTCCGAATAAAACCGCTCGAATCGGGTTCCACTACTAAGACTGCACGGACCACGTGGTACTCAATCCGCTCGGCGTACCCAAATCACACGTGGCTCGTGCGACGCTTGCTTCCTCGCTTCCGTTGCGGTGCAGGGATTTAGGTACGAGTGAGACTTGGTCCCGAAACGCTACCTTGCATTTTGCCCGGAAGAGGTGTTTCAAGTCTCTTGGTTCCATCAAGCCCAGAAAGAACAAGGGGATTAATCCCCCCTTGTAAAGGGAAGAAGGGCGGCGGAGAACCGTAACAATATATACATACATACATATGGGTGGGACGTTATATACATATAATATATATCGAATATATATATATATGTATATTCGATGGTCAATCGAATATACATATATATATATATATATATATATATATATATATATATTGTTACGGAATCGGAGTAAGGCACTCCCCTTAGCAAGGGGGGGGGGGGGGTTAACCCCTTGTCTTGTTAAGCTGGCCGTATTCGTTCCTGGTACATGTAACGCTCCTCTGCGGAGGGGACTGTTCAGGGTTATTGGTCCAGGGTTTATCCCGAATACCTTTATCAGTCCCTCCGTAGAACAGGGAGACAAGTACCGCTCGAACCCCGGACAAGATGGTATTTGCCGAGCGGTTTAGCAATCCAGAATCCGAGCCGTTAGCAATTGACTAACCCGATTGTAAGCGGTTCTGCCAAAATCGTGCCACAGGTATTCAATCATGGAAAAGACAAGGACGATCGGAGGAGAATGAAAACCAGAAGAGTACGGAGGAACAGATATTTATTAATTACTATACAAGACAAAAGAAGAGGAAGAACGAAGGTAATTTACAGAAGAGAAGACACAGTGCAATTATTAGAACAAGCTTAACTTATTCCCACAGGGACAATACAAACAGCACAAACTCACGTACACGAATGCGGGTTCTCAGGCAGGAATGGCGGGAAGGATGAGAAGGGCAGACGGTCCAAAGAGCGGGCAGCAGGGAGGTCCGGGGATCGCGGCACAACGTCGAGGTCCGCGTGCACGCACTTGTTCTTGTTCAGCCACGAAAAACCCGGTCGTCAGTGCTGGTTGGTATCGCGAGCAGGGCGTGCCGATTCTCATTCGCCGCAGGACGTTCGCGCCAAGCAAATGAATGAACGATCCTCTCAACTTGTACTCCTTGCTCATGCGTCTCTCTCCCTCTCGTAACTTGCTCAAGCGCCTCCCTCCACAGAACTGCGGTGGGGGCTCCGCGCAACGGGTTTTATCTCCACCCCCGTGGAACCATCACGAACCTGCCAGATCTTTCTCTCTCCGCCCCCTCAAGCCATGCCCACTGATTCCTGGTTGGTTGGTAAGGGCTGGCTGACTCCACCTTTGATGACGAGGTGGTGCCACGCCCGTGCTCTGCCGGCTCCTCCCTCTTCTTCTCCGAGATGGAGCACATGGGCAATGGCGTATTGGGGCAATCAAATGAGCCCCAGCCAAAGGGCAGCGAAGGCTGCCTTACTGGCACTTTTAGGAGGGCATGGGGATATTGCAGGGGATCCTATCTTATTTGATTTGATGCAACGGAGAGTCAATTATAGGACACACGGCCTTACCTGGAACACAGAATAACGATATAACTATAGAGAGGTCCTATGATTCGCTACGTGTTGTACATGGACTAACTAAGGTGCACTTATTTCAATTAACAGCCAATTAAGGGGAAATGTACACAGGGGTTTATTTATAAGGGAATTTAATACTAAATTTACATGTGAAGGTTCTAAAAACCGCAACAATATATATATATATATATATATATATATATATATATATATATATAATTATATACATACATATACATACATATACATATATACATACATATTGTTGCGAATATGGAATTTGGCCTCCATATCCGCTTGTAAATATTCCCCTATTTTCTCCAATACTCCCCAACTTTCCCCAATCCCCCATTCCCTAGTCCCATTGCATGTAAATAACAATCAGTAGAGCCGACCTTCCCCTTATTCCCCCATTAAATGTCGTGCCCAGGTCCACCGCACCACACGTAGACAACTTTCGGACATCTTCCTAGTTATTCTTATTCTATGTCAGTTAAGGCCTCGTCTCCATTAATCATGACTCTTCGTTGCACCAGAATGTGATTATGTGGCATCAGTAGTGAGTTTAGGACCTTTCCCATACCTCCTCCCATCTTCTTCCCCGTCTACAACAACAGAGGGGCACGGCGCTGCGCGGGGGGAAGTGTGCGTCCTCCCACCGGCTCGGTTCGCCGCCATCGACAATGCGCTCCAGACGATGCGCTCCAGACCATGCGCTCCACGGGGTTACCACGAAGGGGCTCCTTGTCAGCTCCTCGTCAAGGGCGGAGCCTGGTAAACCCCCCGCACGCACCCAATGAGAAGCAACGTGCCGATTCCACGAGGCGGAGCTAACGAGCCGAGGGCGTGTCACTCCCCGCCGGATATACGCGGCCACGCGCCGGATGTGACGTGAGATGCGCCCCCAGCTGGAGAAAGACGGACCTGCGAGCGCTGAAACAGATGCGCCTGAGTTTGGAGAGGCCTGAGAAAGCCCCGCCTGAGAAAGAACGTCACCTCTGAGCGCTGCGACGAGACCTCCCCGCATCTCTGGACCGAACCGTGTTGACCCTGCCCCGAGCCCAGGAGGACCTGGAGCCATCGATACCCGCTTTCCTGCCATCAACCCCCGTGTGAGTCAGCCGTTGTCCCGTTTGTCTGTCGTCTGTCCGGGGTTAATATAAGAGTGTGTCTAAGTGCCTGTCTTTCTGTGATATACCTCTCGTCCCTGTAATCTGACCTTCCGCACGAATATAATCTCCTCCGGAGGTCTTGAGAACCGTATCCCTGGTGTCTGTCATTATAATTCAGCCGTGTGTCTTCTTTTTCCTTATTGAGCCAGCGTGGCGCGGCTTCGTCAACGTTCGAGTACAATCGGGTAATTTGTGCGGACACGACGGCCATTCCGCTTAACATCCACCTTAACATCAAAGTCGTGTCTGTAACAATTGGTGTCAGGAGTGGGATGAGTGCGCTGTCAGGAATGGAGGTGAAAGTAGTGAGAGTGACATGGAGCGTGAGTTAGTTGTGACAGGTGAGCGAGGATGTACACCTGGGATGAAAGGATGCACACCTGGAATGGTAGAGCGTGAGTGGGAATGCACGCTGGAGTTGGTGGTGAGGCACGTGGTTGGGTGTGCGAATGAGGGCACACCTGTGATTGTCACAGAGGAGGTGACCGAGGAGGGGGCGCGAAGCGGTGTATTGGTGAGGTGTGCGAGCAACGAATGTGTGCCAAAGTGTTCGGTGGTCAGGTGTGTGACCAAGGCTGTGAGTGGAATGGGTGTACCTGGGTGTGTAAGGAAAGGTACGAGGAGCATGGGCACGGCTGGATGTGTGAGCAAGGAACGGGCTGCGGGATGTAAGCATGCAGGTGAAGCATCAACGTTAGACGGGGTAGAGTTTAGAACGACTTATAGCCGAATCGGGCCCTCGGTGCGTGCTGGGCCTCGCTTTGAACGGCCGCGTCCGTGCTCCACTAGGCGGAGCGGGCAGCCCGATAGGAAGGGTCGTTATGGCGACCACGTTTTGTTGAGACGTGCCGGCAGGTCGAGATCGGGACATTGGATGGCCCCACGCCGAGGTGGTGCGTGGGATCTCGGCCCGGGTAAGCCCCCGTCCCTGCCCCGAATGCCGGACGCATCCAGCCGCTGGCACAAAACAACCAGCATCCATTGCTTGGCTTTACGAAGCCGGGCTTTGGACAGGGATTGGCGCACCGAGAGGTATTAGTGAGTCGACTGGGTGATGAGGTTAGTGTATTGGACCCAAAATTAGAGAAAAACAAAATTTGATGATTGGCAAGGGATTGGCAGTAGTGATTGGCAGATGATGGGTAGTGATTGGCAAATTTTTGATTTATTGAAATTTGATGTGCAAAATTGGTAGTGAGAGACCCCCGATGTGGTGGGATGGCAAATCCACCATCCTTCCCATGTGGGGGCAAAGGAGCAATAGCTTATGGGGTGTATGGCAGTGGAAACTAGCCCGGGTGGGTTAGGATATTGTGTGTAGGGATCTAGAAGATGACATTAGGTAACGTTAAGTTTAGTTAGTGACTGATACCTGTAGTGGGGACGCAGGTAGATTAGGGTGGATGATAATGACGTGGGAGCGCAATAGTTTAAAAGGGACGACTGGGAAGCGCAAGTTTCAGAAGGGAGTAGTTAGCTGAGATGATGCCGTGTGTGTGAGAATTGAACAGGTGTGATTGCACAGGTGTGCAACTGGACAGGTGTGTGGAGCAGTGAGTGAGTAGTGAGTGTGTGGATCAGCGCGAATGCGCTTGGGGAGAGAAGGGTGCAGGCGGCACCAAGAATGAGAGCACAGGTGTGCAAGTACAGGTGTGTGGAGAGAGTTGGAGTAAGTGGTACGGAGTGGTGTGCATGGTGCGAAGGTGTGGATGGGGGAAGAGTGGACCCCTTTCACGAATACCCGGGGCGGGTAGTGTAAGTGTTAGGTAGAGGGTATAGGTAAGTTGTGGTTGGATATTGGCATTTGTGGTGCGGTTGCAGAATGGTGTTGTGAATGGGTGCATTAGTGTTGTGGAAATGGCGGGGCGTGTAGCCTGTTAGTGTGTGTAGTTGGTTGGGCACTCCACCACTGTGAGGATGTCGGCCAGGTGAGGCCGCAGGTGGGCTCTGGGAGCCGGTAGAGTTGTGGATGGGGCCCGAGGATCCGGAGGATGGACCCGGGTAGCCCAGTGCCAGAGAGGGCACCGAGTGGGGAGAGTGCCAGAGGGCCTTCCCCTGGTAGTTAGGTTAGGGTAAGGAGCAGGTAAGCTCGGAGGCAACTGCAGTGGTGGAGGTGTGCAGGTGGGTAGACCCACTGGGAGAGGTACACGTCGCAGCCCAGAAATTGTACGAGGGCACCGGGAGATGAATCGGGGGAGTGAGACCCCAAATTGAAGAGCACCACAGTTTGGCCAACGGGAATTGCTTTTTAGAACCCATAGTGTAAGAGGGCCAATGGTTTGGCCGGAGAAAGACCCCGGGTAGTGTAAAGTTGTTAAAGTCATTTAGGAAATAGTTAGGATTGATGAACCTGTCGCACCATACGCAGCCACTTACCTGTGGTGATGATGATGACTCCACACCTGTGTTTTCTTTGTTTTGTTGCAGGAGATGAATCGCTGTGTGGATTTGTGAGACGCATCACGACGTGGATGAGACATTGGGGTGATTCCATCTCTCCCTCCCTAGGAGGGACTGATGATGAATTGGTAATGGCAAATGATGATGTTGAGTTGGAGATGGCAAATTTTGATGAGAGTTGAAAATGGCAAATTTGATTGGTTAGGAGGGAGAGAAGACGAATTTGGTATATGGGAGGAACGGGGAAGACAGTAGGGATGTTTGTTGATTTGTAAAGTAGATGTTTATGGGTAGTGTTGTGTTTTGTGGATACAGTAAGGGGTAAGGGAGGGGCCATGTAGGTTACCTGGTGGGGGGGGGGGGGCGTACGATAGGAACGTACCTGTCTCACCTGGTTCCCATGTGCCCCCAGTGTGCATCACCTTACATTGCGTGCAGTTTTGCGCCCTTACCACCTTACTCACTTGTCTGCTTCTTTTGTCTCCCACCTCCGAGGATCTGGCTTTGGGGTAGAGAGAGAGGAGAGAGAGGTGCTGGCTGCGCAGTTGTGGGCCTGCACTTTCGCTGTTTGCTGCCGGGATCGATACACCATATGGACCGCAATGTTTGTGGCCACCCACAATGGACCGCAGTTCGTTTGCGGCCAAGCACCACCCGGGGATGGACCTATGGGTCAACGTGGCACCTATGCCATACAGGTGAACCACTTTTAGTTAACACCAAGTGCACCACAAGAAGAGCAAGAGACACCTGCAGGGTTAGGGGTTGTCGCATTTATTTTTATTCCAATGAACAATGGTGACTGCACCGATTGGTGGTGGGGTGGTGCTTTTGATGCTCGGGAAGGGTGCTCTGCACGTTATTAAAGGCCGTCGGCCACAGAGCACTCGTGGGTTGGTGTATCGATGCTGGCAAGCGCGCTCTCTCTATGCATAACATCTGCATGTGTTCCTCCAAAAACAGGTCCTGGATCGTAGTGTAAATAGCAGCGTAGTCGTGTAAATAATGCTCCCTACCGGCTGTATGTTTAGTTTGCGAATTCTTTCCGGATTCGGTTATCCTGTGGGTGTGTTTCTGTGAGGAGAAGGGTGCAACGTCGCAGGGGGACATATTTACTCATTTGTGAATATCTGTAAAACTGTCGCACTCAGGGTAGAGTTAATAGTAGAGGGAACTACATTGCGTGCCACACTAAAGTAGGTAAAAATTTATCGGGTCGGGACGCCCCGAGGGTAGAGAAGGGTGCAATGTTGCGAATATGGAATTTGGCCTCCATATCCGCTTGTAAATATTCCCCTATTTTCTCCAATACTCCCCAACTTTCCCCAATCCCCCATTCCCTAGTCCCATTGCATGTAAATAACAATCAGTAGAGCCGACCTTCCCCTTATTCCCCCATTAAATGTCGTGCCCAGGTCCACCGCACCACACGTAGACAACTTTCGGACATCTTCCTAGTTATTCTTATTCTATGTCAGTTAAGGCCTCGTCTCCATTAATCATGACTCTTCGTTGCACCAGAATGTGATTATGTGGCATCAGTAGTGAGTTTAGGACCTTTCCCATACCTCCTCCCATCTTCTTCCCCGTCTACAACAACAGAGGGGCACGGCGCTGCGCGGGGGGAAGTGTGCGTCCTCCCACCGGCTCGGTTCGCCGCCATCGACAATGCGCTCCAGACGATGCGCTCCAGACCATGCGCTCCACGGGGTTACCACGAAGGGGCTCCTTGTCAGCTCCTCGTCAAGGGCGGAGCCTGGTAAACCCCCCGCACGCACCCAATGAGAAGCAACGTGCCGATTCCACGAGGCGGAGCTAACGAGCCGAGGGCGTGTCACTCCCCGCCGGATATACGCGGCCACGCGCCGGATGTGACGTGAGATGCGCCCCCAGCTGGAGAAAGACGGACCTGCGAGCGCTGAAACAGATGCGCCTGAGTTTGGAGAGGCCTGAGAAAGCCCCGCCTGAGAAAGAACGTCACCTCTGAGCGCTGCGACGAGACCTCCCCGCATCTCTGGACCGAACCGTGTTGACCCTGCCCCGAGCCCAGGAGGACCTGGAGCCATCGATACCCGCTTTCCTGCCATCAACCCCCGTGTGAGTCAGCCGTTGTCCCGTTTGTCTGTCGTCTGTCCGGGGTTAATATAAGAGTGTGTCTAAGTGCCTGTCTTTCTGTGATATACCTCTCGTCCCTGTAATCTGACCTTCCGCACGAATATAATCTCCTCCGGAGGTCTTGAGAACCGTATCCCTGGTGTCTGTCATTATAATTCAGCCGTGTGTCTTCTTTTTCCTTATTGAGCCAGCGTGGCGCGGCTTCGTCAACGTTCGAGTACAATCGGGTAATTTGTGCGGACACGACGGCCATTCCGCTCGGCCCACCTTAACATCAAAGTCGTGTCTGTAACAATATATATATATATATATATATATATATATATATATATATATATATATACATACATACATACATACATACATACATATATATATATATATATATATATATATATATATATATATATAAAGTTCAAAACACACCTGGTCACAAGTGTGCCGCACTGACCGGGTCCTCATTCAAGGTCTTCAGCATCATCCCGTTTCGGCCCTTCAACCTCGATACGGTCAGCTAAGGTAGGCCAGCAGGGCTACACCTGGATGCGTACATACCCCCACCCCCAGCCAGTGCGAACGCAGACTACAACAACAACACCTCCACATCCAGAATCCACAGCACCAAACAAACATGGTGGAACACTCAAACACCCACCTTTATACCCTTCACCACTCACCAACAAAACACATCAGATCATTCATACACACACATACACACACATACACACACAACACCAACCAACAAACCACCTACCCTTACAACATACCCTAACAATTATCCTAGCCCTCCCTCGGCTAGTTTCGGTGCCCCATGGAGGCAACCATTGCTGGCCCCTCCATGGGCCTAACACTGCCATCCCCCCTAAACTAGTGCTCATGGGCCCCCCTCACCGTGTGAGGAATGGTCACATTACCATTCTCCCTCGTGGGGTACAATACTCCCCCCCAGTCCTCTAAACTACGAGCCCCCATCTTTGGAGGTACTTTGTCACGGCTCGGACTCTAAGGACAAAGTGATCCATGAGGGTGCCTGGTCGCCTGTGTAGGGTGTTATCCTGCCGGCATTGACGATCCTGGGGGGGGGGGGGGGGGGGAGTGGGGGGAGCAGAGTTGGTGGTCCCAGGTGCCGGGGTCCATCCCTGCGCGGGGCCCTGTGGTCCCACGCACCATGACCCAACCGACCACGGTTACAAAACCTCACCTGGTAAGGTGCTTCCCTCCGCAATTTCGAATTTCCCGCGACCGATCACTCTAGCCGTCGTACGGCGCCAGCAGCACTTTATGGATACCGGACATTCGTACCCCACACGCCGCTTCCTGCAGGATCGACGCAGGGCCGAACCATTCGGGTCCCCATGGTGCACCACCCATCGGGGGCTCGTGTACTCTACTAATGTCACTAAGCACTACCCCGGTCGGTGTCGATGCCTGAGCCACATCATCATATCTCGCCACCCACTCCGTACTTGCACACCCCGGTGCGCACACTCTTTCCACACACTCCATCTCAGTCGCACCCCTCACAATGGGCCCCCCACGAATGCCCGGGTCTATCCCGACCCCCAAGCTCGTCGAGGCTCCAATCGCACCAAACAACTTTCTGAAATCATCGCCACTCACCTCCCCTTTCGCTCCCCTTTCCCTGCTTCTCTTCCAGCACCTGTAAACTTTTTATTTGGTCAGTCAGCATTTAATCACGGTGCGAACACCAACCGTGTACATATTCCATCACTTCCTCTCGTAATTAATTCCCTATCTCTCCTTGTGTCTTTTTAATTTCAATCATTCCTTCTTCTACCTCCTCCAGCTTCTGTTTCACCTCCCTTATTTCCCGGTGCGCCCTTACTATTTCTTCTTCTATGCGTTCCTCGCACCCCCTCACCTTGTCACGTACCACTGCCACCTCTTCGCTCGGCTACGTCCAATCTCCTCTCCCATCTTCTTCATGTCACACCTTGATTCGTTTATCTTCTCTCCCATCTTTTTCATGTCACACCTCAATCATCGCCCACCTGAAAGAATTCTGCATGGAGGAGTGGGCTAAAATTTCTCCCAGTCGATATCAGAGACTGGTAGACAGTTATAAGAAGCGCCTACTTGAGGTTGTTTCTGCCAAAGGGGGCAATACCACCTATTAGAGCCATTAGGGTGTACTTACTTTTTCCACATGCGAAATTTGCATTTATGTTTATTTAAATTATACAATGGACTACAAAATGTAAATGTTTCATGATATTTGTTATATTATATCACCTTTATCTATCAATATTGTTGAAATGAAGATCAAATAGCTGTATGTTGAAATATGTTGAAAAAGTCAAAACTTTACATGGGGTGTACTTACTTTTTCACGTGACTGTATGTCACACACCAGTCATGTTTGTGTGGCAGCAGCATAATTTGCATATATGTTGTACTGCCAATGTACTCTGGTGTTTCCATGTTATTGTCCACTGTCTGTATATACGTAATGACATAGCGAGGCTACGATTGTGAAGTTATCACTTTAATGTAAGGATTTTAGACACACATTCCAATAAATAATCTTACAAGTTATCCCTTGCATCACGCCTTTTTAATGGAGACAAACCACCTAAGGATAATCAATAGACCTGGCTTTGCTTAAAATAGCTGTAATAGCTTTTCATTACCCAGCTAGGCTCGTATCACCGGTCCCAAACTTAATATTACAATTTGAAATGTCTGAAATGATTTATGTTGTTTATGAATAAATTATGTGCCATCTGTACTGCTGCCAGCATTTAACGACCAGAGATGCACGGAATCTTTGAAAAATCGTAAACTACGTCAGTAGCTCTTTGCATTGTGAACGTGGTTATTTGTGCAAGTTCAGACAGATATTTAGCGTAAATCACTGCTCGTTTCTGCAAAACCGCTGGAACATCTGCCAGGCGTCGGAAGAGTCCCACAGTGCAGCACGCCTCGAGCTGCGTACCCCTTCGCGAATACTTTGGTGAAAGATGAGCTTTGTCCAAGAACTCGGGATTTAGCTCTTCCACTCCGATGAGACAACTTTACAGAATGAAATGGAAATGCCCGCTGCATACTTCAAAACATACTTCAGAGAGCAGAGCAGAAGTCGATGGTATTAGGAGAAATCGGAAACGAGATATTCTTAAATATGGTGGATAAAGGAAGAGTTAGCAGCAATTGTCGGTGGACAAACAAACGTTCAACAACTCAGGGGTCTCCCCAGAACATGTCCCTGTATGTCAGCAAGCTGCATGTCTGTTAAATCGTTGTTCATATGCACCTGCCCACCAATTCTCTCTCAAGAAGTTTCAGACATGAAAGAAAGAAAAATTCTTCAACTAATTCAAAAAACTTTTATGGACCTTTCTTTTGCTCTATCGATTTGGACCTTTCTTTTATTTTACTCAAAAGGTCTTGGAGTGAGATACTCACTGCGGTCCAAGACATACCAACGTTTTTTTGATTTTCAATAAAAATTTTCAATAACTATATATATGAATACACGCCTCGTTATACTGTTTTGAAGTGCCACGGTTCATCCAATATGGCTGCCATTCCATGTGACCTATGATGTCACAGTTATCAATAAATTATTCTCCGTGGAGACTCCATCCTATGTTTCAAGTTTAGCATCGATTGGATAAGCAGATGAAGATAATTTTTTTGAAGCAAAAATATATAGACATAGACACACATAGAGGCAGACAATAATCTCACAACAATCTCACAATCTCCAAAAGATTGGGTACCTCGATATGGAACGACGTTGACGATAAAAAAAAAAAAAAAATAGCTACTGGTTCCTCGGAACATAAATGAAACAAACCTCCAAAATCTTTCCTTGAGACCTCGATCCCATTGAGAACTTGTTGGGATGGAATTCGACACAGAGTTACACACTCTTGTTATTCTCTTTACCAGCAGATGTTTCTTGAGGACACCACGACTTGCGAGTCAGAACTTGTGTGGCCATGAATGCACCCCTGCATAATAACTAAGCTGGTAAACACACGATGCAAATATTATTATGGGAGTCGATATGATATTGCATTCCTTGACCTGGCAAGCTGGCCCCAGACAAGCTTGGTACTTGAAAAAGAATTGTAAAGTCATGCCCGATTGAACGCGCGTGGCCATATGAGAAGTCCAAACAGAATTGTACGTACTGCAATCGAACCCGTGGTCATGCACTCTGACACACCTGTGTTGTGTGAAACATTTCGATTTAGGATATTCCCTTGCTGAAGTGTCGCCGTGTTGAAAGGCGTCCTGCTCCGAGTTGCTCAAGGCAGACGTTGGAGACCACGGTCGGTGCTGGCCCGTGTCCGAGCGCACCTTGTTAGCTTGTCATAATGAGTTTGCGCGTCGCTTGCTTCGTCCCGGCGCTCCGGGCAATGCGCACTCCTTCCCGCCGGTAATTTGCTCCAGTTTCTCGACTCCTCTCGCCTCCCGCTGTCAAACATGGGACGTTGTGACCTCGGCCGAGGCTTATGCAGCCGCTAAACCAATTAACCCCCTATCGGCGGTGGGCGGCCGCTAGGATTTGCGACCCAAGGCATGGCAGGTTGCTTCTGTGGGCCTGACGGCGAACTCTTTGTGTTGCCGAAGCATTTTTGCAATTTGCTCACGATGATTAACAGCTGAGACACCTTTTGTTTGTTTATGTGCCTCGTCTCGCTGTAATTATACGATACGGCCGTCGTTTCGTATACTCATACTCTGGGAAAAATACGCTCAGAAATAGAGAAACGACTCAGAAACTATGATGGAAGCGGGTAACTTTCTCTGAAATATCGTAAAAAATATATATAAACATCCACTCGCGAAATGGACAATAACCACAGGTTTGATGTTGAAATCGGCCTGGAAGGTTTCGTGCTGCGAGATCCACATTCTGTGGTAAGCGCCAAAGGTTCCGAGCATGTATGGAAACGTAATTACATTTTGATTGTAAAAAAAATAGCACTAGGCTATTGCATATTACAATCTTACCTCGACGTCATATCATCATCATCAATATACCATAACCTACTCATAACAGAGCGGCAATGCTACCAAAGCAGTCTCTAGGCAAGTATAATGCTCCATGGTTTGCTGCTGTCTTCCTAAAACTCAGGCATTTTAAATTTGTCCAGAGTACCAATGATAATTCGCGTAGACTTCACTAAACAGAGTCTGGATTCTTTACCGACCACCAACTACTGCTAGCAGGTCAGCCTAACAGCTTAACGTCCACCCGAGGGGGTGGCGTACACACTGATGCCTCGCTCTGCATGGGAAACACCAGGATGACAGTTTACAGCCGAGTCGAAATTTGAACCCAGGGTACACAGCTCAAAGATGAGTGCACATACCACGTGCCTATATATCCTGCCAGCCACACTTGCCATAGAAGGAATGCTGGATACCCCGCGTGTGTGAAGCGAAAAGCAGCGCTAAGCAATTGGTTCAATTTGTGCGTCTGTCTGTGTCTACAAACGTCGGTTTATGATAGAAGAACAAGTTGACTTAATTTGATCTTAGATTTTAACACAAATGGGAGCATGAATCGGAAAACAAACTTGTAGTTGAGCCGTACTTTGGTCCTGAATTAGTTCCGATCACGCATGCTCAGAGAGCAGTGAGATTTTTTTTTTTTTACTCTGTCTGACTGTCTGGCAGTCGAACAAAATTGAAAATCATTCCAAACAGGAAACTTACTGTTTTTAAGGACGTCACAAAGGACACAGAAAACAGGCATGAAGAACTAATGGAAACATGTTAAATAAGGTGGTGTAAAAACAAACTTCCGAAAAAGGTTATTTTTCTACACCCTTCAATATCTTCATTTCATTTCAATTTAATTATATAGTAGAACACTGTAGATTGTAGAACATAAAATGCATTTTTGACAGTTTCAAAACCCTTCAGTTTAACAATACTTGGATAGAATATTACGTCATTATGACCAATCAAATTTGCTGTTCGCAGAACCCTCCCATGTCATTCCTGCTCAAGACTGTGCAGGGTAAGGTGTTCTATGAACTCTCTAGTTACCTCCGCCACCGGTGCAGGGTGGTTATGTATTCACACCCGTTTGTTTGTCTGTGAGCAGGATATCTCAAAAAGTTATGGACAGATTCAAACGAACCTTGGTCGACAGGTTGAGTATGTGACAAGGATTCATTGCTTAGATTTTGGCGTTAGAGCAGATCCCGATACTCGAATTCTTAAAGTGATTCCTTCACCATTAGGATAAGAGCCAAAAACGATATATAGCATGATATCTCAAAATGTTATGGACGGGTTATGACAAAACTTGGTGGATGAGTTGGGTTGGTGATAAAAACAAGTCGATTAGATTTTGGTTCAGGTCCGAATCCAGATCCGGCCTATCAGTGCGATTCAAAATGTGAACTCTCCAGCCTGGCGGAGGAATGCGCTCTTCATCAAACAACTAATTTTAGTTTACAAGCAATTGCTGTAGTTATTGTATACAAGAAAGAATGAAAAAAATACTTTTAAAATTTGGATTTTATGCAATTATATTCAGATAAAATAGGCCAGGCATTGCACACTGTCCATCACAGAATAATATAATAATTGTTACAATGTAATACTATAACATTTTGAAGATTTGAATGTATAAAACTCCCAAAAAAATTCAGTAAGATATCATGCTTGGCATATTTTTCTACAAGTAAATGTTTTATTCTTCTTACGTGTGGTGTTCGAAAAGTTATGCCAACACAATATAGTGGTAAAAGAGAATTTCTTATACTGTATACCAGCAATGTATTTTGCAGTGTAGAGAATATTTAATGCAGGAAGATCCAGAACTACCTATGCTTGGGAAAGAATGAGTGAGTTGCAGCTTCTTCCCTGGGCACCAAGGAGTCCTAGCATGAATCCCTTCAAACATGACTGGGAAAGAGGATCAGGAGCCCTGGAAAGGCCGACCGACCTCTGCCAAGTACAAAATGCAACAACATCTACTCCACATTTGGAGAAGTCTGCATCGGGTAATTCAGTAAATACTTGGTTTTATGCCTTAATATGTTCAAGCACTACCATATACTACATGTATACGTACATAGTCCATTTGATTGTGTTTCCATCACTGATTGTTAAAATAAAGTTTGTTTACAATGAGAGGTATTCATTTTATTCTGGCAGGGCACATTACATATACACTGAAAAATAAAACAAGGTTTTTAGTTATCGGACTCATGTTAGTTTATCAATCGTATACCATTTTGAACCCCGATGTATGTCAAATACGAAGTGGAATTGGACCAAAAATCATGGATCCCAAAGTCTGGATAATAATAAATTGTTAAGGAAATAAAATTAATATCAAGTATCTTCGATTTTTGTTATACTTGGTTAAAAATACGCAAACTGTCTTGCACTTAGGTTTAAATACATGCTCCTTGTTAAGTGATGCTTCCATTTCGAAAGGACAATTGAAGGAACATTGAACATGGGCAATATGTTTGTTCTCCTTGATTACTAAAAAAAAACAACAGAATTTAGTAATCAAGGATAGTGGAACCTAACTAATGAAGACCTTTTCTGATATGCTCCCCACGAAATTGATCCAGCCACATTGACGACTGACTATATATATATATATATATATATATATATATATATATAATTAAATAAATGAACAAGATTATAACTAATTAATTGACACATGGGGGGAAAAATTACACACCCAGACCAGGAATCGAACCCAGGTCCACTGGTGAGCTATACCAGTGCTCTGCCATCTGAGCTATCTGGGTGACCCTGACCAAGCATGCAATTCTTCCCACACATAATTGCATTTTTGTGTAATTGTGTAATTTTCCCACATGTCAATTAATTAGTTAGAATCCTTTTCATTTATTTATTGTGTTTCTACGCCCCCAGTGGTGTTTGTAATAGCAGAAATGGATTTGTCTCCCCATTGGAGGAAGATCCTCTCGTGAGCAGGCCATTGGTGCTCCTATAATTGGTAGCGAGTGCCCCAGAAGCATTGACAGAAAGAGAGTGACAATGATATGTGTGGGAAATTGCACCGTTTTCTCACAGTTAGGACGAAACCAGGTCGTTAACTGTGAGCTTTTGCATGCAATCATGATTGTATCAGAAATAAGATCTAAAATTACGTACTGCTGGATGGCTCCTCCGGAGTTTGGCAGGCAAGGCATACGTACGTGGCGGTGACGTCACTGCGTACGCTCATTAGGTTGGATCACTAAAGAATTATATTCTGATTGGTTAATCCCGGCCGCATCTAGGCTACACCATATAATGAGTGGATACCAGAGATAATGTACCGTGTGGCAGACGGTGCTTATCGCTCCCATTAAGGTACAGCGAGAGCTGAATGGGATACCTGAAAGGCGGTTCACCACTGATAGTATGGAGTCGCATAATGACTGATATATATATATATATATATATATATATATATATATATATATATAAAAATATATATATATATATATATATAAATATATATATATATATATATATATATATATATAAATATATATATATATATATATATATATATATATAAATATATATATATATATATATATATATATATATATATATATATATATATATATATATATATACCACTCGGTTAACTACATAACTTTGTGAAAACTTTTCTTCTGTTAAAGGCAAATAAAGGAGTAACCACCAGGCATTAGAGTATTATTCTGACTCCATTATAACGACAACGACGAAAAGGTGCTTTGATGATTCTTGAACCGATCCACAGCGAGCACTGACAGTTGAAAATGAGTGCAATTGTGGAGTTTGTCTGCCTTTGAGGAGTGCTGTGTTCTCGACAGGTGAAAGCCCTTTCCGACCCCACTGACATGCCAGACCATGCGAAGAGCGGTGTCAAATGCACAGTGCCATGCTTCAGAAGCTCTCAAGTACTCTCATTTCCTGCTTGCATTATACACACATCAATATTTATGGGCACGTTGCGACAAAAAGATGGCTTGCTTGAGGAAACTGTCACATTAAAAAAAAGAAACCTACCTTTCGAATGCGATAGTTATTTGAAATCTTCACAATGACCAATATTTCTTCACTGAACAACCCTTCGTTGTGTCAGCTTCATTTTGATCAATCCACCATTAACGTGGTTGTTGGAAAAACCATAATGTTAATGATACCTGGTGTTGACATGCTTAGCCTCACACGAATCACCACTTAAATGAAGTCTGATTCAATATATGCATTATGTAGATACCAGAAGCCCATAGCTCCACTTTTTATTGCATTGATTGTAGCTAAATCTTTTTTAATTCTAAGAACGAGGAAACAATGTATATGTGTGTATGTATGCATGTATGTATGTATGTATGTATGTATGTTTGTATGTATATTTGTATGTATATGTATGTATGTATGTATGTATGTATATGTATGTATGTATGTATGTATGTATATGTATGTGTGTATGTATGTGTGTTTGTATGTGTATGTGTGTATGTATGTGTATGTATGTATGTATGTGCATATGTATGTGCATGTATGTGTGTGTATGTATGTGCATGTATATGTATGTGTGTATGTATGTATATGTATGTGTGTATGTATGTATATGTATGTGTGTATGCATGTGTGTATGTATGTATATGTATGTATGTATATGTATGTGTGTATATGTATGTGTGTATGTATGTATGTATATGTATATGTATGTATGTTTGTATGTATGTATATATTATACATATATATATATTATACATGTGTATATATATATATATATATATATATATATATATATATATATATATATAAAATATATATATATAAAATATATATATATATATATATAAACCACTTACATAAAAACATATTGCATCTAGCGGAACCGTGTACATAAATAAACACAAACAAAGATAGTTCAAACCCTCAGACCAAATACATATTTGGTATTACAATCTAGAGAGTTCATAGAAGAACAGGCCCTTTGGGAAACGCACATTTAAAGCATTCTTAATTAAAAGATAATTATCTTATCTTAAGATATTAAAAGATAATATCTAAAATGATTATAATCAGCACGATTGGGAAACACATTTAAAATATCGCTCAACACATCTTACCCATGACAGCCTCCACCACGGTTATATCAGAACCAACCGCCATGAACCGGCAACGTTATATGGAATTTTGAAACGTCACAACGTTATAAGAAAAGTGATCCCCGATTGGTTAGCAACATTATTGTGAGGCGACGTTGTAGGAGATCTTACTGTACTTCCAAGAATCTGCAGTTTTGCAGAGGTATGCTCAGTTAGCAAGTTTCTTTTAGAGTGCTCGTCAAGTGTCATATAATCACTCACGCAAGCACTCCTTTGAAATCGTTGATAAGGAACGGCTGGTTTGGCAAGCACTAGCTAGCTTTTTGGAAAACAAATACACCACAGTATTAGCCTGGACAGAATTAATTTATTTATACGACTTTTTAAATATTTATTTTATTTAAATTTAATTATATACTTGAAGACGACTGGAGTAGACAAATCGTCTGTCATAACACCTCCGAAAATCTTCAGTTTTGCAGTACTTATATTTAAATTACGTTTTTTTTTTAACAATGGGTGGTGCTTGCGGTGATTATTCGTTTCTATGTGCTGGTTATGATGAGGATGTTTCAACCAGAACAAAAGAAATCTCACTCATATTTAAAATGCAATGACATATGTAAATGAAGTTCTGCGGTTGCTGAAGAAGAATCGGGTTTACAGTATTGGTGTCCAGCCGCCATTGCTTAGAGATGGCGTTCAAGATGTCAAGCAGACCAAACATATAAAATCCATCTTGCTCAATAATCTTGTTGATGTGCAACAAGCTGTTACAGCCTGTGAAGGAGAAGGGCATAGAAAGATTCAGAAATTCGAACCTTCGCAGCTTGAGAGGGTTACAGAATTTGATCGGGGCTCGATCGATTATATTATTAAAGTATTCGCACCAACGCGAGTATCCCTGTCATTCTCTCCTCATGTCCTTCCCTCTGAGTTAATCCGTGTGTCATTCCTCTTGCTTCACTTTGCTTGCTCGCGTTCCTTTTTTCACTCTCCTTCATGCTTTGCAGATTCATTTCTTGTCACACCATTCATCTTCGTCATTCATTTTCATGCAACTTGCGTCTCTGTCCTTTCGCTCTCTTCCTTATTTCTTTGCCATCGGCCCTTGCACACCTTCTATTTCACGTTCCCATGTCCGATAGATCCGTCGCTGGGGACACATTAAATGATGTGGAAATTTATCATGAAAAGGAAAAGGTAGCGAAGCAAATCTCCATAACGCCATATTTTAATGTGGACAAATGTGCAAAGGAGTTCCGGGAAATCCTTCCATGTTTGCCACGACCATTTATCGCGCTGTGGAAACACGGCAGACGTCACTCGCCTACGCACCGCCCCGCGACTTTGGTCACGCCTACTTCCGCTCCGCGAGACTTCCTTCAACTTCAACCATCTCTGGTTACCTCTGCCACCAAAGGTGGATGATGGAGGTTATGTTTTCACCCCTGTCTGTCTGTTTGTCCATTTGTCTGTCTGTCCGTTTGTGAAAAAAAATATCTCAAAAAGTTGTGGACGGATTCGGACGAAATTTGGCAAAGATGTAGTGTATGTGACAAGGATGAAATTATTTGATTTTGGTGAAGATTTGGATTCGGATCCGGCTACTAGAATTTTTTAATCGATTCTTCGCCATTGCGAGATCGGGCCAAAAACGATACGTAGCAGGATATTTCAAAACGTTATGGATGGATTTGGACGAAACTTGTTGGACAGATTGTATGTGCGACAAGGAAGAATCGATTCAAGTTTGGTGAAGATCCGGATCCAGCTAGTATAATTTTTAAGTGATTCTTCACCATTGAGTGATATTTCCAACCAGGTGGAGGTTTGCTCTCTACTGAGTGCCGTTATAGTTACAGGATGTCTCACACCACTTTCGCACACAGCCTGCCCCGCTGCCTTCCGCACACCACTTTTACTTATTACTTGCAAAATCGAAGATTTTTCAAGTATATTGGTCGGTTGTGTTTGTGACTCTGTTTGTTAGTTTGTCACCGGCCTACAGGTCACAATTTTCAACCGATCTTCACCAAACTTCACCAAGTGGTAGAGTTGGTCAAATGCCAGAAGCCTATTGTTTTTGGGGTCAATAGGTCAAAAGGTCAACAAAGGCTAAAGGTCACCAACTTTGCTAAATTTCTAAAATCCTCAATTTTCATCCGATTGACTTGAAATTTGAAGACCACCTGCATATCTGGTCATTGAATTCAACCACCAATAATTTTTGAGGTCAACATAGGCCAAATGGTCAACATAGGCCAAATTTCTAAAATCCTCAATTTTCATCCAATTGACTTGAAATTTGGAGAGGACTTGCACACCTGGTCACTGAATTCAACCACCAAGTATTCTTGAGGTCAACATAGGCCAAATGGTCAACATAGGCCAAATTTCTAAAATCCTCAAATTTCATCCAATTGACTTGAAATCTGAAAAGGACTTGCATATCTCGTCACTGAATTCAACCACAAATTATATTTTAGGTGAACATAGGCCAAAAGGTCAACATAGGCCAAATTTCTAAAATCCTCAATTTTCATCCAATTGACTTGAAATTTGAAGAGGACTTGCATATCTGGTCACTGAATTCAACCACCAAGTATTCTTGAAGTCAACTTTGGCCAAAAGGTCAACATAGGCCAAATTTCTAAAATCCTCAATTTTCATCCAATTGACTTGAAATTTGAAGACCACTTGCATATCTGGTCACTGAATTCAACCACCAAGTATTTTTGAGGTCAACATAGGCCAAATTTCTAAAATCCTCAATTTTCATCCAATTGACTTGAAATTTGAAGAGGACTTGCATATCTGGTCACTGACTTCAACCACCAAGTGTTCTTGAGGTCAACATAGGCCAAAAGGTCAACATGGGCCAAATTTCTAAAATCGTCACTTTTCATCCTGTTGACCCGAGCTTTGATCAAGATTGTAAATTTAAATCTTCATGAAATGGCCAATTTGCTGTATTTTGCAATGGTAAACTTTTGGGGGAGGGCGTATTTTGCAAGTATCGTGCTACGCATGACGTTTTCTTGTTTTTTTGTTTGTTAGGTATTTTATTTTATAATTACGATGTAATTGAATGCTAATGTACAAAAATATGCTTTTTCGACTTATTAATAGTGTTTTTAGTGCAAATATTTTTTCGATTTGGGACACATTAAATGTGATTTACATGAACTTAAATGGGAAAATGCATTTCCTACAACGTCACACTTTTTAGGGGACACATCCACGACGTTGTTGGAGAACTTATTGTATGTATTATGAAGGTGATTTGTGTTCTACAATGTTCAAATATATAATTCAATTTAAATAAAGATTTAAAGGTGCATCGATAAATTAATTCCAAGTTATACCGCCGTTTTACCCAGTGTCTATTACATCACCCTATCTTGTACATTACATTAGTTATTTGTGCCTGTTGTATGTGTCCATTATGACGTCCTTAAAAACATTAAAACTCCTGTTTGGAATGATTTTCCATTGTGTTTGATTACCAGGCAGACAGACACAGTAAAATATTATCTCACTCCTCTCTGCACATATGCAGAACTACAAGCCAAGGTAGGTTAAAACAACAAACTTTTATTCTTTTTCATGCTCCGATTCGTGTTCAAAATATAACGCTCGATTCAAATCCGGTTGCTCCTCGATCACAAACTGACGATCATAAACTGATGACAGACCAACAGACAGAGTGACCGGAGTGATGGAAGGGGAGAGCGTTGGTGGGGCAAATATATTTTGTGCCATGGCTAGTAATCCCCTCTCTCTCCAGCAGGGGTCAATAAACCACACGGTGCCACGTTTACAGGCAAAAGTCGCCGACCCACCAATGTGCGATGGGATGATTTTGTGCCTATCACCTGACGTTGGTTACCCCCAGCATGTATGCAAAATTTGGTGGAGATTGACAGAGTCATTTTATATTACATAAATATCAGACATACACACACACCCACAGCGAATTGTCATCTCATGGAGTAAACCTGTGGTAGTAAACCTATGGTAGTAAGTGTTACATATTACCTCCCCAAACCCCGGTTACGGTGCACCTCAGAGTCTCGAGAGGGAATGCGGCAGAAAGATTTGCTATTTTGAGTGGTCTAATAAACCATGGTAAAACCACACCAATGCAATTGTAGAACAAAACAATTGTATTAAGAGCTCTCACATACACAATAATAACACTATTAAAGAAAGCACAATGAAAATGTCACTCGCATCAAATGAACAATACACAGAGTCGGCGTCATGGGGGGAGGGGCATTCGTGGGCCATGCCCCCCAAATGAGTTATTGTGCCCCCCCCCCCCCATCCGCAGGCCAAGCCTTTGGCGCCAAACTTTGCGTTTTATTAATTTATTTATATTTATCATATTAAAAGTGAAAATCTTTTTGGTAAATGAAATGAAATAAAAACAAAAATAAGAAAAGAAAAAAACACCCTGTTGGTCATATTTGCATCAGGTCACATTTGAGGAAGTAGTATGCTCATTGACGAGGAGTTTAATAAGGTGTGGGACATGGCCACGGCTGCCAGCGCATCACTGAGACCCGTGATCCCCAAACGGAGACGCAAAGCGAACACAAATATGGATGAGTATGTCGTGATGGGAAATACAGGACACAGGGCTGATGACGATAAAACAGAACTTCAGAGACTGCACGACAACACTATTGATTCAGTACTTGGAGAGATGGATCACAGATTCAGAGAGCGGAACTCACACTTGGCTCGTGCACTTGTTGCACTGAATCCAGAAAGTGATACATTTCTTGATGTAAAGGGTGTGAAGCATATTATGGACCTGTCACGATCGCCTATAATTGAGACAGAGTACGAAGTTGCGAAACAGTTTTTCAGCTCACAAAAACAATCACAGCCAATCGAGGTGGATTGGACTACACAGCACATCCTCTCAGAGTACCACACACATCTGATCGGAATGCCCAGTGTACTGACTGCTTTCAAACATGCCTCAACATTTGGCGCCTCCACAGCAATGTGCGAGAATTCATTCTCCACTCTGAGAAACGTATTTTCGGACCACAGACACGCAATGCTCCACAAAAGAAAGGTCCAGTTGGTTCAGCGAGCGTTTGAGAGGGACTTAACCCGAAAATGCACAACTGAGTGGAAGGACACCATTCTTAGGTGGTTCAGCACCAACACTCGCCGCCTGCAACTCTTCTGAAGGTAAGCCATGCGTTTAATTCACTTTATGATGCCAGCCTTGGCTTTCATGATTATTACGCAAAATGTTGAATGATTTTTCGGTCTGTCTGCATTTATTCGGTAAGAGTGGAGAAAAATAGTCTATTTCAAATGATGGTCCAATGACGGGCACAGTGCAGTGAGTGAAGGAGTGAAAGAGTGAGAGAGTGAGAGACAGAGACGTGGCTTGCACGTAGGCTATATTTTGTGCAGTGTGTGTGTGTGTGTGTGTGTGTGTGTGTGTGTGTGTGTGTGTGTGTGTGTGTGTGCAAGAGAGAGACTTTGCAGCATGTTTTTAAATAATTGTAACTGGGTTGGTGTGTTGATTGTTGACGGCAAACTCTTATTATCAAGCATTTACATCATAGATTGAGTTCTCGAACGGCAGTTTGTGCCCCCCCCCACACCCCCCGCGGTTACCCTAATGCCCCCTGATTAGATTTGTTCTGACGCCGACTCTGACAATACATATGATGGTACTGTAGCGGTTGCCGCTGAACATACACAATCGCCTTACACCTGCCGAGGACGCAACCACGGAGCGATCGCTGTGCCGGGCTCGCCCAGACCGCCCGGAGACGCTCAGTCTCGCCTTTCCCGGGCATGTCCGGACTCGCCTTTCCCGGGCTCGCCCAGACCGCCCGGAGACGCTCAGTCTCGCCTTTCCCGGGCATGTCCAGACTTGCCTTTCCCGGGCTCGCCCAGGCCGCCCGGGCACGCCCACTCTCGCCGTGTTTGATTGTATATATATACTGCTACCTGATAAACGGGCTTTACAGAGTGTGCTGGGTTCTGTATGGATAAACATGCTTTGAACTCAACCAAATGGCCTCGTTCTCTCGCCGTCCACGACTCCTAAACTGGTGACCTCGTCTACCCCCGAACGGATTCGGGGGCTGCAAACGAACACGGCGGTTTCGATCGCGCTGCCGGAGTTTTGGCACCGACGAGCGGCCATGTGGTTCGCGCACCGCGCTCGGCTCCTCCTCTATGACCGGAGGGACGAGCCCGCTCCAGGACCCTCCGAAGGAACGCAGTTACGCGATGTGGGTGGCACTGCTGCTCATCTCTTGCGCGCGCTCTGACATTCGCGGCACGGCTGATTCGTTACCTTCGCGTGCACTGCTGTTCGTCACCTTCGCAGAACTTCACTCTACAACTACAGCCGCAACTACTTCTCCGACCCTGCATCCTCGGGAGGCCCGCGAGGAACCTCGGCAGCCTCGCCCGAGGCTTTGACCAGCCCCTCGGTTGGCTCAACCGCTTTTCGCGTGCACCGACGCCGAGAGCTGCTCGAGCCTTCTCGGCACTGCACCCGCAAACTGCAACCTCGGGAGGCCCGCAAGGAACCTCGGCAGCCTCCCCCGAGGACTTGACCAGCCCCTCAGTCGGCTCAACCCCAGTCCTACGTCCCCCCAGCGCTTCGCAAAGCGGAGTACGTCGCGGCGAGGCCGCCCCCTGTCCACGGTTCACCCCGCTCGACCACCCACCACCACACCGGACCCCCCCCCCCACGACCCTCCAGGGGTCGCTTCGGCCGGGTCATCAGGACCCCCCTTAAATTGACCCTGCCGGTGCAAGTCGATTCTGGGGGGGCGCGTGTAGCGGCTGCCGCTGAACATACACAATCGCCTTACACCTGCCGAGGACGCAACCACGGAGCGATCGCTGTTCCGGGCTCGCCCAGACCGCCCGGAGACGCTCAGTCTCGCCTTTCCCGGGCATGTCCGGACTTGCCTTTCCCGGGCTCGCCCAGACCGCCCGGAGACGCTCAGTCTCGCCTTTCCCGGGCATGTCCAGACTTGCCTTTCCCGGGCTCGCCCAGGCCGCCCGGGCACGCCCACTCTCGCCGTGTTTGATTGTATATATATACTGCTACCCGATAAACGGGCTTTACAGAGTGTGCTGGGTTCTATATGAATAAACATGCTTTGAACTCAACCAAATGGCCTCGTTCTCTCGCCTTCTCTCGCCGTCCACGACTCCTAAAGTACCATAATTTTCCAATGCTCTCAATGCAATAAGCTCACGATACGCCCAACGTGAGTAGAATGTATAACATTTCTCAAAGTCCATGCACGAATCCCCACACGGGGTGAAGGTCGATGTTGTGCAGAACGGCAAATCAATAGGCAGGTATTGGCGCCAATAGGCAGGTATTGGCACCAATAGGCAGGTATTGGCGCCAATAGGCAGGTATTGGCGCCAATAGGCAGGTATTGGCGCGACTGTGGATGAGGAGTTACGAGGTGAGAGGTCGATATGGGAACTGAGCCGATATGTAAACCAATGGTACTCCACTCGGTGAGGTTGATATGGAAATCCCAACGGCAAAACAAGATGCACCAAGCGGACAACCTCTTCTTCTTCGAGGACAAAATGGCGTATAGGCCCGTAATGGAGGCGCTGGCTTCCTCCAACAATGACTCAAACTTGGTGATAAAACCTGAGACGCAGGTTTAACTGCACTCGCAATATATGACGATGTCGTAAACAATCCCTTTCCTGGGAAACGTCAACTCATTTGCGACCAATATATAAAAACAAGTGCGCTCACAGCCTCGACGTCACTCACACCTCTCTCCTCCTCTCTTTGCCCATATCGATCTCTCTTCTTCCGGTCTCTGTGCCGCGTTTTCCTTTTTCCTTCACAAACATTTATTTTTACCTTTTACTAAAGTCATCTCCATGTCACACAAAAATCTTAACAACAATATTACCTGAAACTAAAAATCCTACAAGTATATAATAACAACAAAAGCGGAAGTGACGGATCCGTGTCATACCCGATGGTAGGGATGGCATGAGATAAAAACTGGTCACTCATTCAAATGTGTACAAAATGACACGCATAAAACTACTATAGAGCAAGCCCTTCCACAATCTTACCGTTAGTCTAGCACGTACCATATGGGCCCACCACAATCACACTCTGAGGAAATTAGATAGGAAGAAAAGAGGATGGGGGGGGGGGAGTCAAATCCAGGGCGTAGGTTCCACACTGTCGACGGATGGGTACTGTCCTGATACAGTTTGGGTAAAAACTAGGGGAGGGAAGAGTACGACAGTGTGCTCTTGTGGTGCAGTAAGGTTAAAGAGGGAAAGAGTGAGGTGTGAATCAGTACGCTCGTCTGGACCAAGGGGAGTGGGGAGGGGCAGGAGTGGATCCAGGAATTTCAAGATGGGGGAGGGGGGTGCACCAGAGCATAGCGCCTCACGGGGGGAGGGCGGTGTGGCATCTGGGGTCCTCCGCCAGGAAATTTGGAAAAATTGATCATTGGAAGCACCATTTCCTGCATTCTTTGAAGTTATGCAGTTCCTTGCGTTCTGCCCTGGACTAACAGTTCAGCAGATTCGCGATTACTATTGGGCCAAAGTGACAAACTGGTGAGTTGACGTGTCCAGCCGTCCATTAGTCAAAACAAGAATGACTGCACTGGTCACAACCTGAAACAAGATCCTGTAACAGGGCGTTTGGGAAACACGCATTTAATGCGCTATTAAGCGATTAGCAGGAGTACCCGACGTTTCCGGGGGGTGGGGAGGGGGTGGTGATGGAGGAAGCAGGAGAAGGATGGGTGAGGAAGGGAGTGGGGAGGGGGAGGTGAGGAGAGAGAGAGGAGAAAGATGTACTACATATACATCTTTTGGGGGGGGAGGGAGGTGTCTTTGACAGGCCCTTCCGTTTTGCGGGAGTGGGGGAAGGGAAGGAGGAAAATCTTTCCCATGCAAAGAGTGCTTCCTAACCTCAGTGTTGCACAGGTAAACGAGAACAGCACTCAGTAGAGAGCATACCTCCGTCTGGTTGACCATATCACTAAATGGTGAAGAATCACTTATCGATTCTTCCTTGTCACACACACAATCTGTCCACCAAATTTCGTCCAAATCCGTCAATAACGTTTTGAGATATCCTGCTATATGTTGGTTTTAGCCCCATCACTCAATGGTGAAGAATCACTTAAAATTAAATAATTCTCATATCCGAATCCATATTCCGATCTTCACCAAAATTAAATCGATTAGTCCTTGTCAGACACCCAACCTCTCCACCAAGTTTCGTCCAAATCCATCCACAACTTTGAGATATCCTGCAATGTATCGTTTTTGGCACTATCTCCCAATGGTTAAGAATCACGTAAAATTCTAGTAGCCGGATTCGAATCCGGATGTACACCAAAATCTAATCATTTAATCATTGTCACATACGCTAGATCTCTGCCAAATTTCATCCGAATCCGTCCACAACCTTTTGAGATATTTTGTTCACAAACAAACAAACAAATGGACAGACAAACAGACAGCAGAGGTGAAAACATAACCTCCATCCACCTTTGGTGGCAAAGGTAAGAGAGGAAATTGTAATACTCTCTGCCACCATCACCAGGTGGCGCTACACGGTACACATTTACATGGAGAATTTACGCCCCTTTTCGTTGAATATATGCTGCTGAATGTGCCGTTCATCACGTTTCTGAGTTGAGTATGATGACTTCAAGAAGAAGAAGAAGCCTTACCAGCAACTTCGATCGTTTCTGGAATAGTTTGATTATTTGTGGTCAAATGCCTGGTGATTGTTTTGTATTTATTTATGCGAATGTGTACTTGTATATAACTGTCATTAATCAAAAAGGTTTAGGCACTGCAGAGCGATTTTTTTTAATCCAAAATAATGAACTTATAAATATATATATTTTTTTTGCCTAAAACACTCCCAGGCACTCAGTGATGAACCTCTGAAAGTTTGATGAAGATCCATTCAGCCATCTCTGAGAAAAATGGCGACAGAGACCAATTTTTTCTCGAAAAATAGAATTTTTTCTTCAAGCAGCCATCAATCATCTGGACTGGTCTCCCATCTCTACCGCCTCTGACATAAACTCATCCTGGGAATTCTTCCAAAGTAAATTGCTCTCTCTCATGCACAGATTTATCCCATCTCATCTTCAGTTGTCATACCCTTCCTCCCGTCCATGGTACACGGTATCTTGTGGTGAGGCTGTTGCCCAGAAACAACTTGCCTTCGTCTCCTGGAAAGCAAATCCAATGGAAGGAAATCTCATTTCCTTTCACAAAGCCCAAAACAAGTGTGTCTCCACCCTCAGGAGAGCCAGGAAACAATATCTCTCCGTTCTCAAGACCGAACTCTCTTATCTGTCTCCCTCTTCCAAATCCTGGTGGCATCTGGTCAAATCTGTTTCTGGTGTTTGTTCCACCCCCATCCCCTCCCTTACCTCAAATGGCTACACAGCTGACTCCGCACGTGAAAAAGCTGAATGCCTCAACTCTGTGTTTGCCTCTAAATCTTATGTCCCAAACCCATCCCTCTCTGTACCCACCGTACCCAGTCGTACCCAGCTGCTCCTGGACTCTGTGTCCTTTCCTCTTGACAAGGTGGAAAAGTTTCTGTCAACCCTCGACACTGATTCTGCAACTGGACCTGACGGCATCAGCCCATGGGTCCTAAAATCCTGTTCTTCACCTCTTTCACTCCCTCTCTCTGTTCTCTTCACCCTCTCTTTTGCTCAAGGTCATCTGCCATCTGCTTGGAAATCAGCCAATATTACCGCTTTACACAAAAAGGTGCAAAAACAGATCCAAGCAACTACAGACCAATCAGCCTTCTCCCAATTATCATCAAAGTCATGGAATCCATCATTGCTTCGGATATGAAATCTTTCCTCTTCTCCAATGGCTTGATCTCTGAACATCAATTTGGTTTCAGACCAGGTCACTCTACTCTGGACATGCTGCTTCTGCTGTCTCAACAACGGATGGAGGTCCTCAATGCCAAACAGGAAATTAGAGCTGTCTCCCTTGACATATCACGTGCCTTCGATACGGTCTGGCACCCCGCTTTGCTCACCAAACTCTCCTCCTTTGGTATCCATGGAAATCTCCATGCATGGCTGGCGGACTTCCTCTCTAGTCATAGTCAACGGGTGGCCCTGAATGGGTTTCTCTCATCTCCTCTTCCTGTTCAGGCTGGAGTCCCCCAAGGCAGTGTTCTGGGCCCTGTGCTTTTTCTGGTCTTCATCAATGATCTCTCCGACTCTCTTGAATGTCCTCCCTGTCTCTTTGCTGATGACTCCACTCTCTGCCGCTCCATTCCTCATCCCTCAGATCAGCGGTCTGCAGTCTCCTGACTCTCTGCAGACCTGGACAAAATCACAGACTGGGCAAACAAGTGGAACATGTCTTTCAATCCTGACAAATCTCACACTCTTACGATGTCTCTCCGAAAAGACCGACTGGACAACCCTCCCATCCACTTTCTGAATAATCCTCTCCAAGAAGTTCTGTCACAAGCTTTTGGGTCTCACTATCTGCCATATCTTTCCTGGGAAAACCACATTTCAAATCTGGCCTCCAAAGCCAGTCGCCGACTGGGCATCCTCTGTCGTGTGAAGTCCTTCCTTGGTACACCTGAGCTCCTCACCACATATAAGGCTTTCATCTGCAGATCAATGGAATACTGTTCCCCCCTCTGGGCTGGTGCTCCTGCCTCACACCTAGCTTGTCTTCACGCTGTTGAAACCAAAGCGTTCAGAATCATTGGAATCTCCCGCGATGAAGCTACCTCCGAGGGCCGTTCACTTACTCACTGCAGGCAGGTTGGTGGTCTTTCTGTCTTCTACCGACTCCTCTCCGGCCTTGCTCCTCCAGCTCTCTCTGGGCTCTGTCCCCCAAATATTCCTACAGGTCGCACAAGATCTGCTTGCAACCCTCTTATGGTTAAACTGCCAAAATCAAGACTCTCTGCTCACCTTCACTCCTTCATTCCTCTTTTCTACCGCCTCTGGAACAAACTCCCTCACTCTCTTCAATCCCACTCCTCCCTCCAGGTCTTTAAAACAGCTGTTCACCACCATCTCTTATCTTCCCCCATCCAAAACCTTGATCTTTTCTACCCCCGCTAATTTCATCCCAAATCCACTTTTTTGAAATACCAACTTCTTTCCTGGACTCCTTGGTGTCCTTGTGTTTATACTTCTCCCACCCCCCCCCTTCCCACGGCGCCTCCCCCCAAGCCCTCTCCCTCCCACACATTCCCGATGTCCATGCTCTCAAATGTTGTGTTTATGTGCTTCCCCTTCCCTCCCCATCTTGTCTACCGCTCCCCTTTTTATATACTTTGTTTGTTTGTCTGTTTGATTTGTTTGTGTGATAAATGTTAGCTCTTTCACGAGCCTCGATTCTGTATACAAAAAAAAAATGGCTCTCTTATACAGTGTTGTAGATTAACTCCTCATCATGTGTGTATCATCCTGTGAACACATGCATAATTGACTCTCGCATGATGAGAAAGTTGAATGGTGCCACCACTCGGTATCTGCCACAGGACTGCATCCAATATCACATTATATAACTTATCATCGAAAATCCGAATGGGGTGGGGGGGGGGGGGCAGGTGCACTTCCGTGATCACTCTTGATGCCAAGTTTGTGCACAATGTGTCAAAGGATGTGACGGGTAAATCAGAAGCTACACACACAGTAGAGGTTGTTGGGGGGTAATAGGGGTAGGGGTTGGGGCAGGAGCTATGCTGGCGAGTGAACACTCTTCATGCCAAGTGTTATTGAGCCCAATGGGTTGAAAGGGTATGCCCGGTATATGGAAGGAAACACACATGGCGTAGGGAGGGCTGTGGCGGTGTGGGAGTTGCAGGGAGGTTTGTAATACAAAACCACTTAGGGAAAGTGAACAGTCTTCATGGCAAGTTTGAGCCCTGTGGGTCAAAAGGTGTAGCCGGCAAATCAGAACAAAAACACGCAGTAGGGAGGTGATGGGGGTAATGGGGTGGTGTTTGGGCAGGAAACGGGCAAAGTGCAAATATATCCTGTGGGAGTGGACATTCCATGCCAAGTGTGAATGAGCCCCGTGGGTGAAAGGGTGTATCTTGTATGCGGAAGCAAACACATGGCAGGGATTGTGGGTGGAAAGTTGATACTGCAAGACCACCCTGAGCGAGTGAACAGTCTTCATGGCAATTTTGAGCCCCGTGGGGTCACAAAGTGTGGCATGTAAATTGCTTGGAAGGATATCGGAGTATGGGGATAGAAGAGAAGGGAAGGAACAGACAAAGGAGAGAGGGTAAACAAAAATCTGCCATGTTGGCAAACAAAATAAATAGATGACTCCAAAAGTGAAGGACAACAGGGTATCAGACAGAAGGGACGGGATATTAAGGGAACTAGGTAAAGGTACTTTTATGAGATACTTCATCGATGGTTTGGGAGTCAGGGGGTTCCCCATGTAAAAGGCCCTCAAAATAATTTATTAGATGATGACGTCATTGGCATCCACATCGGGAAAAATAGAGTGAAATAAGTCAGAAAAAAAACATTTGAAAAATGAAATTATAGGGTTGGAATTCCCCAAAGAACAACCAAACAAGGAAGGAAGGAATGACAAGGATTGACACCACAATACAACACCACAATCATTTAACGGATTGCCATCACAACATCTTTTGACATACGGATTGCTCAAACACCTTTTGGAATTCCCCCAAAATGTATTCAGCTCCTTGGTGACTAACATTGAAGTGGTGTGCCAACAGCTTCGTACACCTGAGCGTATTCAAGTTCACACGTGATCAGGGCCAGCAAAGGGATGCAACTGAATATCACAGTGAGAATTCCCCCAGGAGAAGTGTCAATAATAATTGCGCGATAATTATTTGAGAGACATAACTTCAGTTATCTTACAATTTCCACCATATTTTCAGGATGACAATCCACCTGAGAATTTCCTGGTTGAACTTGAGTAACAGGTTCATCATCGAGCAATCATCTTCGAACTTCCCTTCAACAATTTCATGAAATATTAATAACTGAATGAATATCCCTTGAGATGCCCTCCAGCACCTTTTGGAGTTCCTGTCATCAGGTCTTGTGGAGTCCTTGCCATAATTAAAAAGAATAGTCCAAAATGATACAAGGTACAAGTACAAATGTAGTCATTAAACAGTGTATATCTTCTTTATCAAGCAGTAGGGAGAGGAGAAAGAAGGAGGAAGTAATTTTGGGGAAGGATGAAAGGAAAGAGACAGTGGCTGAAAGATTCAAGAATGTTGGCATTTTTGTGTACATAATATGTAAATGCCCCACAAGTCAGGACCATCATATATTTCGTCCATATCAAAACCTTACCATACATTAACCTCAACCCACACAGGTTCTCCTTCACTACAGTCATCATCATGTCATCTTGTTACCTCCGCCACCGAGGGTGGATGTAAGTTATGTTTTCACCCCCTGTCTGTCTGTCTGTCTGTCTGTCTGTGAACAAAATATCTCAAAAAGCTGTGGACGCATTTGGAAGAAATTTGGCAGAGAGGTAGCGTGTGTGACAAGGACGAACTGATTCGATTTTGGCGAAGATCCGGCTACTAGACTTTTAAAAGTGATTCGTCACCATTGGGAGATCGGGCCAAAAACTATACATTGCGGGATATCTCAAAAAGTTATGAATGGATTTGGACAAAACTTGGTGGACCGGTTGGGTGCCTGACAAGGACGATTTGATTCGATTTTGGTGAAGATCTGAATGCGGATTCGGACAAGAGAATTATTTAATTTTTTAAGCGATTCTTCCCCATTGAGAGATCGGGTGAAAAGCGATGTATAACATGATATTTAAAAAAGTTATGGACGAGTTATGACTAAACTTGGTGGATGAGTTGGTTAGGCAACAAGAACAAGCCGATTAGATTTTGGTTCAGGTCCGAATCCAGGTCCGGCCGATCATTGGGATACAAAACAGAAACTATTCAGCCTGGCGGAGGTTTGCGCTTTTCTAGTTTACATCTTGTTTTAAGTGAATGAACATCAGCAGCAAACCAGGGAAAGCACTTGCCAACTTTAGGAAATCAACTGAACGGTGGAGCATATTGATCAAGGGTATTTGAAAGTGTCTGTTATAAATTGTGACCAATTGTTCAGGATAATCAGGGAAGTGTGAAGATATCATTGAATGAGATAATTTATTGCCAAAGTGTTGAAAATCAATTGAGATAACGTTATGGTATCTCATTGGCCTCAACGGATGTAGAGCTTTCAGCAGAGGAAATGTAAAAGTAATTCATGAAAGGGACTATTTCATAGGAAAAAAGGAGAGTATTACAAAATAATCACCAGTCAAAAGATCAACATCCAGATACAATGAGATCCAGAATATGACTATGTGGGGGAGGTGGTGGATACAGCTGATTTTATCGCAGATTGAAAAATGTCTTGCAATTGGAGAAACTTTTGTGAAAGTGGATCATGGAGGTGATCGACATGGATGTTAAAATCTCCTAGAATCATTAGCTCCAGCTTAGATAAGTGGAGTTGACAGAAAATCTGGGAAGTCATCAATGAAGCATGTTGTTTCAGGGCTCTGCAAATGACCACTTTTTCAATTTATAGGTGAACTGACAGATAAGCAAAGGTGTTCAAAAGATGAATATATGTTGATGGAGTTTATGTGAGTTGAAAGATTTGACTAGAATTCACACCTGATATGCAGTGGCTCCAACTCAGCAAATATATATTTTTGTATACAGAGTCAAGGCTCATGGAAGACCGAGTACAATCAACGGATTAGGACGTAACAGGCCAAAAATAACATCAGAGAGGGGGGCAAACCAACAGCAGAGTTGAAGGACAAGATAGAGGGATACCTGGACAAACAATGGGTGTGGGTAGAATCAGGGGCGCCATAAGGGGGGCAAAAGTTAGGATGATTCCAAGGGCTCTGCACTGACAGGGGCCCTAAAAAGTATGAGAACATAAGGTAACAAGTACAAAAAGTTTTAATTAAAACAAAAGCCGCGTCGATGTTACACAATGCCTAGATGCAGCTGTGCCTATAACGTCGATGTTATAGGCACAGGACATTCCTATTGATTCGATTACTTGATGTTATTTTTGTGCAAAGTGAAAATATATCTCGGCAATTTCCCGTGTGTGGCGACGAATTTTTAATATATCTCGGCATTTTCCCGTCTGTTATTTCAGGCGGTGTATGACTGACCATGCCGCGATTTAAAAAAATATATATCTCGGCAATTTCCCGTGTGTGGCGACACGTGAACGAAGCTATGCTCCTCTCTCCACATTATTGTGACGACGTATAAATTAAATATTTCATCGTGACGATTGTCATCAAATGGACGAATTTTTAATATATCTCGGCATTTTCCCGTCTGTTATTTCGGGCGGTGTATGACTGACCATGCCGCGATTTAAACAAAATATATATATCTCGGCATTTTCCCGTCTCTTATTTCGGGCGGTGTATGACTGACCATGCCGTGATTGTAAAAAAATATATCTCAATGGACTTGAAGTTACAGGCCTTTGAGAATTCATTTCGTTTCATAAAGGGCAACTTTCATCGGATTTTCTTCCCGTTTTTTTTCAACCGAGTCTAAAACTATGTTAGCGACTGTGAAAAATGAAATGATATATCGAATTTGATTTGAAATAAAACTGTGTGAGAGAGGAAGACACCACGGGCCTACAAAACAGGCCTCAAAGCTATGCGAGTTAATAAAATGGTGGATATTTGTTTATATGAAGCCTCTCCCAAAATGAGTGGAGCTATGGTTCCCAGAATGGGTGGAGCTTTGAGGTTTTGTCTTCTCTGCAAGAACAAGAAGAACAAGAAGAACAAGAACAAGAAGAACAACAACAACAGCAGAGGGCACTCTATTAGCAGCGTCTGCGACGCGGCTAAAAATGTGCACACGTGCTTCATAGGGGCCCATTGTGATATCTTTTCATGGGGCCCAAGATCCCTGGCGGCGCCCCTGGGTAGAATGGGGTAAGGGGAGAGGAAAGGACACCTGGGGTGTGACAAGATGGATAGTGGATACAGAAGAAAACTCTCAGGAGGGTAAAACTAAATTTGAAAGCAGGGGCACTTGGGGGAATGTGGGGAGGGGGTTTAACAAGGGTAGAAAGATTACGGTTTTGCATTGGGAATGATCTGAGATGGTGGTAAATATCTGTCCTCAAGACCTCGAGGGAAGAATGAGACTGAAGCGAATGTAGACGTTACTTCGACAGGCAGGAAAAAAGAGGAATGAATGACTGGAGGTGAGTGTTGATCCCTGATTTATGTAGTTTCTCCAGGAGGGGGTTGATGGTGGACCTTGTGTATCCTGCAGAAACCTGGGGAGGATGGGGGAGGGGGGAGGCATGTAATGGAAAGAGTAGAGAGTGCAATACCCGAAAGGAGGCGATGTAATCAAGATGGACGAGTGACCTGCCGGCGATGGGAAAGTAATGGGCCCATAGACTCAGCCTCAGCACGGGAGGTTCAAATGATCTTGAGGTCTTGGTTTTCAATGGTTCAATGGAAAGGCCTTGAAAGTTCAATGTTGAGGTTGGACAGATGTTATTTTCTGGCTCTTCAGAGAGTGGACACACACTTGTTGTGGGCTTATTGGAAGGCACTGAGATTACCTTTAGTCAGAATTGCCTTCCAGGGAAAGAAGGCAGTTGTTTCAGAGGAACTACCTCACCACATGATTCAGTGTACCATGGGTGAGAATAAGGGTCAGGATAACTGAAGACGAGAGGGGATGAAGCCGTGTATCAGAGAGAGCAGGTTTCTGGAGAATAATTCCCAGACTGAGTTAATATCAGGGGCAGTGGATATGGGAGACTAATCCTGGAGATGGCTGATTGAAGTCCTTGCAAATCTGCTTGAGTGAACTGCTAGATCTTCTGGTGATGAGGCAGCTCTCTGAGAATTGCCAAAGAGATGTTGACTCTCATACGTATATGATCAGATGAACCAGATGGAGCAGAGGAAGAGTGGAGACATTTGCTGGGAAGTTTGGCATCACCAAGTACAGAAGGGAGGATTTGCCATTGGGAGAAATCTGGGTTGGAAAGTTCACAAATTGAATCAGTCCCATGGAGTCACAGAAGTCCTTTCCCAAAGTGTCATGGCAGGTGGGAGAGGTACCAACACCCAGATAATTTGCATGGTGACAATTGAAATCACCACATATGAGGAAGAGAGAGAGTTGGTATGAGTGATTCAAGGTTGGCCCATGTTGTCTGAAACAGAGATGTAGATGGAGTCGTCAGTGTTAGGAAGGCAGTACACCACACATACAAACAAGAGGTGGGACCGGAGGCAAAGTCGCATCCAAATGTACTCCTGGGGTTTGGGAGGTGTAAGAGTGAACATATGTAGAGTGTGAAATGGAATTCTTGATGTACAGTGTGACTATGCCACTAGGATGGGGTTCAGGTTGATCAAACCGGAGGAGACAATAGCCAGGGAGAGACACTAAGGAGTCATGGACGTCCTGTGGGAGGAAGGATTCTGTTAAACATATCATGTCTTGGCTGTCAACGGCAGCCTCGATTGAGAGATCTATCAGGTTGAAGCAGAGGCCTCAGATGCTTGAGGACCACACAGTGAAGGGCAGGGGAAGAGGTGTTGGGAGGATGCGGGACAGGTGGGAGGCCCAGTGGGTGAGGGCTGGAGGGAAGGAGGAGGTTGGGGAGGTGTGGGCAAGAGGTAAAAATGGGAGGGGAGTGGCAGAAGGGAGGGACATGAAGTAGAGGGATGCTGAAGAGGTGAACACGTAGGAGAGTTGGAAGAAGCAGGCTTCTAGGAGATGTGCTGTGCAGGAGGATACTGACAGAGGGTTTTGACACTAAAATAACGTGGAGCGAATTTGATTGTTGTGTGCAGACAACCTCTGCAAACTGGACTTCTCAAAATACCCATACCCATCAAATAAAGATCATGGGATCGGAGGAAGAAATTGTTGTTGAAGGCATGGAGAAAGGTCGTGCTGTAGGTACCAGAGGATGGGTGATAGACAGATTTGCAAAATATGCCTTGTAGAAAAGAAGAAAAATAGAAGAAGAAGAAGAGGATGAGGATTAGATCTTGATGAAGAATAATATGTTGCATGCTAACGCCAGAAAAGTAAGTGAATTTAAGCTTTTTAAAAAATTTTCAAAATCTTTTAAAGGAAGAAGCGTTTTCGTCAATGAAGATAATGAGAAAATTATAGAGGAAAAGGAGAGATGTACAGGAATTACAGGTAGAAGGCAGAATGAGATCGTTTCCAAGTGAAAGAGTTTTTGGGATTTTTTGGGGGAAGTGAGGGGTGATGGGATGGCATTGAAAAGGCAGAAAGGACAAGATTTTTGAAAAGAAAAAAAGAAACATGATGACAAAACCGAGACAATTAAGCTTTGTCTATCCAATATTGCCAAGGATGCACAGACAAACGAATTAAACAAATGTCGACAACAAGGTAGGGTTTATCATGGCAAAATTTCAATGAAAATTCAAAAGCACACAGAGACGAATATGTAACAGAAAAACAAAACGGATCTGGTTCGGAAAACTTAACTTTGATTCAACTGTGGAACCGACCGACATGTGGAACATGTGGAGCATGTGGGGCATGTGGAGCATGTGGACATGTGGACCCTGAACCAGAAGCTTTTTGGGCAGTGATACAAGTGTTACGGATTCGTCAGTTCCGTTGTGGTGGTTTGCATCCACTGTAAATATTTCCGATTCCATGTATTATTATTATTGTTGTCATTTAAAGGGAATAGATATTTCTAGTTTCAAAAGTTAAAAGTTAATGTTAAAAGAAACAGGAAACCGGATCGGGAACCGGATGACAAACCGGAAGAAGACGAGAGAAAAAGGGCAGAGCGAAGTAAAGTCGGACAAGAAGCTGGTTGCTTTGCGATCTGGATCAAACATGGTCGAGCAAGAGTCATGAGTGAACTTTGGGTTTCCTGGGAAAAGGGATTCCTGTGATTGAGTTGTTATCGCTGTGACTGATCAACCTGCATGTCAGGTTTGGCGTTGGATTCCGAGGAATCATCGTCGGGTCGTTGAGTCTCGAGAATGAGCCGGCGGCCATTTTGACTCGCGCGCTTTGCTCATTGCGAAAGGTCGTTGCTTCGCGTCAGCCGTTTTCACCATTCAGACGTCTATCTGGGATGTGCGTGTGCAACGTGGATTTTGAAGGCAAACCAGAGGTTCGCCGATTTGGAGCTGTAAAACATCCATACCAGAGGGTGTGATTTCCCAGTCGCCTTGAGTGCACTTTTCGCAGCTTTGGGCCGCGTGACTCTTTGCCCTGCTTTCGCCACGTACGCCTTTGTACAGTTTTGGCAGCGTGACTGGGCCCGTCATCTGAACGGGATTCTGGTTTCGATTCGACATTGCTCCGACGATCGCTGGAGGGGATCAACTTTGAGCTTGAAGACGGGAATATAGAGACATTGGGGAATGTTCTTTTTTCACTCACTTGGAGCACAGAGAGTTACCTTATACTAGCTGATGGTACCATCATAAGATATTCATTGATTGTACTTTTTGATTGCTATTATTGTTGTATTGTTATTCTTGTGTGATTTTTAATACAATATTTGTTTGTTGGTAACAATTGGTGTGGTTTCACCACTGATTTTTGACACAGGATAACATACTTTCTGCCGTGACTGCTCTCGGTGCTCGTAGGTACACCGTGACCAGGGGGTCAGGGAGGAGCACGTAACAGAAATTGGGGGCTCGTCCAATTGACTTGGGGGCTCAAAATTGGGTCTTCATCCGGAATTAAATTCCCTAATAACACTCGTCTGGGAGCAAATTCCCTGATAACATTCGTCCGGGATAGAACTCCCTAACATTCCCAAATTTTTCAAAAAAAAAAAAATTGGACAATTTTTGTGTGAAGGTTAACAGGTGTTAACTGATAGTCACCATGGTGTTTGACGCAGAACAGTTTGCGGCGTTCCCTGGTGAGGCACAGTTCCAAGCGTTAAAAATATCGGAACTCTTGATATTGGCCAGACATTTTAACTTGGAGGTCCGAGTTAATATGAAGAAAGCAGAGATGCAGACATTGGTGATATAATCTCTGGTGGGACAGGGCACATGGACAGAGGTAGCCTTGGATTGGTTACCAGAGGAAGAAGAAAATGTGGAGCTCCGGAAAATGGAGCTGCAACTGCAGAGCCAGGAAAGGTTAAAAGCAGAGTAAAGGAAAGCAGAAGAATGAAGAGCAGGGGAAAGGGTAGAGGAAAGGAGAGCTGCAAGTGAACTCGAGGAGAGAAGAACAGAGGAAAGGAGAGCTGAAAGAGAACTCGTGGAAAAAAGAGTAGCACAGGAACGAGAACTCGAGGATAAACGAGCAGAGGAAAGAAGAGCCGAAAGGGAGTTAAAGGAACATGACATGGAGTGTCAGAGGGAAATTAAACTCAAGGAACTGGAATTAATGAGAGAACGGGGAGAGGTAGCATCCATGCCGGCTCATTCGACAACTAGTCAGAACACTTGGGATGTTGGTAAACATGTGAGGCTGGTTCCACCCTTCAATGAAAAAGAGGTAGCCAAGCTTTTTTTACACTTTGAGAAAGTGGCTCAAATGCTAAAATGGCCTGTTGGGTCCTGGACTGTGTTAGTGCAAAGTGCTTTGATGGGTAAAGCTCAAGATATATTTTCGGCTTTACCGATTGACAAATGTACAGATCATGAGGAAGTGAAGAAAGCCATTCTCAAAGCCTATGAATTGGTCCCTGAAGCTTACCGGCAAAAATTCCGGAATGCCAGGAAGAGGGAGAGTGAGACCCATGTGGAGTTTGCCAGAATGAAGGAAACCATGTTTTATCGGTGGTGTGATTCGAAGGGGATTGGGAAAGACTTCGAACTGTTGCGACAATTGATCTTGGTGGAGGAATTCAAACAGTGTGTCCACGAGGACATTAAAGTACATCTGGAGGAAAATAAGGTACCAGAGTTGTATGAGGCAGCAACAGTGGCAGATGACTATGCCTTGACACACAGGATGGGGTTCCACAAACCTAACTTCCCGCCTAGAGTTCGCCAGGGGAGTTATGGTACATCCGGTGTGGAGAACGAAGATTCATGGGGGCGGCCTAGAGATGACTATGAGGACAGATCTGATACCGCGACTCTTATGGATCAGAAGTCTACAGTTCCAAGACAGACTTATCTTCCGGGGGGCTCGAGGCAGACCACGAGTTTCTCCTCCGGGCCTACTTGCGCTTTTTGCAAGAAACCTGGACACTTGATGTCCCAATGTTATGCCCTGGAAAGGAAAAATCAGGAGCGTTGTCAAACTAGTACAACTCCGAATGCATTGGCAAATGTGAGAAATCGTCCTTGGAGGACAGTGCCTTGTGAAGGATCCCATGCCAAAGTTACGGCATCACAGAACAACCTTGTTCAAGAGGGTTACCAACCTTTTATTTCAGAGGGGTTTATGTCACTGGATGGAGACGTGACAAACCAGAGACCTGTTAGGGTATTGAGGGACACAGGAGCACATCAATCTTTGATGCTTGAAGGCATTTTCCCATTGTCAGAGAAGACGGCAACTGGTGTTAGTATTCGTTTACAGGGGGTTGGTGGCTATGTTAGAGCCCCACTTCATGTCATCCATTTGCAGTCTGATTTGGTGTCAGGACTGGTCACCGTAGGTTTACAAGCCACTCTTCCTGTAGAAGGAAAACTTTTGTTATCGGGAATGATTTGGCCGGTGGTCAAGTCTCTGGTAACCCGATGTTTTTTGAAAAGCCTAGCATGGAAAATAACACTGCACAGTTAGAGCAGAAGATTCCGGGTATCTTTCCCTCCTGTGCCGCGACTCGTGCTATGGGTAGGAAGCACTCTGAAGAGAAGAGGAAGGTACTGACGTCACGCTTTGCACCGGCACGTCTTGTCAGGTACCCAAAAACTAAGAGTCAGCACACACAAGTCATGGATGGAGGCAATGTTGGCAAGCTCTTTGTAGGTGGACTGAACTTCAAAACAAGGGAAGTTGTTCTGGACTCTGTCTTCGGCCAATATGGACCACTCTTGGAAGTGCGGCTGATAAAATATAGGGAGACGCAAAAGTCAAGAGGGTTTGGCTTTGTCACGTTTGATAACACAAAGGATGCCAAAGATGCAGAAAAGCATTTGAATGGCAAGGATTTGGATGGTCGGACCATAACAGTAGGGAAGGCAGGCCATGGGCGTCGAAGGGGCTATGGAGGAAGAAAACGTGGAGGTAGTTTCAGGGGTGGCTATGGCTCCCGAGGTGGGAGTAGTAGTTTTAGTGGTGGCCGCAGTCGAGATTACTATGGAGGCTCCCAGAGTTACGGCAGCTCCCGCAGGGATGATTATCAGGGTAGTTGCCGAGAACGAGACCGCTATTCCCGTGACTACAGCGACAAGCGCCCCAACCGTGATTATTATAAAGTTAGGAAGAGTTTAAAGCACTGAATGCTGCGGAGCATCCGGGCCAAGATTCCTATACGGATTAACCGTGAACTCCACGTTCCTAAAGGCATCCATGTAGTGAATACTTCCAGGCCTCACCACCCAACCACCATGAAACCTGGCTCTCAGCTCGGCCTCCCTAAAAAAGTGCTCTAGATTGGCTTGACTTTGGATTTTTGATCACAACCCCTTAACCTTCATTCAAAAAAAAAATAAAAATAAAAATCAGAGGTTGATGAGATGGAGTTTGGCTTTGCAGTTCAACTTGGAGATTGAGCATGTAAAGGGCAGGGACAATGTCGTGGCGGATGCTTTGTCCAGAGTGAACTAACTTTGGAGATCTCTGTAGGTTGTTTGAAGTTTTGTTGCTTTATTTTTGGGAAATATTGATTATCGTTGCTCACGGGAATTGATGATTTGGGTGTGAGTTTACTTTTCTTTGTTGGGAGAATTTTGCCTACAAAGAAAGTTTTCACTATGTTCAAACTTTCTTTCTTGAGGAGGGGAAGTGTTACGGATTCGTCACTTCCATTGTGGTGGTTTGCATCCACTGTAAATATTTCCGATTCCTTGTATTATTATTGTTGTCATTTAAAGGGAATAGATATTTCTAGTTTCAAAAGTTAAAAGTTAATGTTAAAAGAAACAGGAAACCGGATCGGGAACCGGACGACAAACCGGAAGAAGACGAGAGAAAAAGGGGGAGCGAAGTAAATTCGGACAAGAAGTTGGTTGCTTTGCCGTCTGGATCGAACGTTGTCGAGCAAGAGTCACGAGTGAACTTTGGGTTTCCTGGGAAAAGGGATTACTGCGATTGAGTTGTTATCGCTGTGACTGATCAACCTGCGTGTCAGGTTTGGCGTTGGATTCCGAGGAATCATCGTTGGGTCGTTGCGTCTTGAGAACGAGCCGTCGGCCATTTTGACTCGCGCGCTTTGCTCATCGCGAAAGGTCTTTGCTTCGCGTCAGCCATTTTCACCATTCAGACGTCTATCTGGGATGTGTGTGTGCAACGCGGATTTTGAAGGCAAACCTGAGATTCGCCGATTTGGAGCTGTAAAACATCCATACCAGAGGGTGTGATTTCCCAGTCGCTTTGAGTGCGCTTTTACGCAGCTTTGGGCCGCGTGACTCTTTGCGCTGCTTTGGCCGCGTACGCCTTTGTGCAGTTTTGGCGGCGTGACTTGGCCCGTCATCTGAACGGGATTCTCGTTTCGATTCGACATTGCTCTGACGATCGCTGGAGGGGATCAACTTTGAGCTTGAAGACGGGAATATAGAGACATTGGGGAATGTTATTTTTTCACTCACTTGGAGCACAGTGAGTTACCTTATACTAGCTGATGGTACCATCATAAGATATACATTGATTGTACTTTTGATTGCTATTATTGTTGTATTGTTATTCTTGTGTGATTTTTTAATACAATATTTGTTTGTTGGTAACAATTGGTGTGGTTTCACCATTGATTTTTGACACAGGATAACACACTTTTCTGTCGTGACTCCTCTCGGGGCTCGGAGGTACACCGTGACCGGGGGTCTGGGAGGAGCACGTAACACGTCATAACCATGAGAAGTTAATCAGCAGTTGTTGTACCACCAGGTGATAAGTATGTTTCCATTCAATTGAGCAAATCTATATTATATCCAAAACTTCTTTTTTTAAATCAGAATTTGAAAAATATATGATTGGGCTCACATACCAAAAAATAAAGAAACTAGCTCGGGATTATTGCTTAATGACAAAACTGAACACAGCACTTCAATATAACAATGCCGACATGGTTAGCAGCACCATGTGAGGCATCCCTACATCTGTTATTATGGAAGAATTTCTTAGTAGCCGGCGAAGCCGGTGTTGTGAATGAACGCGTATTTTTATATATATATAAAATGGAAAGACGTGAGGGAAAGACAGCACAGGGGGACCGTGAGGGAAAGACAGCACAGGGGGACCATGAGGGAAAGACAGCACAGGGGGACCGTGAGGGAAAGACAGCACAGGGGGACCGCGAGGGAAAGACAGCACAGGGGGACCATGAGGGAAAGACAGTACAGGGGGACCGTGAGGGAAAGACAGCACAGGGGGACCACGAGGGAAAGACAGCACAGGGGGACCACGAGGGAAAGACAGCACAGGGGGACCGCGAGGGAAAGACAGCACAGGGGGACCACGAGGAAAAGACAGCACAGGGGGACCGCGAGGGAAAGACAGCACAGGGGGACCGTGAGGGAAAGACAGCACAGGGGGACCGTGAGGGAAAGACAGCACAGGGGGACCGCGAGGGAAAGACAGCACAGGGGGACTGTGAGGGAAAGACAGCATAGGGGGGACCACGAGGGAAAGACAGCACAGGGGGACCGTGAGGGAAAGACAGCACAGGGGGACTGTGAGGGAAAGACAGCACAGGGGGACCACGAGGGAAAGACAGCACAGGGGGACCGTGAGGGAAAGACAGCACAGGGGACCGTGAGGGAAAGACAGCACAGGGGGACCACGAGGGAAAGACAGCACAGGGGGACCGTGAGGGAAAAACAGCACAGGGGGACCGTGAGGGAAAGACAGCACAGGGGGACCGTGAGGGAAAGACAGCACAGGGGGACCGTGAGGGAAAGACAGCACAGGGGGGCCATGAGGGAAAGACAGCACAGGGGGACCGTGAGGGAAAGACAGCACAGGGGGACCGTGAGGGAAAGACAGCACAGGGGGACCGTGAGGGAAAGACAGCACAGGGGGACCGTGAGGGAAAGACAGCACAGGGGGACCGTGAGGGAAAGACAGCACAGGGGGACCGTGAGGGAAAGACAGCACAGGGGGACCGTGAGGGAAAGACAGCACAGGGGGACCGTGAGGGAAAGACAGCACAGGGGGACCGTGAGGGAAAGACAGCACAGGGGGACCACGAGGGAAAGACAGCACAGGGGGACCGTGAGGGAAAGACAGCACAGAGGGACCACGAGGGAAAGACAGCACAGGGGGACCACGAGGGAAAGACAGCACAGGGGGACCGTGAGGGAAAGACAGCACAGGGGGACCGTGAGGGAAAGACAGCACAGGGGGACCATGAGGGAAAGACAGCACAGGGTGACCGTGAGGGAAAGACAGCACAGGGGGACTGTGAGGGAAAGACAGCACAGGGGGGCCGTGAGGGAAAGACAGCACAGGGGGACCGTGAGGGAAAGACAGCACAGGGGGACCGTGAGGGAAAGACAGCACAGGGGGACCGTGAGGGAAAGACAGCACAGGGGGACCCTGAGGGAAAGACAGCACAGGGGGACCATGAGGGAAAGACAGCACAGGGGGACCGTGAGGGAAAGACAGCACAGGGGGACCGTGAGGGAAAGACAGCACAGGGGGACCGTGAGGGAAAGACAGCACAGGGGGACCGTGAGGGAAAGACAGCACAGGGGGACCGTGAGGGAAAGACAGCACAGGGGGACCGTGAGGGAAAGACAGCACAGGGGGACCGTGAGGGAAAGACAGCACAGGGGGACCGTGAGGGAAAGACAGCACAGGGGGACCGTGAGGGAAAGACAGCACAGGGGGACCGTGAGGGAAAGACAGTACAGGGGGACCGTGAGGGAAAGACAGCACAGGGGGACCGCGAGGGAAAGACAGCACAGGGGGACTGTGAGGGAAAGACAGCATAGGGGGGACCACGAGGGAAAGACAGCACAGGGGGACCGTGAGGGAAAGACAGCACAGGGGGACTGTGAGGGAAAGACAGCACAGGGGGACCACGAGGGAAAGACAGCACAGGGGGACCGTGAGGGAAAGACAGCACAGGGGGACCGTGAGGGAAAGACAGCACAGGGGGACTGTGAGGGAAAGACAGCACAGGGGGACCACGAGGGAAAGACAGCACAGGGGGACCGTGAGGGAAAGACAGCACAGGGGGACCGTGAGGGAAAGACAGCACAAGGGGACCGTGAGGGAAAGACAGCACAGGGGGACCGTGAGGGAAAGACAGCACAGGGGGGCCGTGAGGGAAAGACTGCACAGGGGGACCGTGAGGGAAAGACAGCACAGGGGGACCGTGAGGGAAAGACAGCACAGGGGGACCGTGAGGGAAAGACAGCACAGGGGGACCGTGAGGGAAAGACAGCACAGGGGGACCATGAGGGAATGACAGTACAGGGGGACCGTGAGGGAAAGACAGCACAGGGGGACCGCGAGGGAAAGACAGCACAGGGGGACCGCGAGGGAAAGACAGCACAGGGGGACCGCGAGGGAAAGACAGCACAGGGGGACCATGAGGGAAAGACAGCACAGGGGGACCACGAGGGAAAGACAGTACAGGGGGACCGTGAGGGAAAGACAGCACAGGGGGACCATGAGGGAAAGACAGTATATGTTGAAAAGCCAGATTTTGCTGGATCCTTTGAGAATTTCCAAGCTTTGACGCACCAAATCGCTCCATGGAGGCCGCCATCTTGCGGATGCGGAAGTATGCATAAACAAATGCGAAAAAGTTTAATAGGAGTTTGTTTCACCCGTCTTTTTTTGATTCACAATCTTATGTTGAAAAGCCAGATTTTTCTGGATCCTTTGAGAATTTCGAAGCTTTGATGCACCAAATCGCTCCATGGGGGCCCCCATCTTGTGGATGCGGAAGTATACATAAACAATTTCGAAAAAGTTCAATAGAGGCTTTGGCTTCGCCGGCTCATTGCGGCTTTGCAGTAGGGTCATATTGAAGTCTTAATATCAGTATGTAATCGATAAGGGTGTTTCGCATTCGGGGCGATTCATCAACATGTGCCCAATCCATCAGAAGTACATTAAGCCAGAGAACCCGTCTGCCCTGGATCGATCATCAAACAACAACAACAACATGCATTTTAAAGGCCATTTTCCCTACTAGAGCGGGGATCATCGGTGGACATTAAATATCCCTCCGTGTTTTTCACGAAGAGGAGGCGAGTTATGGCCAACCCTGAACAAACTACAAATTGCTGTCCAATTCGGTCACATGTCTGGCCTGCACAGTCAGGTTGTGAAAGACTTGGACGAAAAAATTTCCATAATGTTGGGCTCCAAAATAACCTGAAATCTACCTTTTTGTCTAATTACAAATTCACGTCCGACCAGGCTTGTAGCCAGCCGGGGCATCCAGGGAGGAGAGAGGAGTGGGGGCAAATGAAAATCAAGGAGGCATTAAAAAAAAACATCAAACAACTGGAGACGATGGTGCTGCTGCGAGAGCACCTTCTGCGAGAACACGCAAGAGAGGAGCCGTCAAATAAAATTATACCCTCTGATACCGGAGTTGATGTATTTAAGATATGTGGGCTCTGGTGATAAAAAGCAGAGTCCAAATTCTCCAAAAAATAAAATACACCCCCCTTGATACCGTTTACAGTTTACACCACTTATATATCACACTCAATTACTCTCTCTCTCTCTCTCTCTCAGGTTAATGAAATTTAGGTTTTATGCCTGAGACCAGGGTCTGGCCTCAGTCCATGCGAAGGTCTCAAGGATTTTTCTCATTATTACAAGGATTTTCATCAAAGGTATTATATTACCTTTGTTATTTATGATTGGTCAGATTATATAGGTGGTGAAATTATACCTATGGGGTACAATCCCCACCCATGTCCCCCCCCCCCCCCCCGTACCTAAAGGCCTGCGTCAGACCATTTTCACCACAAATATATTGTCAGACAAACATACAGCATTGTCAAACAGCATAATCATAATCTATAAATATCTGTCTCTGCACATCACAACGTGGATTATGACATTACACAATGGGTATTTTCACATGGAACATGCCATTTTAATTTCTGCCTTTCCTTTGTCAGTCTGCAAAGAGAAAAGTTCATAGACCATTGAAGCATGAAGAAAATACACAACTCTTAACTAATGAGGAAGAAACTTCAATTGTATTCATTGTGGGCCCTGTAGGCTTCCTCATCCTTTGTGGGATATTTATATATTTTAAAATAACATTGAATTGATTGGTTGTACATCAAATTGTAATTAAACTATAATTTAATCCTTTCCTTGAGATTATTTTAAATCGTTCACAAATGTCTTTTTTTCCCTGATCTCACTTACTTTCCAGATATAACGTACTCTTTTTGAGGAAAAGACAGATGTACACCTCCTGCCCCAACCTCACCCACCTGCCCCTTTTTGTTTCCTCACGAATTGGTAGTTGGACTCTCACATAATATTACACAGGCAAATCTAGGACATCACTCGGTAGAGCGCATACCCCCACCAGTCAAAACAGTTTATGTTTTGTATCCCACTGATAGGCCGGATCTGGATTATGACCTGAACCAAAATCTAATCGGCTTGTACTTGTCACCTAGCCAACTCATCGACCAAGTTTTGTCAAAAGTTGTCCACAACTTTTTGAAATATCGTGCTATATATCATTTTTGGCCCCATCACTCAATGGTGAGGAATCACCAAGCATTTCAAAAATTCTCTGATCTGGATCCGGATTCGAATCTTCACCAACATCGAATCGATTCTTCCTTGTCGCATACCGAAACTATCCACCAACTTTTGGCCAAATCCATATACAACTTTTTGAGATATTCCACTATCTCCATATATAATGGAGCAAGTGTTTGTATGTACAGTCACGTGAAAAAGTAAGTACACCCCATGTAAAGTTTTGACTTTTTCAACATATTTCAACATACAGCTATTTGATCTTCATTTCAACAATATTGATGGATAAAGGTGATATAATATAACAAATATCATGAAACATTTACATTTAGTAGTCCATTGTATAATTTAAATAAACATAAATGCAAATTTCGCATGTGGAAAAAGTAAGTACACGCTTGGCTCCAATAGGTGGTATTGCCCCCTTTGGCAGAAACAACCTCAAGTAGGCGTTTCTTATAACTGTCTACCAGTCTCCGACATCGACGAGGAGAAATTTTTGCCCACTCCTCCATGCAGAATTCTTTCAGCTGTGCGGTGTTTGAGGGGTTTCTTGCATGCACGGCTCGTTTCAAATCCCCCCACAACATCTCGATGGGATTTAGATCCGGGCTTTGACTTGGCCATTCCAGAACCCTCCATATCTTTCTTTTCAGCCATTCCTTGGTGGATTTACTGGTATGTTTAGGGTCATTGTCATGTTGCAAAGTCCACCTTCGGTTGAGATTCAAATTTCCGACAGATGGCCTCACATTATCCTCAAGCACCCTCTGGTACAATGAAGAATTCATAGTGGATTCTATGATGGTGAGCTGCCCAGGCCCTGATGCAGCAAAGCTGCCCCAAACCATAATATTTCCACCACCATGCTTTACAGTTGGTATCAGGTTCTTGTGGTCAAATGCTGTCTTTGGTTTTCGCCAAACATGTCTTCTGGTACTGTGGCCAACTCGCTCTACCTTTGACTCATGTGTCCAGAGCACATTCTTCCAGAAGTGCTGGTCTTTGCCTCGGTGTTCATTGGCAAACTTTAGTCTGGCCCTGATGTTCTTTCTGGACAGCAAAGGTTTCCTCCTGGCACACCTCCCATGTAGATCAAATTTGTGCAGCCTCTTTCTAATGGTAGACTCGTGCACTTTGACATCAACAGTGGCAAGAGCTACCTGTAGGTCCCGTAATGACATTCTGGGGTTCTTAGAGACTTCTTCCAGCATCTTGCGGTCTGCTCTCGGGCTGAACTTGCTGGGGAGGCCTGGCCTGAACAAGCTGGCAGTTGTTTGGAATCTTCTCCACTTGTAGATGATCTTCCGGACAGTCGAATGATTGATTTCAAATTGTTTGGAGATCTTTTTTATCACTTGCCAGACTCGTAGGCATCTATAGCCTTCTTTCTGAAGGCCTCGGAGAGCTCTTTTGATCTCGGCATGGTGACGCCGCACACTTCAACAACAAAGAGCAAACCAAACTAAATGTCTGAGGTTTAAATAAGACAGATTCCTCCAAGATCCTCTCTAACGATGTTCTAATCATTTGCACCTGAGCTGGTGCACCTGATTCTAATTTTAGGTATTTGAAGTAGTGATAAATGTAGGGGTGTACTTACTTTTTCCACATGCGAAATTTGCATTTATGTTTATTTAAATTACACAATGGACTACAAAATGTAAATGTTTCATGATATTTGTTATATTATATCACCTTTATCTATCAATATTGTTGAAATGAAGATCAAATATCTGTATGTTGAAATATGTTGAAAAAGTCAAAACTTTACATGGGGTGTACTTACTTTTTCACGTGACTGTATGTCCGCACTTCACCCACTGGTTGATGGCTTATGGGGGATTGTGATGGGATGGGGGAGGGGGGTAAGGTGGTCATGAGTATTTTTTTTTAGCTAGGGTGACAGTTGAAGGGGGATTGTGAGGGGAAGTGGAGTGGGGAAAAGGGGTTTGGGCTTCACCCATTGGTTGGACAGCTGACCTGACTCCACCCACAAATGTAACCTGAAATACTTAACCTAAAGTACCAGGCAGACCCAAAAGACCCCCTCCCCCCACCCCCCCCCCCGCACCCCCAGGACTCAAAATACCAGAAGACCCCGAGAACCCAAAATACCACAAGGACCCAAAATACCCCAAAAGACCCCGAAGACCCAAACGACCCCAAAGACTGAAAAGACCCAAAGGACCCCAAAGACCTAAAAGGCCACGAAGACCTAAAAGACCCCAAAGTCTGAATAGACCCCAAAGACCTAAAATACTAAATAGACCCCAAGTGCCACGAAGACCTAAAAGACCCCAAAGTCTGAATAGACCCCAAAGACCTAAAATACTAAATAGACCCCAAGTACCACAAAGACTGAAAATACCCCAAAGACCCAAAAGACCCCGAAGAACCAAAAGGCCCTAAAGTCCCAAAATACCCCGAATACCCAAAAGACTGAAAAGACCCAAAAGGCCTCGAAGACCCAAAATACTCCAAAGACTGAACAGACCCCTAAGACTAAAAAGACCCAAAGACCCCAAAGACCCAGAATACCCCAAAGACTGAAAAGACCCTGAAGACCCAAAAGGTGCCGAAGACCCAAAAGACCCCAAAGACCTAAAATATTCCAAAGACTGAAAAGACCCTGAAGACCTAAAAGACTCCAAAGACTGAAAAGACCCCAAAGACCCAAAAGACCCGAAGACCCAAAAGACCTAAAATATCCCAAAGACTGAAAAGACCCCAAATATCCAAAAGACCCAGAAGACCCAAACTACCTAAAATACCCCAAAGACCGAAAAGACCCCAAAGACTAAAAATACATAAAAGACCCCAAAGACCCTAAAGACCCAAAAGACCCCAAAAACTGAAAATACCCAAAAGATCCCAAAGACCAAAAAGACCACAAAGACCTGAAATATTGAAAGGACCCCAAAGACCCAAAAGACCCCAAAGACTGAAAAGACCCAAAACACCCCAGAGACACAAAACACCCCGGTGACCTAAAAGACTGAAAAGACCCCCAAAGACCCCGAAGACCCAAAATATCCTGAAGACTGAAAAGACCCCAAATACCCAAAAAGACCCCAAAGACCCAAAGACACAAAAGACCCCGAAGACCTAAAATACCTCAAAGACTGAAAAGACTCCAAAGACCCTGAAGACCCAAAATACCCCAAAGACTGAAAAGACCCAAAACACCCCAAAGACACAAAAGACCCAAAGACACAAAAGACCCTGAAGACCTAAAATACCTCAAAGACTGAAAATACCCCAACGACCCTGAAGGCCCAAAAGACCCTGAAGACCGAAAACACCCCAAAGACCCAAAATACCCCAAAGACTTAAAATACCCCAAATAATAAAATACCCCAAAGACCCAAAAGACCCCAACACCGAATAGACCCCGAAGACCCCAAAGACTCAAAAAACCCTAAATACCCTTAAATACCCTGAAGAATTTCATTCGCAGCTCAATGGAATACTGTTCTCCCCTATGGGCCGGTGCTCCTGCCTCACACCTAGCTCGGCTTCACGCTGTTGAAACCAAAACTTTCAGAATTATTGGAATCTCCCGCGATGAAGCTATCTCTGAGGGCCTTTCACTCACTCACCGCAGGCAGGTAGGTGGTCTTTCTGTCTTCTACCGACTCCTCTCCGGCCTTGCACCCCCAGCTCTCTCTGTGCTCTGTCCCCCAAATATTCCTACAGGTCGCACAAGATCTGCCAGCAACCCTCTGATGGTTAAACTGCCGAAATCTCGGCTCTCTGCTCACCTTCACTCTTTCATTCCTCTTTTCTCCCGCCTCTGGAACAAACTCCCTCACTCCCTTCAATCCCACTCCTCCCTCCAGGTCTTTAAAACAGCTGTTCACCACCATCTCTTATCTTCCCCCATCCAAAACTTTGAACTTTTCTACCCCCGCTAATTCACCCCAGATCCACCTTGTTTGAAATTCCAACTTCTTTCCTGGAAGTCCTGGCAGTGTCCATATGTTTTATACCTCTCCCACCACCCCCCCCTTCCCATGCCCCCACCCCCCAAAGCCCTCTCCCTCTCACAGATCTCTCGATGTCTCCATGTCTCTCGGTCCCTGCTCTCAAATGTTGTGTTTGTGTCCTTCCCCCTCTCTCCCCATCTTGTCTACCGCTTCCGATGTTATATGTTTTATGTGTCGGTTTGTCTTTCTGTGTGATTAATGTTCGCTCTTTCACGAGCCTCGATCTTGTATAAAAATAAAAAAAATAAAAAATGAAAAAAAAAGCCCAAAACACCCAAAAGACCCTTAAAGGGGAACCCAATTTTTATTTCTTCTGAAAACCATTGACAATCAATCACAGTCAAATTTGAAGGGGATTTTATTTTATTTGTGAATCACAAAGTGCCGAGAAAAGCCCCAGAGTGTCGATTTTCGAGTTTGCCAGTGACATCACATTGTGAACTCACTGTGATCCTGCCGGCGACAGTACATAGAGACAGTGCATTCCGAGCTGCTCGGATTCCAATCATGATTGGGGATGTTGGAGGGGGCGGGGTGTGTAGGTTGGTCGTGGGTATTGTTAGCTAGGGTGATGGTTGTTGGGGGATTGTGAGGGCATGGTGGAGGGGCAGCTGGGGGGGGGGGAATGGGGGGCAGGAAGAGAGTGTAAGTTGGTCGTGGGTACTGTTATCTAGGGTGATGGTTGATGGTTTGTTTGTTTTTTTTTGGAAAAATTGGGATGCCTCAAAACCCAATCAAGGCCACCCAAGTTGAACAGAGAGATGGTGTGGGATGGTCATGAGTATTGTTAGCTAGGGTGATGGTTGATAGGGGATTGTGAGGGGATGGTGGAGGAGAGGAAAGAGAGTGTTGTGGGGTTGTCATGGGTATTGCTAGCTAGGGTGACGGTTGAAGGGACATTTTCAGGAAATGGTGGAGGGGAGGTTGGCAGGGAGGTGTGGGGTTGTCGTGGGTATTGCTGGCTAGGGTAATGGTTGAAGGGGATTTTGAGGAGATGGTGGAGGGGAAGGTATGGGAGGGAGGGTGTGGTGTTGTCATGGGTATTGTTTGCTGGGGTGATGGTTGAAGGGGGATTTTGAGGAGATGGTGGAGGGGAGGTTGATGGGGGAGGTGTGGGTTTGTCGTGGGTATTGTTAGCTCGGGTGACGGTTGATGGGAGTTTGTGAAGAGATGGTGGAGGGGAGGAAAGAGAGTGGTGTGGGGTTGTCATGGGTTTTGTTAGCTAGGGTGACGGTTGATGGGACTTTGTGAAGAGATGGTGGAGGGGAGGAAAGAGAGTGGTGTGGGGTTGTCGTGGGTATTGTTAGCTAGGGTGATGGTTGAAGGGGGGATTTTGAGGAGATGGTGGAGGGGAGGTTGGTGGGGAAGGTGTGGGGTTGTAGTGGATATTGCTGGCTAGGGTGACAGTTGAAGGGGATTTTAAGGAGATGGTGGAGGGCACATGGAGGGAAGGTGTGGGGTTGTCGTGGGTATTGTTAGCTAGGGTGATGGTTGAAGGGAGATTTTGAAGGGAGGGTGGGGGGTGGGGGGGGGAGGTGTGGGGTTGTCATGGGTATTGCTAGCTCAGGTGACGGTTGAAGGGGGACTTTGAGGAGATGGTGGAGGGGAGAGTGGGGGGGAGGTGGGGGGTTGTCATGGGTATTGTTAGCTCGGGTGATGGTTGAAGAAGGATTTTGAGGAGATGGGTGAAGGGGGAGGAGGGGGGAGGAGGTAAATGTGGTTTTGTCGTGGGTGTTGTTACCTAGAGTGACGGTTGATGTTTGTTTTTTCTGGAAAATTGAGATGCCTCAAAAACGAAGGCCACCTAAGTTGAACAGAGATCCAGCAATATTACCAAAGGAAATAATCAAGAAATCCAAGTCAAATCAGTTGTATCAGCAGAAAATGTCCCCCAATAATAAGAGATGCCAGAAAATGTGTTGTACGCTTGGAACAAGAACGCCCAGATGGTCGCCCGTAGGGCGGGTACTCTGCTAGTATCTCTAATGATGAAGAATCATTTAAAAATTCTTGGATCCAGATCCAGATCTTCAAAAAATCTAATTATTTCAGCAGTCACATACCCAACATCTCCACCAAATTTCGGCTGAAACTGTCCACAACATTTTGAGATATCCTAGTCACAAACAGGCAAACAAACACAAACAAACAAACAAACAAGAAAGACGTCACGCAGAGCACGATACTTGCAAAATCCACACCTCCCCCCCAAAAAATGTTGCTATGGATACATCAAATTGTCTATTTCATTAAGATTAAAATTGACAACCTTAATCAAAGCTCGGATCAATCGGATGAAAATTGATGATTTTTCAGATGAAAATTGATGATATTAGAAGTTTGACCTCGAGTTGGCCTTTGACCTTTTGACCTTAAATAGTTGGTTTCCCAATTAAGTGAGGCACTATGCAAATGCTGTTAAATTCGCAAGTCAATCAGATGAAAAATGAGATTTTAGAAAGTTAACCTCAAGATGACCTTTGACCTCAAATCAAAAGGCTTCTTCCTTATGACAATCTCCATCATCTGAAGTTTTGTGAAGATCGGTTTAAAATTGTGACCTGTAGGAGAATAACACAGACAGACAGACTAACAGACAGAATAACAAAGTCAATTGACCAATATACTTGAAAAATCTTCAATTTTGCAAGTAACAAACAAACAGGCAGACAGAGGAGAAAATATAACCTCCATCCACCTTTGGTACTGATTTGGCTGAGGAAATTACAGATTAGACCAAACAATATACTTGCGAATCTTTTGAATGTACTTGCGAGTTTTGCAAGTAACAAACAGACAAACAGGGGTAAATGCATAATCTCCATCCCCGTTAGGTTGGTGGAGGTAAAAATAACAAATATTGACCCCTTCCCTCCCCCTACAAGCACTTTTATCTGACTTCCTCTTTACGTCACCATCCTCCCTTATCTGCTTAATTATATTTTTCTGCTTCATTTTATAAATATTTTGTTTCAGTTTCTTTAACTCCTCTGATCCTGCAAAAGGTTTCTCACCGCAGGCAGGTAGGTGGTCTTTCTGTCTTCTACCGACTCCTCTCCGGCCTTGCTCCTCCAGCTCTCTCTGTGCTCTGTCCCCCAAATATTCCTACAGGTCGCACAAAATCTGCCAGCAACCCTCTTCTGGTTAAACTGCCAAAATCAAGACTCTCTGCTCACCTTCACTCTTTCATTCCTCTTTTCTCCCGTCTCTGGAACAAACTCCCTCACTCTCTTGAATCCCTCTCCTCCCCCCAGGACTTTAAAACAGCTGTTCACCACCATCTCTTATCTTCCCCAATCCTAAACCTTGATCTTTTCTACCCCTTGTTAAAACACCCAAAAAACTCATATCCACCTCTTTCAATCTCCAACTTCTTTCCTGAAATTCCTGGTAGTGTTCATTTGCTTTATACCGTTTACCCCTCCCCCACACTCCCCTGCCCCAGCCCTCTCCCTTCCACAGAACTCTCGATGTCCTTGTTCTCTACTGTTGTTGTGCTTGTGTGCTTCCCTCTCTCTCCCCCTCTTGTCTCCCGCTCCCTTTATTATATGTTTTATGTGTCCATTTATGTTTTTTGTGTTTAATGTGTTAGCTCTTACACAAGCCTCAATTTTGTATACAAACAAATAGAATAAAAAAGGCTGCGATTTGTTCTATGGTGTTCTGCTCTAGAAAGGCCCATCTCTCAGAGGTGGAGTGGATGAAGGGTGGGAGTTTACTGAAATACATGTTGTCCTGCATACTCAAGCAAGGCTAAAGTGGATCGTTATTAATCCAAAGAGCCATTTTGCTCTCTTAATATATCTTTTTTGTAGTCTCAATTATCAGCAACTTTGTTTTATTTCCTGCAATAACTGCTGAAGATAGATATTCTGACATTACTGAGTTAATAATGTCGTGTCGTCCCGGTAGTGAACACCGCAGGGTAACGGATGGCCAACCGAGCTTTAACTCAACTCCGAGGCGTATACTCAGCTATGGCGGTAGTGACATGCATGGGGGGGGGGGGGGGTGGGGGGGGTGCATTGGAGGGCAGCGAGAGCTTATCTGTACGGCCGGACGCGATGCTGGTTTTCCAAACCACAACCAAATAAACGGATAAGACAAGGAATTTCAAATGTAACAAATAATGATTTAATGAAAGTAATGCCAGGATAACAAAGAATGTGCGGAAAAACCAATTCCTCACTGACGTGCCCCCATACGGACTCAAATACAAACACAGGGAGAAATAAATGAAAGTAGAAATGTGAAAGTAGAAATAGCACTTGCCTGGTATTCAGCTTGGTGTCCTTGACTGTCCCGGGCCGTCACTGGTCCGGCGTCCCTGTGCAGGAAAACACGCGTTGGCGCGAAGTCACATTCACCGCCTGCCGCCGACACTAAGCGAACAGACCAGAGCTTCTCCCAGGTCCTCCTCGCTCGGCTGCACCGAGCTATGACTGTCCTGAACTTCCCAGGAGCACATGGCTTGCAGTCGTCACGAAACGCAGCCGCCACGAGCTAACACCAAGGAGAGGAAAGAGAAGGATGTGTCCGCTCGCAATGAAGGCCAGGACAGAAGAGAGTAAAGTGCGTCCGCCCACAATCAAACCCAGCGCAAGAGAGAGCGAAAATGGCGGGACGTGTCCTTTTTGTCCCCGGCGCTAGAGTGTTCTCTCTGACGTCACCCACGCTCCAATTGTGCCATGCCATCGCATCGCTCTATGGCCATCCTGGCCACACTCTCAGGGTCCCTCCTTGCTGCCCCTTGATATGACTCGGCTGGGTGGCATTAGTGGTAGAATGTCCGGATCCGGTCGGCGGTTATATGGTTTGATTTAGGTGCTTATCGCATGGCTGGTGTTGTAAGTGTCATAAGGAACAAAGGGGAAACCACAGAGGCAGCTACATACAGGGAAGCTACCTTTATACCCTAATTAATTGGCATAGCTCCACCCCTCGCATAGAGACAAATATATATTTACACAAAATCCGGCCCTAATTAGTTACAGGAAGGTTTCTACACAGCATACATAGCACATACAATCTACCTGGACTAAGGTATTCCATTGCCTACCCCCATAAACGTAACAATAACTAGTTGGCCAGACAGAATGGAAAACCCATGGGTCTAGGCATGCATGAGGTTTGTACATCTTGAGTTAGATGCTGCACAAAGTTTTACAAAATGGGTACTGGCAATTTGGCAGATCAAGAGATGATGTAATGTAAACAATTGATGTAATTCATGTAATATGTGAATACATGTCGATGCACATGTGAAATACAGTTATTTGTAAATCCTGTATTTGCACACTATCAAAACCACAATTACATAAACACAACTTCCGCAGAAAAAGTATCTTCGAGATGACGTGGTGTGTCACGTGATATATGACGAAAGCAAATCGCCGTTTTTTGGGGGCGAGGCCAATCTAGTGTAAAAGAGACACCAAAAAACATTAACATCTTCCTTCCAAGATATTTATTCAAGACAAGAACAATGATTAAGTGTGAAGTCAAGCCATATCTATTCATTAAAGCAAACATAATTTTCTGATTCTGTGGACCTTCAAATCGAAATGAATAGTTTGGCACATAGCTGAATATATCAATTATTCCTTATGCTAAAATTCTGTGAAGCAATCCATTTATTTGTCCATTGTCTTCGGTCAAATTACTTACATAGGGAAGACCGAGGCTCTACAAGATAACTTTTATTTTTGGATATTTTAGCTTACAAAGCTTTTCAGAATGTTTTGTAATGTTTTTTTTCTTGGGATATTGGCTTCGAGTTACACATCACCACAACAAATTTCAGCTTTCTAGCCCACCTATAAGTTCTCACACATTTATATCTGTGAGTGAGTGAGTCGGTCAGTCACAGTGGTCAGTTAGAAAGAGCTTTATATGCAAGATACATATTATATATATATATATATATATATATATATATATATATATATATATATATATATATATATATATATATATATATATACACACACACACACACACACAGACTATATACAGTCGTGGTCAAAAATATTGGCACCCTTGCACTTTTTTCAAATAATTCACCATTTCTTCCAGAAAATTGTTGAAATTAAAAAATCTTTTGGTATCCACATAGGTATTTCTTTGGTTTACAGTGGAACAAACAAAAAAGGTGAAAAAATTACGAAATCTAAGCTTATTCCACACAGAAATCCAAAAATGGCCCGGACAATATTATTGGGCACCTTTTAGAAGTTGTTAGAAATAATTAGATTTCAAGCAGGTGATTCTCCCTTACTTTGGAATTGAACTCACCTGTGGTGAGTTGCAGATGCCTGAAATATAAAAATCCCTCATTCAACCAGTTTGAAGAGAGAAAAGGAGTCATTCTGCTTATTTGTGTCACTGTGTGAACAGCAATGAGCATGGAGAAAAGAAAGAAAACCAGAGAATTGTTTGAGGAGGTCAGACACAGGATTGTAGCTATGTATGGACAATCTCAAGGCTACAAGTCCATCTCCAGAGACAATGATGTTCCTGTGTCAACCATACGCAATGTTATCAGGAAGTTTAAGGCACATGACACTGTAGCCGACCTCCCTGAACGTGGCCGCAAGAGAAAACTTGATCGAAGATAGCAGCAAAGGATTGTTCTAATGGTGGAGAAATCACATCAATCAACTGCCAAACAGATTCAAACTGACCTTCAGACACAAGGTACGACAGTTTCAACTCGCACCATCCGTCGCCAACTCAATGAAAGGGGGTTCGATGGTATGTGACCCAGGAGGACCCCACTGCTGAGAGAGAGACGCAAGAAAGCCCGACTGGAGTTTGTTAAAACACACCTGAACAAGCCAAAATCGTTCAGGGAGAATGTCCTGTGGACAGATGTGACCAAATTAGAGTTTTTTTGAAAAGCACATCATCTCTATGTTTACAGAAAACAAAATGAAGCCTTCAAAGAAAAGAACACCTTCCCGACAGTCAAACATAGAGGAGGTTAAGTAATGTTTTGGGGTTTCTGTGCTGCCTTTGGCACTGGGTGCCTTTAATGTGTGCATGGCATCATTAAATCATGGGATTACCACGGCATTTTGAAGCACAATGTTCAACCCAGTGTCAGAAAGCTGGGTCTCCGCACAAAGGACAATGACCCCAAACACACTTCAAAAAGCACCTAGAAATGGTTCAAGACAAAACGATGGACTGTTCTGAAGTGGCCAGCAATGAGTCCAGATCTAAATCCCATTGAACACCTATGGGGAAATCTGAAAACAGCAGATGGGAGAAGGCACCCTCCAAATCGGGGAAAACTGGAGCTGTTTGCACAAGAAGAGTGGCCCAAACTGCCAGTAGAGAGGTGCAGGAACCTCATTTATGGCTACAGGAAGCGCTTGACTGCAGTTATTTTGTCCAAAGGCTGTGCTACCAAATATTCAATTTAGGATGTCAATAATTTTGTCAATGACATTTCTTTTTATTTTCTGATTTAAAAGGAGATATTAAGTTCTGAATGAAAAACAAAGGTTCTGTCACATTAACAGTGAAAAAAAAATTATGGAGACCGAATACAGTCAATTTCAACTTAATTTTGGAGAAAATTGTGAGTTATTTGAAAAAACTGCAAGGATGCCAATATACATATATATACATATATATATATATATATATATATATATATATATATATATATATATGTATATATATGTCTGTATATATATATATATATACATATATATATATATATATATATATATATATATATATATATATATATATATATATTGTTACGGTTCCCTGCCACCCTTCTTACCCTTACCAAGGGGAGATTAATCCCCTTGTTCTTTCTGGGCTTCGCGGAACCGAGAGACTTGAAACGCCTCTTCCGGGCAAAACGCACGGTAGGGTTTCGGGACCAAGTCTCGCTCGTACCTAAATCCCTGCGCCGCCACGGAAGCGAGGAAGCAAGCCTTGCACGAGCCACGTGTGATCTGGGTACACCGAGCGGATTGAGTACCACGTGGTTCGTTTTAGGTAGTGGAACCCGATTCGAGCGGTTCTATTTGTACCACGCTTAGCCAATGAGGAAATCACGAGAATGATCGAATGGAAAAGGAAGAACACAGGTTTAATTATGATTCCCACACATATATACAATGATCGGTGGACGCAGAGACACAGAGTAGCACTTAGTCAGTCTTATTCTTAACGCCCAGACTTGGGCCCGTCACACTCACACAGGGAATTGCAGGCAGGTTGATGTTCCGCCCAGACGCGTCGACGTGGTCGTCCAGGAACGGCCCCGTCCGGCTCTCCATGGTCCCAGCACGTCCCACAAAGATGGAAAGCAGGCGGTGGAAGGATCCTCGTAGCATGTCTCCCAAACAAAAGGCAGCCGATGAGGTAGGATGGAAAATACGCGTCTCTCAGCGCGGCTGGCGGTTACACAGCCGTTATCACTCGCGTAACTGAATGCACTGTACGCAGCCCGGCTTTAAGCTCAACCGAGCGTCGCTTTATATATCAGCGTATATCTTGGTTCAATGCGCGTCTTCCTCCACTCACGTATCTCTCAAAGTCCTCTTCGGCTCACCGCGCTGCTGGAACTCAACTCTCAACTGCTGGTGCTCAGTCCTTACTCAACGAGTCCTTTGATGCTCTCCACTCGCAAGTCCTTTGACGCTCGTACTCAACTGCTCGTGAGTCCTTTGACGCTCTTACTCAACTGCTCGGGAGTCCTTTGACGCTCTTACTCAACTGTTCGGGAGTCCTTTGACGCTCTTACTCAAATGCTCGGGAGTCTTCTCATCAGTCCTCCTGGGGGCTTTGCGTGATGCTTATATAGATACGCCCCGAACCTTCTTGAACCCTCTCGAACCTTCCAACCACGCCCTGTGATGCACTGCTGCCGCCACACCCTCTGAGCCCTGGTTGGCGGCTCGTGCTTACCGTCAGCTCCTCTGCCGCCCCTAATTCGGCACCACCCCGACCCTCCTAGGCCTGCCTCGTGTTAATTCGCCCAAAATGAACCAAAGTCAGCGCTAGGGGCATGAGGCTAGGGAGGTGGGATAGTCAGTAGAAGTAGGACCTATTCTCCTTACTCTACTCAACGCAGAACTAACATAGGAAAAGGACTAAGCTCATAAATACTAAGAGATAACTACACTATCGCGAGGCTACATGTTGCTTGTGTGACTAACTATGAGGAGGAAATTTTTACCTTTATTATACTGACTGTACAAAACTCAAAACCGCAACAATATGTATATATTGTTATGGATCTCAGAGTACGGCACTCCCATTAGCAAGGGGGAGTTAATCCCATTGTCTTGTTAAGCCGTCTCCGGTCCTGGAACTATCCCGCTCCTTTGCGGGGTGAGATTGGCCAGGGTGATTGGTCAACGGTTTCCCAAATACCTTCACCAATCTCTCCGCAAAGCAGGGAGATGAGTCCCTGCTCGAACCGCGGATGTGATGGTAATTGCCGAGCGATTTAGCAGTCTATGATCCGAGCCGTTAAAAAAAGGACTAAGCCCGATTAAAAACGGTTGGCCAAATCGTGCCATGGGTACTCAATTGGGGACAGGACGAAAGCGATCGGATGAGAAGAAATCAGGTAAAGAAAGAACACAGGATTTATTATACAATAATGAAGAGGAAACGAAAGGCGAGAATATACAAAAGAGGGAAATAAAAGGACATAGGGCAAGCTTATCTAAACAGTCTTAACTTATCACGACCCAAGGACAAACAGACAGACTCACAGGGAATGGTAGCTGGTAGGGGAGGAAGGTCCAGGCAGATGGTTCCAGGCGATGGGATCCGTCCAGGCTCCGGGTCCGCGGGCGAAGAATGGCAGGTAGCTTCGCGTATCGTTGGCGCGCGACCGGACCTTACATATGCGAGGGGCTGGAATGCTGCATACGTATAGCATGCCGAACGCTCTCAAAACCAAACGGCAGTTCGTATCAAACGATCGTATCAAGCGATCCTCTTCAAAGGGCTTCCCTCGCTCTTCTCGCTCTTGGTGTCTGCCGATCATTCGCTCATCTCCCCCGCATCTGCCAATCTGCCGAAGTAATCCGCGGTGGCACTTTTATTACAAGCCTTGCATATCAAGCCGCGTCCGCTTCGCTCCGCCTACTCGTGAACACGCCTCGGCCCGGATTGGTCGCGAGGATTCATTGGTACCTCCCCTCATGACGCGTTGATGGGGCCACGCCTATGTTCCTGGCCGCTCCTCCCTTCTTCTCCCACTCTGCCACGTGGCTTATGGCGGCGGGCATGAACAAACCAAAAGGCAGCGACGACGGCAATATGATTATGTGGCAGCATTGGGAAGGACAATCCCCGTTGAACGTGCTATTGGCACTTGGAGAGAGAGAGAGATTGGGGATAATTGAAGGGGCCTAGGTTATTTGATTAATACAACGCAGATTCAACTATTGGAAACAGATCCTTACCTGAAACACATACTAATGAAATAACTAAAGAAGAAGCCTATGATGCGCTACGTGTTACTCCTGGCCTAACTCGGTGCGACCTTTGACCTTTACACAAAAAATGGCAATATTTACAGGGGATTATTTATGAGGGAATATTCCAGATATTTACAAAGTGGAGGGTTCTAAAAACCACAACAATATATATGTATATACAGTAGTGACCCCTAATTCCGAACGCCCCTCATCTCGAACTACTCTAATTCCGAACCGTAAATTCGAGAAAAATTTGTCCCTAATTCCGAATGTATTTCTATAACCGAACCGCCAACATAGCGTTAGCGTCATTCATATTTCCCGCCGCGAGCGTCGTTCATATTTCCCATGCATGTTCGCGCAGCATCACCCACGCCTGCTCCCGCATGCACAACCCGGAAGTCGCTTTGTTCCTTCAGTTCGTCGGTTGTACTAGTTCTGGCAGCATCTCTCGTATGTTCGTCGCTAGTTTACCTCGTATTTTCACCTTGATTTGTGCTTTTTTTTCTTTGAAGATAACCCTTACCCATTCACCATGGCACCTAAGAAGAGCAGTGAAGGCAATAAGAATAAGAGGAAGGCGGTGAGAGCGACAATTGAGGTGAAGAAACAACTTATCTTTAAGCATGAGGGTGGTATGCGTGTGATGGATCTCGCTGCTATGTTCGAGATGCCGAAATCGACCGCGTGTACGATTTTGAAAAATAAGGAAGTGATTAAAGCAGCTGATGTGGCAAAAGGTGTTACGACTCTGACCCCTAGGAGATCGAAGTTTATGGAGGATGCTAATGCTAGTGGAGACTGCAAGATAAAGCCTTTGCTTGTGTACCACTCAGAGAATCCACGTGTGTTCAAAAAGAACAATGTGATTAAGAGCAAGCTTAATGTTATGTGGAGGGCAAACGTGAAAGCATGGGCTACCAGACAGTTCTTCACTGAGTGGATTCATGAGGAGTTTGCCCCTTCTGTGAAGGCTTATCTTGAGGAGAAGAATCTACCCCTGAAGGCTCTTCTTGTGATGGACAATGCTCCTGCTCATCCTCCAGGCTTGGAAGAAGATTTGGAGGAAGCATACAGCTTCATCAAGGTGAAGTTCTTGCCCCCCAATACCACTCCTCTCATCCAGCCCATGGACCAGCAAGTCATCTCAAATTTCAAGAAGTTGTACACCAAGGCTATGTTCCAGAGATGCTTTGAGGTGACAAACGAGACTGAACTGACCCTCAGAGCCTTTTGGAAGGATCATTATAATATCCTCCATTGCCTAAGAATCATTGACAAAGCATGGAGGGAAGTGTCTCTGAGGACAATGAACTCTGCCTGGAAGAAACTCTGGGCTGATTGTGTTGCAGGGAGAGATTTTGAAGGCTTTGAAGAACCTATTGTGCCTGCTATTGTAGCATTGGGTCAGCCCATGGGCTTGGAGGTGAGTGAAGAGGATGTGGAGGAGTTAGTGGAGGATCACAACAAGGAACTCACCACAGAAGAACTTCAGCACCTCCACAAGATGCAGCAAGAAGAAGTGGCAGTGGAAATTTCTTCAGAGGAGGAAGAGGGAGCTAGTGGAAACATTTCCAGTGCTGAAATTAAAGAACTGTGCTTCCATTGGTCTAAAACACAGGCCATTGTTGAAAAGTGGCACCCTAATAAAGCAGTGGTTAACAGGAGCATTAACTTGTTCAGTGACAATGTGGTTGACCACTTCAGAAAAATTAAGAAAAGTCACCAACACCAGGCAACTTTGGAGAGGTGGTTCTCTAAAGAAAGCAAGCCTAGTGAACCCCAACCCTCTACAAGTGGTGTTAAGAGACAAAGAGAGCAAACACCAGAAGCACAGTCATCTGATGTTAGCTTGGAAGGTGCCTCACCTTCCAAGCAATAAAACCCTCTCCCTCCTTCCTCCTCTCCAGCTTCCACATGCACCATCAGAACTCTCCACTAATAGTCCGGCAGATATGTGAAGAATTGTGGTAGAATTGTGCCTTTGATGATACAAGCATGAAACTTGGCACACAGTTAGGGCATACCCTTACAGTGAAATTTGGATGTAGGGGCATTCCAGATTTCTCCTTGGCCCAAAATGGCGGCCATTTTACAAAATGGCGGCTAAGAAGGACATATTTACCTATTATTTCAGACTTGTCATTTGTGCTGCTATTGAAACACAATGTAATGAGCATATTATAAATTGTCATGTACATGCTATGCAATACCTTCATACTGGGTTCAAAATTGGAATCTACGGTGGCCTATAAGGGGCAGAACAAATGGTTTACCATTGCAATAGACAGGACTGGTCTAGCGGTTTAATTATTTAACTTTGCATGACTATCTGATTTCTCCTGGGTGTAATTTTGGTTCAATACCTTTATATGAACAACTTTGATGTAGCTTTATGAACTTTCCTATCATAGACTAGGTGACTATAAGGAACAATGCAAGGCTAGTGAAAAGTTACGAAAGCGAATTACTATATTTATGATAACTAGGGCATGCCCGTACTATATCTATATCTAAAATTATATCCCCCCCCTCTATTTACATGAAATGGTTTGGTCCAAAGCGAACGGCTTGCGAGTGGTGACAATCCCCCCCCCTCTATTTACATGCAATGGTTTGGTCCAAAGCGAACGGCTTCCGGAGTTTGGTAAAGAAATCGCCATCGCGTGCACAAACACGCAGGAAAGCGAATGAATCGCAAATTCGTTTTTATTAGTTGTAAAACATAGTTTAACGCCAACATAGTTTGCAAACGTGAAATAAATGAATACGCTCTCAAATGTGCCATCCGAGGCAGAGTGTGCCCGCCACGTTCGGCACACGCGATCGTTCGCTGCTCTCTGATTGGTTGAATCGTTTTTTGGACATAGCTCGGTAAGTAATTGTCCGATTAATATGAAACCTTGAAAAGGCACATCCTCGGGTCCCCAGCAATATACCTGGCAAGTTAAAAGTATATCGGACCCGTGGTTGTCGAGAAACAGCGTTCACAGACAAACAAACAAACGTACAGACGTACAGACAGACAGACAGAGATTACTGGAATTATAGATAGATAATGTATGTATTTCTTTTTCAGATGATAACTCGACTGCACTGCACCTTCGCTCATTGACTGTAGTAGCTACCTAGATTTGGTTCCCAATTTGTATATTGATTGGATGGTGGTGGTGGATAATGCTTAATTGACAATGGCCAACAAAAATTTCAAGCTATTAGACCCCCAAAGCCCTAGTACATCTGGAACAAACATGCCTTATCTGACAGATTGGGAGAAGTGTGTGTTATGTCAGGAGGTCACCGATGAGGCCCTTGCCTGTCCAGCTGATTCCAAGCGAACCACAGGGTCCGGATACCAAACTCTTGCAGATTATCTCCTCACCTTCAGCCAGATGGGCTGCCTGCCAAAATCTCTAGAACTGTCCCGCCTGGACGATGGTGAAGGTATCCAGTCAACCTTCCAGAGCCACAAGGCTAAGTGGCATGATTCATTCATGCAGACTGAAATACAACAAAACTGAACTGCATCGGGCACAAAAAAGAGAAACGTCTAGTGAAGAAACCGCAAGTGTCTCAAGAAAGTACACCCGTCACAGAGTACATGTAGACCACACACAGCCACAGCCTGAAAAGTGTTTCTTTTGTGACAAACCAGCGGGTACTAATTCTCTGCGAAAAGCTTCCACCTTCGACCTCGATAAACATGTCAGGACAGCTGCCCTGAAACTAGGAGATCAGGCACTTCTTGCTAAACTGAGTGCAGGTGACCTTATAGCACAAGATGCACAGTACCACGTGAAGTGTCTGGTGTCACTTTATAACAAAGCAAGGGCCACAAGCACAACACTGAATGAACAAGATGATATCAATCACGGTATAGCACTTGGAGAGCTAGTGTCCTACATCGATGATGCCCGCACAGATGCTCTTGTGACACCAGTGTTCAAGCTGGTAGACCTAGCAAGACTATACACCACCAGGCTGGAACAGCTTGGAACAGTCTTGACCAGGCGTGTCCACTCCACCAAACTCAAAGATCGAATCATGACATATTTTCCAGACCTAGAGGAGCACATGTCCGGTCGAGATATTCTGCTTGCTTTCAACCAGGATGTTGGCTCAGCCCTTCAGAAGGCATGTGATCACGACACTGACAGTGATGGAGTTTGTCTTGCTAGAGCCGCAAATATAGTTCGTAGAGACATGTTGAAAATGAACTCAACATTTAGTGGTTCATTTGAAGCCCACTGCCAAGAACATTCGGTACCTAATTCGCTTGTATCACTAGTTTCTATGATCTTGAATGGTCCTAACATCCAAGAGCAGTCAAGCCACTCGTCGGTATCAACACCTACTCTCACAATCTCACAACTCCTTATGTTCAACAGTTACTCACGCCGCAGAGAGAGTAGCAGTACTACCACGTCCACGAGGCACAGTCACAATCGGGAGACTCCCCTGCCTGTGTACCTGGGCACCCTTATCCACACAAAGACTCGAAAAAGAGACCTGGTTGATACTATGTTCAACCTGGGTCTCTCGATCTCCTATGACAGGGTGCTTAGCATCTCCACGGACTTGGGGAACAGAATCTGCCGTTTCTTCCAAAATGAGGGTACAGTTTGCCCCCCTGAGCTAAAAAGTGACCTCTTCACAACTGGGGCAGTGGATAACATTGATCATAACCCCAGTTCAACAAGTGCCCACGACTCCTTCCATGGCACTGGCATTTCACTTTTCCAGCACCCAAATAGCGATAGCCGTGGAGTTCAACGGGTAAACCCAGATGACACATCAACAACAGATGCACACCTGCCACAGTCATACACCATCGTACCTCCTGTTGTTCTGGGTAAATGTGACCCACCTGTACCCAAGCTAGCGGGTCCCAACAAAAGCAACTGCCAACTCATCCCTGAAGCAATGCAGATTGAGTACAGGTAACTGATTATTGTTTGAACTGTGGACAGTTATATGTGTACCTAAATAACCAAGACTTGTCAACTTGTGTGGACTTGTTTGTTCTTAATTGTGTTCATTATCTTGCATTTTGACAGGTGGCTGGAGCAGATGGAGAAGACAGTGCTATCTGACACCACTTAAGGGAGACGAGACAGTATCATGGGCTGGATACCATGCCAGCAAGCAGTCTATTCCAGAAGAACCAGAGTGTAGTGTGGCCTTAACTTCATTGCTGCCTCTCTTCTATGACCAGGCAAAATCTGTGGCAATGATTCGTCACTCCATGGATGTCATCAAGAAAGCAATCGATATTCTGAATCCAGGTCAGATCCCTGTAATCACACTTGATCAGCCACTGTACACACTTGCCAAACAGATCCAATGGAGATGGCCAGAAACACACGGAGAAGATCACTTCGTCATGGTCTTTGGTGGACTCCATATTGAGATGGCAGCATGGAAAACCCTCGGTGACCTTCTGGATAGCAGTGGGTGGACAGGCGTTCTGATGCTTGCAGGGGTTGCTACAAGTGGTACTGCTGATTCCTTCCTGAAAGTGACCCATGTGACACGCACACGACGAGCACACCAAGTCACAGCCAGTACTCTCTATCTTCTCCTGAAGGAAGCCTACAGCCAGTACACCAGTGGACTAGATGAGGGACAGGTTACGATACCACTAGATGACTGGTGCGGTGAACAAGCCAATGCAAGTCCACAGTTTCAGTTCTGGTTCCTAATTATGCAGCTAGAACTGGCAGTCCTGATCTATGTGAGATCCGTCCGTGAAGGAAACTTCCAACTGTACACTGATGCTCTGACCAAGCTTGTACCATGGTTCTTCGCCTTGGGACATACAAACTATGCCAGGTGGATCCCAGTTCACTTGCGCGACATGGTGACACTTGCAACAAAGCATCCAACTGTATACGCACAGTTTCTGGCAGGAAACTTCACCATGAAGAAGACTACACGTGCATTCTCTGCCATAGCCTTAGACCAGGCACACGAGCAAAATAATGCATTGGTGAAAGGTGATGGAGGGGCTGTAGGTCTTACGGAGAATGCTGCAGCTTTGCGCCGATGGATGGTGTCTGGTCCAGAGATGGCCAAACTGATCTATAAGTTCGAGGCCACAACAGAAAAAAGAATTCGGAAAACTGAACTAAAACACCATGAACAGACAAAGCACACGCAGGTAGCCTTTGCTCGAGATGTGAGAGCACTCACCCGTGTCATAGGAGAGATGGGGAACCCATTCTGTGACGACAGCAAAGATCTCTTGGTGCTAGACAGCAGAGACCTGGCAGACCCAGCAGTCATCAACACCCTTTACCAGATCGAGAAGCTGGGAAAAGAACAGTATGACACATATGTGAACGAGAGGCTTGTACATCAGACAAAGCCTATCACTGACCCAATAAAAAGAAACAATCTCCCTCTCTTCAGCCGACCCCCAGTCAGAGAGAAGTCAAGAACAGAGTTGAAGGTGGTATCTCTGAAGAATGACTGCGTTCTGTTCTCCAGGCTGTTTATTGCATCCCAGACACGGAATGGAGATCTTGATGAATTCTTTGCACATGAAAACCAAGCTTGTCCCCCTGCATTGTCACAAATGGGCAAAATCCGGCTTGGAACCAAGTCTGATCTGGTTGGGTGCTTAGAAGATCTGATCACCTCACGGGAAAATGATGATGTAAGCCCCCCTGTTGAAGTCATGATCCTGGATGGAGCAGCCATCGTGAACATGCTGGCACCTCGTAATGCGAAGACCTTCTCTGAGTATGCATCACTAGTATTCTTGCCATACATCACATCTCAGATACAAAATAAGAGCAGGGTTGATATTATCTGGGATGAATATTTCCCAGACAGTTTGAAAGCCGACACCAGGAAGACGAGGGGTAAAGGCACCAGGAGACGAGTTGAGCCATCTAGTTCCATCCCTCGAAACTGGCAGGCCTTCCTTCGCATAGACGAGAACAAGGTGGAGTTGTTTGACTTTCTAGCAACGAGGATAGCAAACATTGAGACTGACAAGCAAATCGTCACCACAAACCACAAAGAAGTTTTTTGTACACAGCCACGAGATGTTACTGGTCTTTCCCCGTGTAGTCACGAGGAGGCAGATACAAGGATACTACTCCATGTCCAAGATGCAGTCAGACAGGGCTATACCAAGGTGTCAATCCGCACAGTGGACACAGATGTTTTGATCCTTGCAGTGGCAGCAACTGGATATCTTGACATCGATGAACTCTGGGTTGCTTTTGGCACAGGGAAGAATTTCAGGCACTTGGCAGCTCACGAGATGGCTGTGGCACTGGGACCAAACAAGTGCCGAGGGTTGCCATTCTTCCACGCCTTCACTGGGTGTGACACCGTGTCCTGCTTCGGCGGAAGGGGGAAGAAAACAGCATGGGAAACATGGAAAGCCTATGATGAGGTCACCTCAGCTTTCTGCGCACTGGCTGCCACACCAACCATTTCAACTGCAAATGACAACATGGATCCACTGGAGCGTTTTGTTGTTCTGCTCTACGATCGAACAAGCAGCCAGGAACATGTTAACGATGCCCGCAAGCATCTCTTCACCCAGACTGGTAGATCAATAGAGGCTATCCCACCAACGCAAGAAGCCCTCAGACAACACATCAAGAGAGCTGCCTACCAAGCCGGCTTTTGTTGGGGCCAGATGATGATTTGCGCACCTGAGCTCCCATCGCCAAGTGAATGGGGTTGGAAACAGAGTAATAACGGCTGGGGGATATATTGGACAACCCTCACAGAGGCAACTGAGGCATGCCGACAATTGATTAGATGTGGATGCAAGAAGGGTTGCAGGAAACAGTGCAAGTGTGTTAAGGCCGCACTCCAGTGCTCAGCTCTGTGCCACTGTGCAGGGGAGTGCACACGATAGTATACAGGAGGAATAACACACCTGTTACATATACACAAACATGTGGAAGACTGTTTTGTAGACTGTTTTATAGTGAAAGTCACTTCCACAGCGTTAATGTGGCATTTTCACTTCATTTCCATTGTGTTTCTGGAGTTTGCTCAAAATAGCTCAAAAAATAATTATTTTTGTAAAGAATAAGGACCAAATAAATGTTATGTGAGTTTGTTGACATTTAATTATGATCTTACAACCTGTTTACGTGAAAAAAACATCATAGGGGTGCTTGAGCAATAAGTAAATCTAGTTTTATAGACATCGGTACTGTGTATCTTATTATCCATAAACGGCCATTTTTAAAATGGCCGCCATTTTGTCCCTAGGAAAAGATTTGAATGCCCCTATATCCAAAAATCTTCCTAGTAGTATGCTCTATCAGTGTTCAAAATTTCATGCTTGTATCACCAAAAGCACAATTTTTTCACATATCTGCTGGGCTTAGGTAAATGCAGTTATTTTCATGTTAGTATATTTATTTCTTGTTTTTATTATTATTATTATTTGATATTTAGGGCATTTACTCATCTTATTTTACCTTGAATCATGTGTATTTGCAGTTAACAGTGTCTTGATAATGGGTTTTTGGGGTCCAGGAACAGATTAATTCACTTTCCATTATTTCTTATGAGGAAAATAGTTTCTAATTCCGAACTTTTCCCAATCCGAACTGTCGCTGGAACGAATTAAATTCGGATTTAGAGGTCCCACATATATAATATATATATATATATATATATATAGTCACTTGAAAAAGCAAGTACACCCCGTGTAAAGTATTTACATTTTCAACATATTTCAACATACAGCTATTTGATCTTCATTTCAACAATATTGATAGATAAAGGTGATAGATACATATATATACAGACTTCGCATTTAATATGGAATTTTTTTTTTGTGGGGGGGAAACTTACTTTTCAAGATGTCTTAGAACCAAAAGTTCATTGGAATTATGTTGAAATTATTCTAGATTTTGTTAATGTGACCTTTAAAATAAACAAAAACCACATTTGACATTTTGAAACAAATAAATTGATCCTTGAAAGTGATGTAAACTGATATCGAACTCAATTCATGGACAGTACTGTGTTAAACTTCTGTACATTTTCCATAAGTATCTCTTTATTTTGCACATTAGCCAAAAATTTTTTGAACGAAAACAAAAGTTAAATTACGACTGGGATTACGGACAGTAAAATTACAGTTCAGTACTTCGTGTAACCCCCACGAGCATTCAGGAGAGCACGTACACGTTGAGGCATGCTGTTCACGAGATTTGCCAAGGTTTGGACAGGAATCGCTTGCCATGCAGTGATAATAGCCTGCTGCAATTCACGCACAAACGTCGGCTGCTGGTCCAAGTGGTCGATTTGATGCGTTAATTCTGCCCACAAGTTCTCTATCGGATTCATATCCGTGGACATGGCAGGCCACTCCATATGCTCTACACCACGGTCAGCAAGAAAGTGTTGGATCATGCGAGCACGATGAGGCCGTGCATTGTCATCTTGGAAGACAAAGTTTCCTTGAAAGGCTGCACGAGCAAATGGAAGCAATGTTTCTTCCAGAATGGCCCTGTACTTGAACTGGTTCAGGTTTCCATTCAGAACAACCAGGTCAGTTTTGCCCCCTGCATGAAAAGCAGCCCAAACGGTCACCCCACCACCTCCAGCTTGGACTCTTGGCACTATACAATCTTTGTTGTAGGCTTCATGCACTTGTCTGCGCACTCGGACGCGGCCATCTTGACGATAGACCAGAAATCTAGACTCGTCACTGAAGATCACTTGATTCCAGTGTCCCGATTCCACCATTGATGGTGCTCTCTGGCCCACTGCAATCAGCGCTGGTGGTGTTGTCTGGTCAGGCGTGGCTCTCTCAGGGGACGCCTGGCACGATAACCTGCTTGAACCAGTCGTTGGTTGACTAGCCTTCTGGATACAGGCACATTTGTCAGTTGCTGCCACTCAGCCCGAAGCCGATTAGCTGACTTGGTACGGCCATTGCGGACTAACCGGTGCAGCTGGCGATCATCCCTCCTTTTGGTTCTGCGGGGACGTCCTGGCCTCGGTAATGGAGTAGGGACACCCCTCTGAGCATTTCGTTTCAGGATCTTTGACACCTGACCTTGAGTGATGCCATACTGCCGAGCAATAGCACGCTGTTTCATGCCGTAATTTCATAAAGCCACCACTCCATGACAAACAGCATTGTCGAGTTGACGGACCATCTCCAGAGGAAGCGGCAATAACTTTTGGAGATGTGCAGAAGTTGTTTTCCACTAATACAGAACGCAACAACCCTTGTATACCCGACTGTGAAGCGAATCATCAAATGCACCTGTCCGTACATTTTGCCACGCCACCTGTGATATAATCCTGTTGTTGACTTCTTGCTGCGACAGACAATCAGTGACATGGTTCTTTTAACAAATAAATCACTCAAGTGTAAAAGAAACTCACTAGATTGATATACTGAGTTAAGAAAGTAAACCCAAGTCAAGAAAAAAAAAATATTCCATATTAAATGCCAAGTCTGTATAAAGGTGATATAATATAACAAATATCAGGAAACATTTACATTTTGTAGTCCATTGTATAATTTAAATAAACATAAATGCAAATTTCGCATGTGGAAAAAGTAAGTACTCGCTCGGCTACAATAGGTGGTATATATTATACAATAGGTGGTATTCAGTTTTTTCTTTTTAATACATTTGCAAAACTTTCTAAAATCCTGTTTTCTCTTTGTCATTATGGGGTATTGAGTGTAGATTGATAAGGAAAAAAACGATTTCAGCATAAGGCTGCAACATAACAAAATGTGAAAAAAGTGAAGGGGTCTGAATACTTTCTGATTGCACTGTATATGTATATATATATATATATATGGATATGTGTGCATGTGTATATATATATATATATATATATATATATATATATATATATATATATATATATACATATATATATATATATAATATATATATATATATATATATATATATACATATATATATATATATATATATATATATATATATATATATATATATATATATATACATATATATATATATATATATATATATATATATATATATATATATATATATATATATATATATATATATATATATATATACATATATATATATATATATATATATATATATATATATATATATATATATATATATTACATATATATATATATATATATATACATATATATATATATATATTATATATATATATATATATATATATATATATATATATATATATATAGACGTACAACATAAAAATAGCTTGAAATTTACAGTGCATGGCAAACATTTTCTTAGTTCACTGAATCTCTGTTCAAACAATAAGCCGAATTGTTGTAATCCTTTGGCAAAGAGCGCCGTCGCTTTTGCTGTCCGGAGTCCAAAAGGAAGAATTGAATTCGGTACAAATGAGCACATCCAAAAGGACACGGGATTAATGAAAACAGCGAGATATCCTCCATCCTGCGCCAAAGATAGGCCGACAATTTCGAGCCGTATTTAACCTCGCAAGCAGGTGATTCACCCAAATCCGTTCCACGTTCAGAGTCCGGTCAATTCCACGCAACAAATGCACGCAAGTGATGGACAGTAAAAGCACTCAGGAGAGAGAAGGGTTAATGGAATTTCATTGAAAGGTGCCAGTGCATCAAACCGAAGTGACAGCAATTATTCTGTGTCCATCCCATTTCACGAGCAAGACAGATGAGCGTCCTTCCACTAAAGATAATGTATGTGGCCCATTAATAATAATAATCCTTCTTTAGTACGTTCATTAATTTCCCTAAAAGACCCAAAATGTTGTGCATGCCACACATCCCTCAAAGTGAGAGAAGAAAGACCGTGGCTTTAGCAGGATCCTCCTTATAAAGTGTAAACTATTTCGCAGTTCATCTCATCAGGCAACTAAGTCTCACAATTCATTCAGTTAGAGATCTTCCCTGGGCCAGGAGGCATGGTTCATTAAACTTTAGCAACCAACAACCCATACACCCACAAAATGATTGCAAAACGCATAAATCACTTCGATAATGTTTTGGTCGCAAAAGGCAAATGTGACACTTTGAGAGTGAGTGGGTTCAACGAGGCAATGGCTCACGCAGTAATAGGTTCTTTATGAAGCATGTTGATCACCTGCACCGGCATCGCTGCAACATTTTAACTTGGCCAATCTACTTATAAATATGCTCTAACCTTATAAAAGATGCCATACAACCTTTAACATGATCAAATGAGTACAATCAGCTTTGATGGTCAGTTAAAGTATCTTAACAATTATGAACTTTACAGCGAACCGAGCAGTCAAACCTAGAAGCTAACAAACTGATTGGTCTTCCTCAAACCAATTAATCTATCCAAAAAAGAATAACATTGCTTGCCAAAAACTAATTAAAGACTTTACTCCAATCGAATGTTCACCCACGAGGCTTGATGACAACCTTGAATACATCACCACAAAGACTTGCAAACTACAAGATGAAGTGCTCCATCTTTTCACATGATATATAATCCTTGTATATGTGAAGTATAATATTCTATAAAACCTGTAAGTATATATATATATATATATATATATATATATATATATATATATATATATATATATATATATATATATATATATATATATTGTTACAGTTTTTAGAACCTTCACATGTAAATTTAGTAGTAAGTTCCCTTATAAATGACCCCTGTGTACATGTCCCCTTAATTGGCTGTTAATTAAAGATTGCACCTTAGTTAGTCCAGGTACAACATGTAGGACACTTTAGGATCTCTCTGTAGTTATGTCATTATTATGTGTTCCAGGTAAGGCTGTGTTTCCAATAGTTGACTCTACGTTGCATCAATCAAATAAGATAGGCCCCTTTCAGTTCCCCAATCATCTCTTCAAAAGTGCCAGTAACAGTTGGGCTGTTTTCGTTGGCGTTCGTCGCCGTTGCATCGGGCTGTTTTCTTCGCCCCAAACTCCATTATGCACGAAGCCAAGAACGGAGAGAAGGGGGGAGGAGCCGCCAGAGCACGGGCGTGGCACCACCTCGTCATCAAAGGTGGAGCCAGAGAGCCCTTGCCGACCAACCAGCGCCGAGGTGAGCCAACTGGTAGGCGTGTCATCGGAGTTGGCGGCTTGATCGCACCACGCGCAATATAAGCGCGAGTGCAAGCCTTTTCGTGGCAGATGAGTGAGGGAGCAGATGAGTGAGGGAGCAGATGAGTGAGGGAGCAGATGAGTGAGGGAGCAGATGAGTGAGGGAGCAGATGAGTGAGGGAGCACGACCCAAAGAGTTGAGAGAGAAGGGAGAGAGGATCGACCATTCATTTTCTTGGCGCGAACAACCAGCGGCGAGTGAGAGTCGGCACGGTCGTGGGCGATACCAACCCGCACTGACGACCGGGTTTTCGCCACTGAACCAAGGGCGAGGGCGTGCACGCGTGGCACCGACGTCATGCCGCGACCCCCAGACCTCCCTGCCACCAGCTCTGTGGACCGTCTGCCCTTCTCAGCCCTCCAGCCATTCCTGCCTGCAATTCCCTATTCGTGTGAGTCTGTCTGTATTGTCCTGTGGGTTTAAGTAAGTCTGTTTAAGGATTTGCGCTATGTCTTCTTCTTCTTCTTCTGGAAATTACTTTCGTTCCCTTCTTCTTTGGTTTTGGTTTTTGTGTAAATAATTAATAAATCCCTGTTCCTTCTTATTCTTTGGTTTCTTTCTCGTCCGATCGCTTTAGTGATTTCCCCATTGAGTACCTGTGGCGCGATTTCGGCCGAACCACTTACAATCGGGTTTAGTCTTTTGTTAACGGCCTGCGTCGCAGCTCGCTTTGCTCAGCGCAATCCATCTATTACGCTGCCGCCTGGGCGGGAGTATTTCCTCGTGTATCGGAAGGGCGCTGGTACTTCGGTCAGAGGAAGAATTGGCCTACTACCCTATTCAGCGCTGACCAGGCGTGACGTCATACCCCCAGGACCGGTCGGATGGCCAGCTTAACAAGACAAGGGGATTGATTAACCCCCCCTTGCTAACGGGAGTGCCGTACTCTGAGATCCATAACCAGATTACTCTGAGATCACCAGATTGATATACAGAGTTCAGAAAGTAAACCCAAGTCAAGAAAAAAAAAATTCCATATTTAATGCCAAGTCTGTATATATATATATACGTATATGTATATATATGTATATATACTGAAACGCAAAAGAAACTTACCACCTTTGAAACCTTTAAATATCAACAATAACACTGCGTGTAGTAAATGTGTGAACTTATTTGTGGACAATAGTGTCCTCGCTGTCAGACAAAACGGTCACGGATGGTCACTTGAACCTTCAATGGTCACTTCATAGCACAGCTGTTGAACAGCCGTTTTGACTGTCAGTGATTAGCCAAGGGGTACAGGATGATTTTAATGAGCTGCACGTGATGTCTTGATATTGGCTTTAAAAAGGCCAGTGCAAAATGGGCATTTTGACCGAAACATTTGACCATTTTGACCAACTTCAAAAAGACCGAAAACACAAAAGAAACTTACCACCTTTGAAACCTTTAAATATCAACAATAACACTGGTATAGTAAATGTGTGAACTTATTTGTGGACAATAGTGTCCTCACTGTCAGACAAAACGGTCACGGATAGTCACTTGAACCTTCAATGGTCACTTCATAGCACAGCTGTTGAACAGCCGTTTTGACTGTCAGTGATTAGCCAAGGGGTACGGGATGATTTTAATGAGCTGCACGTGATGTCTTGATATTGGCTTTAAAAAGGCCAGTGCAAAATGGGCATTTTGACCGAAAAATTTGACCATTTTGACCATTTTGACCAACTTCAAAAAGACCGAAAACGCAAAAGAAATTTACCACTTGTTTGAAATGTAATAAAATTGTAACAGTTCAAAATAAAACAAACCAACAATTGCTAATTGAACCATTGGCATTTTATTGATGACATGTCAAGTTTTTGACCAAGATACACCATCTCATCAGTTTGTTCGACAGTACAGAACAGCACAGGGTGCAATGTCAGTCCCCTTTCAATAGCGTGTATGGCCACCATTGTTTTGGATACAGGCAGTGCATCGTCGGCGTATACTGCCTACCAGTCTTTGGATGGATTGCTGCTGGATTCTGTCCCACTCAGTCCTCAATGTCTGAAGCAGCTCTGCCCGTGTCCTGGCCCTGCCAACTACGCGTCTCCCAAGCTCATCCCACAGGTGCTCGATGGGATTCAGGTCAGGGGAGAGCGCAGGCCACTGCATGGTGTTGATGTTCTCGCCTTGGAGAAATGCAGTGGTAAAGCGAGCAGCATGGGGACGAGCGTTGTCATGCTGAAAGGTTCTCAGTTCTGGGTGGTCTAGCAGGAATGGCAGCAGATGAGGTCGCAGGTTGTTATCCACATACCGCTGGGCGTTAAGATTCCCATCCACAACCACCAGTGGCGTCCTGTACCGGCCTGATATGGCTGCCCACACCATCACACTTGGGCCACCCCACCTGTTGGCTTGACGCACGCAACAATCGGCATATCGCTCGCCAGTTCTTCTCCAGACACACTCATGCCCATCAGGACTGTCCACACAGAACCTTGACTCATCGCTGAAAGCGACCTCGTTCCACTGCGCCATGGTCCACCGCTGATGCTGCTGGCACCATCTCTGACGGTTGCGGCGATGGGCAACCGTCATCACGGGGCCTCTGTATGGTCTTCTGGCAGTCAGACCATAGTCATGCAGTCGTCTTCGTGCAGTATCATTGGAGATCCGTGGGTTTGCACGCCCCGGAGTTTCTGCCGCAGTGCGGGATGCTGGACGGAATCGATCCCGCAGGTGACTTCGGACCATCTGCCTGTCCTGCCTTGCAGTGGTGACTCTTGGCCTCCCTGATCGAGGTCTGTCATCTGCAGAGTTGTGGAGGGTGTCTCTGTCCACCAGGGCCGATATCGTCTGGTGTGAACAGCCAAGGCGACGTGCCACCTCACGGTAGCTCAGTCCACCTTGCAGCATGCCAGGGCACGCTGCCGTTGATCCCTTGACAATCATGGCATGTTGATTGAAATGCCCATTTTGCACTGGCCTTTTTAAAGCCAATATCAAGACATCACGTGCAGCTCATTAAAATCATCCCGTACCTCTTGGCTAATCACTGACAGTCAAAACGGCTGTTCAACTGCTGTGCTATGAAGTGACCATTGAAGGTTCAAGTGACCATCCGTGACCATTTTGTCTGACAGTGAGGACACTATTGTCCACAAATAAGTTCACACATTTACTACACGCAGTGTTATTGTTGATATTTAAAGGTTTCAAAGGTGGTAAGTTTCTTTTGCGTTTCAGTATATATATATATATATATATATATATATATATATATATATATATATATATATATATATATATATATATATATATATACATATACATATATATATATATATATATATATATATATATAGTTGCGGTTTTGAGTTTTGTACAATAAAGGTTAAATTTCCCCCTCATAGTTTAGTCACACAACAACATGTAGCCTCGCGATAGTTCAGTTATTTCTTAGTATGTGTGAGCATAGTCCTTTTCCTGTGTTAGTTTTGCGTTGTGTAGAATAATGAGAGTAGGTCCTTCATTGCCTTATGCCGCCTCCATTGCCTTATGCCGCCTTACGCCTCCTTATGCCGCCTTTGGCTTTTTGGCGTGAATTAACACGAGGCAGGCCTGGCAAATCGAGGCCGGACCGAATGAGGGCAGAGGAGAAGCAGACGGTAAGCGCGAGCCGCCAATCAGGGCTCGAAGGGAGTGGCTGCGGCACTGCTTCACAGGGTGTGGTTGGAACATTCGAGAGGGCTAAGGGGGTTCGCCATATAACCCGTTGTGCGAATCCCCCACTGCAGTTCTGCGAGAGGGGAGCTGCACTAAGTTATATGAGAAGTCAGTTATGAGCTTGTGGTGTGCAGTTATGGGAGAGGCACTTGATGAGAGTTACGAGTTCTGAGAAAAGACGCGCATGAACCCAGCTATAAGCACTCGTACCAAATTGGATGCTCGGTTGAGCTTGAGGCAGAGCCTCTATTGGGTTACGCGAGTGATAGCGTGCTGGTGACGAAACGCGCTGTGGAAAACCGCCAAGCCGGCGAGAGACGGTTACATTTCCCTCTTGCCTCATCTCCCCTTTGTTCGAGAGACGTGCCCCAAGAATCCCTCCACCGCCTGCTTGTCTTCATCGTGGGACGTGCTGTGACTGAGGAGAGCCACGCCAGGCGGGGCAGTTCCTGGACGACCAAGGCAGTGCGTGAACACCATCCTACCTGCATTTCCCCTTTGTGAGTGTGATCGGGCCCGTGTCTGGGTTTAACATAAGACTGGTTAAGACTGCCCTGTGTATCTTCTTCTACCGAATCATTGTACATATAAGTGTAAATAATAATTAAACCTGTAATTTCCTTTATTCGACCGTCTCGTCCCTTCCATCATTGACTAAGCGTGGTACGAATAGAACCGCTCGAATCGGGTTCCAATACCAAGGTAACTGCAATACCACGTGGTACGCAATCCGCTCGGTGTACTCAATTTACATGTGGCTCGGGCGAGGCTTGATTCCCCGCTTCCACGGCGGCGCAGGTATTTAGGTACGTGCGAGACTTGTCCCGAAACCCTACCTTGCGTTTGCCCGGGAGGGGCGTTTCAAGTCTCGGTTACGCCGGCCCAGAAAGAACAAGGGGCTTAATCTCCCCTTGGTAAGGGTAGGAAGGGCGGCGGAAAACTGTAACATTTGGTAGTCAGGAGTGGGCATTTGGAACCCTGGACAAAATTTTGGACACCAAATTGTACATATTGGCCGTAGCATTTGGTGTCGGGGAGTGGGATTGGACCTGGAGTATGCTTCACGCACTCAAAATTACGAGTGGACGAAATTTCGTTTTTAAATCCAAAATTTTATATTCGTACCATGGCTAGCCAAGGCGGTCTAATGCCGGTGGGGGTAGAAGATGAGGTAGAGGTAGAATTGATGACCCAGGACCCTCAGGAAGAGCTGGTAGATGAAGGGAGATTTCATGAGGGGCGGTAGCTGGCATAGAAAATGGCGGCACCTCGCACGTGGCGGCGGAAGCCGAGCCCGCGGTGCCAAGGTACATGCAATTGTTTATGGTGCAAATACAAGCATCCATAAAAATGGAGGCGGATCAATTGGAAAAACAAATCGGTGCCCAGGGCGTCAAAACCACCAGGGAATTGGAAATATTTATGGCAGCATCAAAGAAGGACACGAAAAAAGCGGTGGAGGACATTAGGCGCAGGTTGTGCGAGGAGGTCGCATTGGGGCGCGACGAGGTGATGCGGTGTGAAGAACGCGTGGGGAGCGAGCTTGGGCAGAGCGCAACTAAATTGACCGGGGGTTTTGACATCGCGACGCGGGGTGTAGAAAAACTGATGGTCGCCGAATTGGATGAAAATTTTTTATGCGCGCCAGCGGTCGTCGAAGAAATAATGCAAATTGCAGAAACAATTGGGGCTGAAGAGACGGGAGAGAAAGTAAATAAATCGCGGGAGAAAGAAATGGATTTCACCCAAAGTTTGTATTTGCACCGTGATGTCGGGCTTGCTAACTCAATGGAAAGTTTGCAGGTGCTGGCGGAAAAAGAGGTCCCCAAGGTGAGTAGAAATTATGGCGCGAATGTGTTTGGCGCGAAAGGGTTTTTGGCATGCTTGGGACATAGACGAAACCCGGGCGGTCGCGGAAGGTCCATTGTGCGGTGTACGAGGGCGACTGGTGCGTGTGTGGGAGAAAAGTATGCGCCGAGGTGTGAGCGAGAAGAGTGTGCGATGGCCGAGTGTATGACGGAATGTGCACGAGAAGAGTGCGTGGAGAAAAGGTGTGCGATGATTGGGTGTGCAACAGGAGAGTGCATACCCGTGGGTGTTACAGACTGTGTGTGGGAAGAGTGTGTAACAGGAGAGTGTGTTACAGAGACTGTGCAGGAGTGCACACCCGAGCGTGTTGCAGAGTGTGTGCAGGAGTGCACACCCGGGGGTGTTACAGAGTGTGTAACAGAAAAGTGTGCGGTAAAGGAGTGTGTGGAGGAAAAGTGAACACCTGAGTGCGTAGAAGAAGAGTGCGTACTGAAGTGTGTGAGGGGCGTGAGTGTGCCTAGGTGTGTGCAGGTGTGTGCAGGTGTGGGTGCGGAGTGGGTTGCGAGTGGTGAGAACGCGACTCAAGCATCGACACCAACCGGGGTAGCGTTTAGCGCGACGGATAACCGACGCGAGCCCTCGGTGAGTTGTGTGCAGCAGGGACCGGCCGGGATCGATGGTGCGGCGGTTTCACAAGGACCGCTGTGCACGACCCATGCCGGACCCCGCCCTGTATGGTTGGTGCCACACCGTGGCGGCAAAGGCAATCGGCGAGGTTCAAGGGGAGGTAGGAGATTTCGGAGCCGCGCACCTTGGCGGGTGCGGTGCTCCGACCATGGGTGGTTGGGCCATCATGCATGGGACCATGAGGCCCAGTGCAGGGATGGGGCCCTGAACCTCGGCCCGTCCATACCTTCCCCTTTGGATCGAAAATGCTGGACGGACATCCCATACAGGAGACCAACCACCCGAATGGATCACTCGGCCTCTCGAGGTCGAGCCATGACAATGTATTCCCACACGGGGAGGCTCAAGTGTAGCGGACTGATGAGGATAGTGTACCCTACGTGGGGGAATGGTAGTTTGACCATTCCTCACATGGCCAGGGACCATGAGCATTAGATTATGGGGATGGCAGTGTTAGGCACATGGGGGTGCCAGCCATGGTTACCTCCATGGGGCACCGAAGCTAGCCGAGGGAGGGCTAGGATAATGTTAGGGAACTAGAAGACTTTAGAAGACATGAGAATTAAGTCGTGACATTGTACCTATAGTGGAGATGTAGGTAGATTAGCTGGATGTTAATGACGAAGGGAGTGCTTAGTTTAAAGGGATGACAGGGAAGCATGAGTTTTAGGGGAAAAGCAGTTAGATAGATGATGCTGTGTGTGTGAGGAGTTGTGTATGGAGAACAAAAGGTGTATGGAAAGAGGTGTGTGAGCACAAAAGGTATGCGAGACAAAAGTCGTGTGAAATAAATGGTGTGTGAGAATAAATTGTGTGGAATGCTTGGTGTGGAATAAAAGGTGTGGAATGCATGGTGCGAAGGAGTGAATGGGGGGGGATGGAACCCATTCACGGACGCCTGGGGTGGGTATTGTAAAGCCAGGTAGAGGGCTTAGGCAAAATTTGGATGGATATTGACACGTGTGGTGCAGGTAGTGGCAAGTAGTGCTTTGGAGGGTGCGTGAGGCTGTAGAATGGCTGGGCGTGTGGTTTAATTGGTGCGTATGGTTATTGGGGCACTCCGCCACTGGTAGTTTGTCAGCCAGGTGAGGCCTCAGGTAGGCTCTGGGAGCCAGTTAGGGTAGTTGTGAGTTGTTGAGTGGGGCCCGAGGATCCAAGGGAAGGACCAGGGTTGCCCAATGCCAAGGTGGGCATCAGGGGGTAAAGAGCCAGGAGGGGCCTTCCCCAGTTTAGGTAGTCGCAGGAGCAGGTAAGCTCGGGTGGCGACTTCAGTGGCGGAGATGTGCAGGTAGGTAGACCTGCGAGTGGAACCACCCAACCCAGCCCCAAAATTGTGCAAGGGCACAGAGTGAACATTTGATGGAGTGAGACCCAAATTTCAGCGGCACCGCAGAGTGGACAATGGGAATCTGGTTCTTAGAACCACATAGTTTAAAGATGGCCGATTGGCAGGGTACGACCCCGGGTAGTTTAACAGAGTAAATGTCAGTAGTGTAGTTAGGATGAGAAATCCCTTCGCGCCATCCACAGCCATTCACCAAGGAGGACGAAGCTCCACACCAGGACCAAGTGAACTGTTTGAGGAAGTGAGACGCATCATGACGTGATGAGACATTGTGTTTGTTCCATTCTTTCCTTCCTGGGAGGAATTGGGAGACGAATTCGGAGTTAGAGGGGGACATGGGAGACAAGACGTAGAGACGAATTTGTAAATACAAGGAAGGGCTAGGGTAGTGTAAGCCGACGTTGGGGGGGTACGAACGGCTCGGGACGAGCCTGCTCTGCTCGCTCTTCCGTGCCCCTTGTGCTGCATTATCTTGCGTTGCTGTGTACCTTTGCGCCCTTTCCGCTTTGCTGGTCGTGCTTTGTCTCTCCCCCCACCCCAGGACCATTTTGGAGGTGGAACTGTGCAGCACCATCAGCCTGTGCAGTATTCCTTGCTGCAACTTGCTACACCTGTGCAGCCGAACTGCACAGCACTTTGCTGCCATATCCTTTTGTGTAACTTTGCTGCCACAAACACTTTGCTGCCACAAACACTTTGCTGCACCTTACATACACTCATGGACCACAAGTTTTGTGGCCTTGCACCTCTGCTGTGTAGCACCTTGCTGCAGCATCATCTTGCATCTTCGGACCACTTGTTTTGAGTGGCATCAATGTCACGCAGTCAGACCACATAAGGTTGGCCCTGCTTGGCAAAGAAATACAATAAACGAATTATTTGTATATTGTTATTATGGTGTGCTAGGGATGAGAAGATTTGTAAGTTTAGTTAGCCCTGAAGAGTAGGAATGGCCTGTATGCCAGTCTGGGGACTAGCCGGTTTGATATATGTACACAGAAGATGCAAGAAGCAAGATGCAAGAAGCAAGCAGCAAATGTGATGAATTTTTGAGTGTGTTTTGTGATTTTGCTGTGCTTTCTCTCCCCTCCAATCTTCTTTCCAAAAAGGACAGGTCCTGGGTCATATAATTGTAAATAAGAGTAAGTTTTTTGTGCTTGTAAACATAAGATGCTGCCCACCGGCTATATGTTTAGTTTGACAAATTCCGGATTCGGTTAATTGTGGGCGTGATTCTGTTAGGTAGCTACTCAACGCAATAGGTGAGACATATTTAGTGTTTTAAAATAGTCGCACCCACGCGTTAGAGTAAATGTTAGAGGGAACCACATCTATATGTCACATTTAAAAGTAAAAGTAATTTTCCAGATCATTCTCAAAACCGGTCGTTCCAGTTTGTTAGGTTCGACTCGGGGACGAGTCTGACGAGGGAGAGGGGTAGTGTTGCGGTTTTGAGTTTTGTACAATAAAGGTTAAATTTCCCCCTCATAGTTTAGTCACACAACAACATGTAGCCTCACGATAGTTCAGTTATTTCTTAGGATATGTGAGCATAGTCCTTTTCCTGTGTTAGTTTTGCGTTGAGTAGAATAATGAGAGTAGGTCCTTCATTGCCTTATGCCGCCTCCATTGCCTAATGCCACCTTACGCCTCCTTATGCTGCCTTTAGCTCTTTGGCGCGAATTAACACGAGGCAGGCCTGGCAAATCGAGGCGGGACCGAATGAGGGCGGAGGAGGAGCAGACGATAAGTGCGAACCACCAATCAGGCTTCGAAGGGAGTGGCTGTGGCACTGCGTCAGAGGGTGTGGTTGGAACATTCGAGAGGGCTAAGGGGGTTTGCCATATAACCCGTTGCGCGAAGCACCCACCGCAGTTCTGCGAGAGGGGAGCTGCACTAATTTCTATGAGAAGTCAGTTATGAGCTAGGGGTGTGCATTTATGGGAGAGGCGCTCGATCAGAGTTACGAGTTCTGAGAAAAGACGTGCATGAACCCAGCTATAAGCGCTCGTACCAAATTGGACGCTCGGTTGAGCTTGAGGCAGAGCCCTGATTGGGTTACGCGAGTGATAGTGTGCTGGTAACTAAACGCGCTGTGGAAAACGGCCAAGCCGGAGAGAGACGCGTACATTTCCCTGCTGCCTCATCTCCGCTTTGTTCGAGAGACACGCTCCAAGAATCCCTTCCACCGCCTGCTTGCCTTTATCGCGGGACGTGCTGTGACCAGGGAGAACCACGCTGGGTGGGGCCGTTCCTGGACGACCAAGGCAGCGCGTGAACACCATCCTACCTGCATATCCCCTTTGTGAGTGTGATCGGGCCCATGTCTGGGGTTAACATAAGACTGCTTAAGACTGCCATGTGTCTCTTCTTTTACCGAATCATTGTACATATAAGTGTAAATAATAATTAAAGCTGTTATTTCCTTCATTCGACCGTCTCGTCCCTTCCATCATTGACGAAGCGTGGTACGAATAGATCCGCTCGAATCGGGTTCCAATACCAAGGTAACTACACGGACCACATGGTACGCAATCCGCTCATTGTACTCAATTTACACGTGGCTCGTACGAGGCTTGATTCCCCGCTTCCGCGGCGGCGCAGGTATTTAGGTACATGCGAGACTTGTCCCGAAACCCTACCTTGCGTTTGCCCGGGAGGGGCATTCAAGTCTCGGTTACGCCGGCCCAGAAAGAACAAGGGGCTTAATCTCCCCTTTGTAAAGGTAGGAGTGCGGCGGAAAACCGTAACAATATATATATATATATATATATATATATATATATATATATATATATATATATATATATATATATATATATATATATATATATATATATATATATATATATATATATATACCGACTTGGCATTTAATATGGAATTTTTTTTTTTGCTTGACTTGGGTTTCCTTTCTGAACTCAGAATATCAATCTGGTGAGTTTCTTTTACGCTTCGGTGATTTCTTTGTTAAAAGAACCATGTCACTGATTGTCTGTCGCAGCAAGAAGTCAATACCAGGATTATATCACAGGTGGCGTGACAAAATGTACGGACAGGTACATTTGACGATTGGCTTCACAATTGGGTATATAAGGGTTATTGCGTTCTGTATTAGTGGAAAACAACTGCTGCATGTCTACAAAAGTTATTGCCGCTTCCTCTGGAGGCGGTCCGTCAACTCGAAAATGCTGTTTTTCATGGAGTGGTGGCTTTACGAAATTCCGGCATGAAACAGTGTGCTATTGCTCGGCAGTATGGCATCACTCAAGGTCAGGTGTCAAAGATCCCGAAACGAAATGCTCAGAGGGGTGTCTCTCCTCCAATATCGAGGCCAGGACGTCCCCGCAGAACCACAAGGAGGGATGATCGCCAGCTGCACCGGTTAGTCCGCAATGGCCGTACCAAGTCAGCTAATCGGCTTCTGGCTGAGTGGCAGCAACTGACAAATGTGCCTGTATCCAGAAGGCTAGTCAACCAACGACTGGTTCAAGCAGGCTATCGTGCCAGGCATCCCCTGAGAAAGCCACGCCTGACAAGACAACACTGCCAGCGCCGATTGCATTGGGCCAGAGAGCACCGTCAATGGCAGCCAGGACACTGGAATCACGTGATCTTCAGTGACGAGCCTTGATTTCTGGTCTATCGTCAAGATGGCCATGTTCGAGTGCGCAGACAAGTGCATGAAGCCTACAACGAAGATTGTATAGTGCCAAGAGTCCAAGCTGGAGGTGGTGGGGTGACCGTTTTGGCTGCTTTTCATGCAGGGGGCAAAACTGACCTGGTTGTTCTGAATGGAATCCTGAATCAGTTCAAGTACAGGGCCATTCTGGAAGAAACATTGCTTCCATTTGCTCGTGCAGCCTTTCGAGGAAACTTTGTCTTCCAAGATGACAATGCACGGCCTCATCGTGCTCGCATGATCCAACACTTTCTTGCTGACCATGGTGTAGAGCATATGCAGTGGCCTGCCATGTCCCCGGATATGAATCCGATAGAGAACTTGTGGGCAGAATTAACGCATCAAATCGACCACTTGGACCAGCAGCCGACCTCTGTGCGTGAATTGCAGCAGGCTATTGTCACTTCATGGCAAGCGATTCCTGTCCAAACCTTGGCAAATCTCGTGATCAGCATGCCTCAACGTGTATGTGCTCTCCTGAATGCTCGTGGGGGTTACACGATGTACTGAACTGTAATTTTACTGTCCGTAATCCCAATTGTAATTTAACTTTTGTTTTTGTTAAAAAATATTTTGGCTAATGTGCAAAATAAAGAAATAGTTCTGGAAAACGTACAGAAGTTTAACACAGTACTGTCCGTGAATTGAGTTCAATATCAGTTTACATCACTTTCAAGGATCAATTTATTTGCTTCGAAATGTCAAATGTGGTTTTTGTTTCTTTTAAAGGTCACATTAACAAAATCTACAATAATTTCAAAATAATTCCAATGAACTTTTGGTTCTAAGTTAATTTGAAAAGTAAGTTCACCCCCACAAAAAAATATTCCATATTAAATGCCAAGTCTGTATATATATATATATATATATATATATATATAATTATTATATTATAATATATATATGTGTATATATATATATATATTGTTGTGAATATGAGAATGTTTTTTTATTTTGTGGTGGTGGTAAAATGTTGTAAAAGGTTGTTGTAAAAGGTTGTTGTAAATATCACCCCTCCTCCCTCCGTTGTGGTTGTATAAAGGTCAAAGGGCGTTCCCGTAGTTAGTCCATAAAAAACATACATGCAGGACACGATATATCTTTTCTTTTGATAGTTATCTCTTATTCTGTGTTTTAGGATAAGGCTGTGTCTCCCATTAATTAAAAGTACTCCATTGCACCAGTGAAAGAGAATAGATCCCCTTTCATTCCCATCCCCAAAAATCCCCATTTCCTTCACATCCCCCTTTCGTGATTGCCGACCCTCGATTGCCATATTACATCCCCTCTCGTCATTGCTGAGCCCTCGATTCCCAATCACCTCCCCTCCAATAACAGCCATTGACCACGAGGCTCGAGTCAGGGAAGAAAGGCGTGTCTCCACCTCGTCAGAGGAGGGGAGGGGCGCGCCCGCCCGTCGTCGTCCGGGGCGGAGCCCGAGGGTCGTGCGACCAGCCAGGGCCGAGGTGAGCGCCCCGATGGGCGTGTCCAAAGCGCCGGGGGCGTGATCGCTGGGGGCGCTATAAAAGGGCGCAACCGGAAGTGGAGAAAGAGAAGAAGAAAGAGAGATGCACTCTGGGTTGGTCTGGGTCGGTTGAGAGAAAGAGAGGAGGAGTTGGTTGCAAGGAGTTGGTGACAGTCGGTTGCCAGAGAAAGGAGTCGGTGGTCAGTTGGTTGCGGTGGTGAGGAGTCGGTGGTGACGAGTGAGACAAGGCCTGGCAAGGCAAGTGCAGGCAGCCGCAGCAGCGCCACCCAACCGCCAAAGGGGGCCTGAACGGCGGTTCGGAGCAGGGCCGAAACGGAACGGCGGCTGCTGAACGCGCCGGTTGTGCTGCGGGACCCCCCTTGGACCTTTCCTCTCCCTCCAGCCATCCACCTTCTGCCATCCCTGGCATTCCCCGCGTGAGTCAGCGTTCTGTTTGTTCTGTCCTGGGATATAAGTTAAGTCTGTAGGTAAGCTAAATTTGCACTGTGTCACCTGCGTCTTGTGCTTGTAAATAAACGTGACATCTGTCTTTTTGCTGGTGTGTAAATAGTAGGAATAAATGTAGTAGTATTTCAAACCTTTTTTTTGTCTCCGTTTTCCTCTTGCATTGCGTCGCTTTTGTCTTTTCCCTCATTGAGCAGCTAGGGTGCGATACAACCAACGTTCGGGTGGAATCGGGTGAGTTTTGTTAGGTCGCGGTTTTAAACCACCGCTCGGTCTATAACATCCTAACCGCGATCTGTAACAATTGGTAGTCAGGAGGTGGGATTCGAACCTGGGACTAAATTTATTTCGCCCAAATTTTGGACACCAATTGTGTTAGTACGATAACAATTGGTGTCGGGGAGTGAGATCGACCCGGAGCGCGCTTCACGCGCTCAAAATTATAAAATACCGAAATTTGTTTTGTTTTAAAGGAAAAGCCCGAATTTTGAAATCGCGCCATGGCTGTCCAAGGCGACGGGATGCCGGTGGGAGAGATAGAGGGGTTAGAAATAACCCAGGACTTCGGGGAAGAAAGGGAGGAGGAAAATGGCAATGTGGTTGCGGGAATTTCAGGCGCGCAAAATGGCGCCTCGCACATTGCTACGGCGGCCGCACCCGCTGCACAAGTGGGAGGGATGGCCCAAATGCAGGCCCTCATGGAGCAATTTATGGTACAAATGCAGGCGTCCCTCAACCTGCAGGGTGAGCGATTGGAAGACCAAATGGGGGTAATGGGAAACCAAATGGGGGTAATGGGGAACCGGATGGATGCTCAGGGTGAGCGATTGGAGGGCCAAATGGGGGTAATGAGGGACGAAGCGAGGGGTACCGGTGAGGGATTAGAAAAGAAATTTGAGGGATTAGACAAGAAATTTGAGGGGTTAGACAATGGGATAGAAGGGGTGAAACATGGGTTAACGGGGGTGGAAAACAGAATGGCTGCCCAGGAGAATCAGTTAGAGGGGGTGAAAAATGGGTTAATGGGGTTAGAAAATAGGATGGAGCACAAATTGCGGGAAATAGGGGAACAATCCGCCCGGGAAATCGAACAGATGGGGAACCAGATGGAGGAAATACGACGAGGGGTGAGTGAGGAGGTCTCGGGGCTACGCGAGGAGGTAAAGCGAGGCGAAAAGCGTATAGAGAAAGAAGTGAGGAATAATACGGCTAAGTTACAGGGGGGAATAGAAGATCTGACGAAAGGAGTAGAACAGCTGACAGAGGGACAAACGAAATTAGTGGAGCAGGTTCAAAGGAACACTGCAGTACTCGGAGGGTTAAAGGCGACACAAAAAGAAATTAAAAACGAATTAATAGCGACGCAGAGGCAATGTCAGATGGTACGGGAGGAACTGACAATGAGGGTGGAGGAGGTGACAGAGATAATGGAGACAAAGGACCGGCAGGTGAGAACGCACATCGAAACGGTTAAGGTAGCCTTAGAGGACGAACTTGAGGGGACGCACCGAGAAATAAAAGAGGTTAAACAAAAATTAGAGGAAGTGGGAGAAGAGGTAAGTGAAATTAAGAAGGGACGAACAGAAACTAAAAGAGAAATCCAGGAGGAGGTGATGGAATGTGTACAAGGTCTGTGTTCAAATCATGATGTGATGCTCACTAACCAAATAAAGAGTTTGCAGGTGGCAAAGGAGGTGCGGAGACAAAGTACGGAGGTGAGTGGCAATGTACATGATGTGAGGGGAGATTCAGTCGGCTTGGGGATTGGTTTGGATCCGGGTGTTCGTGAAAGGCCGTTGGTGAAGTGTGTGACAGGTCAGGTGTGCGAAAAAAGAGGTGTGCGAGAATGTCCGACCATGGGGTGTGTGAGGAAAAAGTGCACGCCGAGGAGTGAGTGTGCCGTCAGGAGTGAGCCGGTCGGAGCGCGTGTGCGAGGGGGTACATGGAAGCGCGGTGTGGTGAGTGTTACGGAAGAAGTAACGAGAGAGTGTACACCTGTGGTGAGTGTTACGGAGGAAGTAACGAGAGAGTGTACACCTGTGGTGAGTGTTAGGGAGGAAGTAACGAGAGAGTGTACACCTGTGGTGAGTGTTACAGAGGATGTAACAAGAAAGCGTACGTCTGTGGTGAGTGTTACAGAGGGTGTAACGGGAGAGTGTGCGCGAGAAAGGTGTGTAACGGACAGGTGCATGAGGAAAGAGTGCGTTGTCAAGAGTGGAGGTGAGAGTAGTGAGAGTGAAACGGAGCGTGAGTTGGTTGTGACAGGTGAGCGAGGATGTACACCTGGGATGGAAGGATGCACACCTGGAATGGTAGAGCGTGAGTGGGAATGCACGCTGGAGTTGGTGGTGAGGCACGTGGTTGGGTGTGCGAATGAGGGCACACCTGTGATTGTCACAGAGGAGGTGACCGAGGAGGGGGCGCGAAGCGGTGTATTGGTGAGGTGTGCGAGCAACGAATGTGTGCCAAAGTGTTCGGTGGTCAGGTGTGTGACCAAGGCTGTGAGTGGAATGGGTGTACCTGGGTGTGTAAGGAAAGGTACGAGGAGCATGGGCACAGCTGGATGTGTGAGCAAGGAACGGGCTGCGGGGTGTAAGCGTCCAGGTGAAGCATCGACGTTAGACGGGGTAGAGTTTAGAACGACTTATAGCCGAATCGGGCCCTCGGTGCGTGCTGGGCCTCGCTTTGAACGGCCGCGGCCGGGCTCCACTAGGCGGAGCGGGCGGCTGGATAGGAAGGGTCGCTATGGCGACCACGTTTTGTTGAGACGTGCCGGCAGGTCGAGATCGGGACATTGGATGGCTCCACGCCGAGGTGATGCGTGGGATCTCGGCCCGGGTAAGCCTCCGTCCCTGCCCCGAATGCGGGACGTATCCAGCCGCTGGCACAAAAGAACCCGCGTTCATTGCTCGGCTGTACGAAGCCGGGCTGTAGATGTGAATTGGCGCACCGAGAGGACCTAATAAGTAGACGGGTGATGGTGATAGTGATAGTAGTGATTTGATACAAAATTTAGAAAAGTGAATAGAATTGGCAGTAAATAGAAAATTTTTGACTTGTGGAATCTGGACGAACAAAATTGATAGTGAGAGACCCCCGATGTGGTGGGATGGCAAATCCACCATCCCTCACAGAGTGGGGGCAAATGCGCAATAGTTTATGGGGTGGCTATGACAACCGAGCCAGGGAGGGCTTGGATAATGATAGGGATCTAGAAGAGATTGACATTAGGTAACGTTAAGTTTAGTTCGTGACTGATACCTGTAGTGGGGACGCAGGTAGATTAGTGTGGTTGATAATGACGTGGGAGCGCAATAGTTTAAAGGGACGACTGGGAAGCGCAAGTTTCAGAGGGGAGTAGTTAGCTGAGATGATGCCGTGTGTGTGAGAATTGAACAGGTGTGATTGCACAGGTGTGCAACTGGACAGGTGTGTGGAGCAGTGTATGAGTGAGTGATGGTGATGTGTGTTGCGTTGACCAACTGGTCCAGAAAGAGGAGGAGGGTGCAGGTGGCACCAGGTGAGATTGCACAGGTGTGCAACGACAGGTGGATGGAGGACAGGTGTATGGAATAAATGGTATGGAGTAGTGAAATGGATGGTCGTGGAGTGAGAATGGTGAAAATTGTGGAGTGGAGTGGATGGTGCGAAGGTGTGAATGGGGGAAGAGTGGACCCCCATCACGGATACCCGGGGCGGGTAGTGTAAGTGTTAGGTAGAGGGTACAGGTAAATTGTGGCTGGATATTGGCATCTGTGGTGCGGGTGACAGAATGGTATGTGGATGGGTGCATTAGTGTTGTGGAAATGGCTGGGCGTGTAGCCTGTTAGTGTGTGTAGTTGGTTTGGGCACTCCACCACTGTAAGGATGTCGGCCAGGTGAGGCCGCAGGTGGGCTCTGGGAGCCGGTAGTAGTTGTTGTGGATGGGGCCCGAGGATCCGGAGGACGGACCCGGGTAGCCCAGTGCCAGAGGGCACCATGGGGTGACAGAGCCAGGAGAGGGGCTGCCCCCAGTTAGATAGGTTAGGGTGAGGAGCTAGGTAAGCTCGGGTGGCAACTACAGTGGTGGAGGTGTGCAGGTGGGTAGACCTGTTGGGAGAGCTACACGTCGCGGCCCAGAAATTGTGCGAGGGCACCGGGAGATGAATCGGGGGAGTGAGACCCCAAATTGAGAAGCACCACAGTTTGGTCAATGGGGATTGGTTGTTAGAACCCATAGTGTAAGTGGCCAATGGATTGGCAGGGGAAAGACCCCGGGTAGTGTAAAGTGTGTTAAAGTCATTTAGAGGATAGTTAGGATGAAGGATCTCCTCGCACCATCTGCACCCACTCACCGGAGGTGACAGGTAACTCCACACCATGCCATGGTTTAATTATTTTTATGATGAAAATGTTTGGATTGTGAGACGCATCATGACGTGGGCGTGACATTGTGCTTTGATGTTCCATCTCTGCCTCCTTATGAGGATTGATGATGACTTGATGATGGCAAATTTTGAAGTAGAGGGATTGTGGAGACGAATTTGGTATAGGGGAAATATGGGGAAGACATGACAGTAGTGACGAATTGGTAATGTGTAGGTTTTGTACATATGGGGTAAGGGCAAGGGTGGGCTAGGTAACAGGGGGGTGACGTACGGTAGGGACGAGCTTTCTCACTTCGCCCTCCGTACGCATTTCGCCTTGCATTGCCTTTTTGATGTGTACCCTTGAGACCTTACCCCTCGCTCATCTGTCTTGTCCCCCCTTTTGTCTCCCACATGAGGACCTGAGCGCCGTTGGGCGCCGAGGGGAGCGTGCGTGGGTCGGCCATTGTGCGCCCGAAATTCCCAGAACCAGCTGTCTGCATCGATGCACCACATTATGGACCACATGTCAGTGGCCGAGCACCACTTATGGACCCCATGGGTTGGGGCAAGGCCCCTCTGCTGGAACCGGCCATGAGGGCCCGAAATCTTGCTGGCGGACCTTGGCCACAGGGCACCGATGCCCCACATGTGAACCACACGTAGTCGGCCCTGTGGGCCATAAATAAAGATAAATAAAATGGACACGTTTGGGCAAGCTTTATTGCAAATAGGCCGCCAGTAAGCAAAGCAAATGAAAATGACAACAACTGGAAGAAATAATGATAACCAGCAGAGGGAGCCGAAGAGCAAGAGACACCTGCAGGGTTGGGTTTGTTGGTTTTATTTTATTCATTGAACAATGGGGACTGCACCGATTGGTGCTTGGGTGTGTATTGGTGCGTTTTTGGGTGCTTTAATGGTGCATTGATGCAGAGCAGACTGTCCTCCCCCCAGAAAGAACAATTACAGGTCCTGGGTTAGTTTTGTAAATAAAATTAGCGTCAGTGTAAATAATGCTCCCCACCGTCAGTGTATAGTTTGAAGACCATTCCGCAATTCGGTTAACTGTGGGCGTAAGTCTGTTAGGCAGGGTGCAATGGAGCAGCGGGACACATTTATTTATGTTTTAAAACTGTCGCACTCAGGGTCAGGTTAAAAGTAGAGGGAACTACACCTACATGCCACACTAAGGTAAAAGTAATAGGCCCGGGACGTGCCTAAGGGGAGGAGGGTGCAGTGTTGTGAATATGAGAATGTTTTTTTATTTTGTGGTGGTGGTAAAATGTTGTAAAAGGTTGTTGTAAAAGGTTGTTGTAAATATCACCCCTCCTCCCTCCGTTGTGGTTGTATAAAGGTCAAAGGGCGTTCCCGTAGTTAGTCCATAAAAAACATACATGCAGGACACGATATATCTTTTCTTTTGATAGTTATCTCTTATTCTGTGTTTTAGGATAAGGCTGTGTCTCCCATTAATTAAAAGTACTCCATTGCACCAGTGAAAGAGAATAGATCCCCTTTCATTCCCATCCCCAAAAATCCCCATTTCCTTCACATCCCCCTTTCGTGATTGCCGACCCTCGATTGCCATATTACATCCCCTCTCGTCATTGCTGAGCCCTCGATTCCCAATCACCTCCCCTCCAATAACCGCCATTGACCACGAGGCTCGAGTCAGGGAAGAAAGGCGTGTCTCCACCTCGTCAGAGGAGGGGAGGGGCGCGCCCGCCCGTCGTCGTCCGGGGCGGAGCCCGAGGGTCGTGCGACCAGCCAGGGCCGAGGTGAGCGCCCCGATGGGCGTGTCCAAAGCGCCGGGGGCGTGATCGCTGGGGGCGCTATAAAAGGGCGCAACCGGAAGTGGAGAAAGAGAAGAAGAAAGAGAGATGCACTCTGGGTTGGTCTGGGTCGGTTGAGAGAAAGAGAGGAGGAGTTGGTTGCAAGGAGTTGGTGACAGTCGGTTGCCAGAGAAAGGAGTCGGTGGTCAGTTGGTTGCGGTGGTGAGGAGTCGGTGGTGACGAGTGAGACAAGGCCTGGCAAGGCAAGTGCAGGCAGCCGCAGCAGCGCCACCCAACCGCCAAAGGGGGCCTGAACGGCGGTTCGGAGCAGGGCCGAAACGGAACGGCGGCTGCTGAACGCGCCGGTTGTGCTGCGGGACCCCCCTTGGACCTTTCCTCTCCCTCCAGCCATCCACCTTCTGCCATCCCTGGCATTCCCCGCGTGAGTCAGCGTTCTGTTTGTTCTGTCCTGGGATATAAGTTAAGTCTGTAGGTAAGCTAAATTTGCACTGTGTCACCTGCGTCTTGTGCTTGTAAATAAACGTGACATCTGTCTTTTTGCTGGTGTGTAAATAGTAGGAATAAATGTAGTAGTATTTCAAACCTTTTTTTTGTCTCCGTTTTCCTCTTGCATTGCGTCGCTTTTGTCTTTTCCCTCATTGAGCAGCTAGGGTGCGATACAACCAACGTTCGGGTGGAATCGGGTGAGTTTTGTTAGGTCGCGGTTTTAAACCACCGCTCGGTCTATAACATCCTAACCGCGATCTGTAACAATATATATATATATATATATATATACTGTATATATATATATATATATATATATATATATATATATATATATATATATATATATATATATATATATATATATATTGTTGTGGATATGAGAATGGTGGTTTTTTTATTGTGTTTTTTTATTGTATAGTACATTGTAAAAATATCGCCCTCCTTCCTCCAGTGGTGTATAAAGGTCAAAGTGCGTCCCGTAATTAGGTCATAAACAATCACGGTTAGCCAATCATAGATTTCCTCCTTGTTGATAGTTATTTCCCTATTCTGTGTATTAGGCTAAGGATTTGTCTTCCATTAATTAATACTCCATTGCACCGAATTCAGACAAGGTAGATTCCCTGCACATTCCCCTTTCCTCAATTGCCAACTGCATTGAGCGGTTCGCTGAATTCGGCTGCAGCTGTGTGTTGTTGTTTTCGCTCCAAGACTCCATGAGCCACGAGGTCGTCTCGGAGCCAAAGGTGGGAGGAGTCGGCCCAGCGCCGGGGACAAGGCGTGGTCTAGCCAACGCCCCCTATAAGGGCGGGGTCGGTGAGCCCTCGTGACCAATCAGGGCCGAGGCGAGCTCACCGATGGGCGTGTCCTAGCGGCCAGCGGCTGGATCACCGGGGGGCGATATAAAGTGCGTGCGCATGCGTCAGGACGGTGGTTAGTAGTGGTTGTCGGTGGTGAGGGGTTGGTGGTTGGTGGCTGAAAGTACAGTTGTTGTTGAAGGAGGAAGGGTTGATGAAGAAAGAGAGTGGCGTTGGAGGAGGACGAGTTGAGTGTGGCGTTAAGTGGCATTAAAGTGGAGCTGAAGAGCCCGGAGTCCAGCACGAAGCGCCCATCCGCTCGCGGTGAACAATACGCGCCGCTGCACACCAAGGCTTTCCCGCCAAGAACGCGAGTCGACTCCTGGAGCGGGACCTCGACGCCTGCAGTGGCCAGGGCCTTCCCATTCCTCCTTCCAGCCAATCCACTCTGCAATTCCCCGTGTGAGTCCGTCTTTTGTTTGTTCTGTCCAGGGTATAAGTTAAGCCTGTGTAGATAAGCTAGAATTTTCACTGTGTCTTTCTGGTCCGTCCCTCTTTCTGCATTATTTTATTATCTTTCCTTCTTCCTTGGTTTCTTTTGGTCCTGTAAATAGTAATAAATAATAATCGTATTTCAAACCTTTTTGCCTTCGTCTTCCTCTTCTTCACATCCGTGTCGTCTTTGTCTTTTCCCTCATTGAATATCTGTGGCACGATTTGGCCAACGTTCAGGAATCGGGTTAGTCGGGGTAACTGTTCGGGTGCGGCAGCCATCCGCTCGGCCAATTAACATCCTAGCCGCGTCCGTAACAATATATATATATATATATATATATATATATATATATATATATATATATATATATATATATATACAGTGGAACCTTGACTTACGAGTGCCCCAACTTACGAGTTTTTCGAGATACGAGCCGTCGCTCCGGCAGTTTATTGCTTTGAGATGCGAGCCGAGATCCGAGTTACGAGCTTTCGCCACCCGGTCACGTGGTTATCTTGCCGTTCAAGTACGTATCTCTGTCGTATAGCGCTGCATTTTTTTTTTCGCATTTTGGTTATTTCGAGTTCACGCCGCCAGGTGGGTTCTGGTCACGTGGTTATCTTGCCGTTCAAGTACAGTACGTATCTCTGTCGTATAGCGATGCATTTTAGTTTTCGCATTTTGGTTATTTCGAGTTTACGCCGCCAGGTAGGTTCTGGTCATGTGGTTATCTTGCCGTTCAAGTACAGTACGTATCTCTGTCGTATAGCGATGCATTTTAGTTTTCGCATTTTGGTTATTTCGAGTTTACGCCGCCAGGTAGGTTCTGGTCACGTGGTTATCTTGCCGTTCAAGTACAGTACGTATCTCTGTCCTATAGCGATGCATTTTAGTTTTCGCATTTTGGTTATTTCGGAAAATTTCATGTTCATGTCGAACATTTCATGTTCATGTTCATGTTTTCATGTTCATGCCATGCCAGGCCACAACTTGTTCAGAGTGCCGGCGATAGCTCGCCTTCTCTTTGTGGAAAACACGGTGAGATCCTTAACATCCAACAACTAATGGGACGCAAACGGGGCGCCCAGTTTAGCGGTACACACATTGATGAATCACCCTGCCTGTGATTCACCCATGACAGGTTATAGCTGGGTCGGGATTCAAACCCAGGCTGGACAGTTTAGACTTTAGAGTCAAGTGTGCGTACCTCCAGTCCAGGCCATCCTGCCCACTTGTATGCTGCATACAGGTGAAATATAAAGCGCGAGATATTTTTATATATACTGTATATTTAAAAAAAATTGGTGTGGTTTTTGGCGGGCTGGAACGGATTAATAGCATTTCAATGCATTTTAATGGGGAAATTTGATTTGAGATACGAGCAATTTGAGTTACGAGCTCGGTCACGGAACGAATTAAACTCGTAAGTCAAGGTTCCACTGTACATATATATACATACATATATATATATACAGTGCATTCAGAAAGTATTCAGACCCCTTCACTTTTTTCACATTTTGTTATGTTGCAGCCTTAAGCTGAAATCGTTTAAATTCATTTTTTCCCTCATCAATCTACACTCAATACCCCATAATGACAAAGAGAAAACAGGATTTTAGATTGTTTTGCAAATTTATTAAAAAGAAAACAGTGAAATAAATATCACATTCACATAAGTATTCAGACCCTTTGCTATGACACTTGAAATTTGCTCAGGTGCCTCCCATTTCTCTTGATCATCTTTGAGATGTTTCTACACCTTCATTGAAGTCCACCTGTGGTAAATTCAATTGATTGGACATGATTTGGAAAGGCACACACCTGTCTATTGTTACGGATTCGTCACTTCCGTTGTTGGGGTTTTCCTTCACTTGAAATATTTCTGATTCTATGTACTATTATTGTCTTCCAAAGGTTTATTGTTTATGAACTGTTTTCAAAAGGTAAAAATAATCTAATCCGGAACCGGACGACGACGAGGAGGAAGGAGAAAAAGAGGAAGAGGAGGCGTGGCGAGAAAAGTCGGACAAGACGCGTGTCTTGAAGCTCCGTAGTGAGCGTGATCGAACGAAAGTCGCGAGTGAACTTTGAGCTTCCTTGAAAGGAATTTCCTGCGATAAGTGTTGTCGCTGGAGGATTGAGAAACCTGCGTAGTCAGGTATAGGCATTGAGGTTCCGAAGAATCCTCGCCAGGCCGCTTCGACTCAAGTAAGAGCCGTCGGCCATTTTGAACCTCGCGCTTTGTTCACCGGAAAAGGATTTGCTACGCGTCAGCTTTTCTCACCATCCTGTCGTCTGCCGGGGATGTGCGTGCGCAAAAGCGGAATTTGAAGATTACGTGGCGGTTCGCTGATTGAACGGTGAACGTGCACGTCTGGATCGCGCCTTTGGGATTTCCCTTTCCGACGCCAGTTTGCTTTTTGTTTGGACCACGTGACAGTCCACGCTTTACCTACACCTCATCCCCTCATCGCCTCTTCGCCTCATCACTACTTGCAGGAGGGGATCACCTTTGAGTTATAGAGACATTGAGGAGTGTTCTTTTTCATTCACTGGGAGCGCAGTGAGTTATCTTACTTTAGCTGATGGTACCATCTTAAGATGTATTGAGTGCACTTTTGATTGCTATTGGTTGTACCGTTATTCTTGTGTGTGATTTTTCATACAACATTTGTTCGTTTATAATCATTGGTGTGGTTTCACTATTGTTACTGACACAATCCTGTCTCTGAGCTCTGCGGGCAGTTCCTTTGTCCTCATGGTTGGTTTTTGCTCTGATATGCATTGTCAGCTGTGAGACCTTATATAGACAGGTGTGTGCCTTTCCAAATCATGTCCAATCAATTAAATTTACCACAGGTAGACTCCAATCAAGGTGTAGAAACATTTCAAAGATGATCAAAATAAATGGGAGGCACCTGAGCTAAATTTCAGGTGTCATAGCAAAGGGTATGGATACTTATGTCAATGTGATATTTCAGTTTTTTCTTTTTAATAAATCTGCAAAACTTTCTAAAATCCTGTTTTCTCTTTGTCATTATGGGGTATTGAGTGTAGATTGATGAGGGAAAAAATGAATTTAAACGATTTCAGCACAAGGCTGCAACATAACAAAATGTGAAAAAAGTGAAGGGGTCTGAATACTTTCTGAACGCACTGTAAAAAAAAAAAAAAAAAAAAAAAAAAAAAATATATATATATATATATATATGTATGTATGACGAGAATAGAACCATGTTCCACACCTTGAGTTCAAGAGATAACAAGATTTAATGATGAACCAATATCACAGCGCTGTGGAGGGTGTAAGAGTCATACCATTCACAATTGAACAGCATGGCCACATACACTCCTAGAAAATTGGCAACCCAGAGTTTCTTTATATACACAGAATTATACAAAAAATCTGCGCTGAAAAATGAGCACGGACAAAGGAAAAACTGGCTCGACATCTCCCCCCGAGAACCTATCTTCTTTGGCATGAGCAAAGGGCAAGATGCGGGAGGGAGAAAGAGCACCGTGACATTCTCAAAACTTATCTTCCATGTTGGCTTTTGGTCAAGGACAGACAGACGCGTTTTCACGAGGGGGTCTAACAGAGCAAGCGGTTTCACTATCTTTCTACATTTTTTGGCACAGTTGGACAATAAAACATAGTTCAAAACAAGAGGGAACATAGTAAGCTTAATCCTTTTCACAAAGCAACCATTATTAAATGCAAACCACAATTACATAAGGCACAATAAAAGGCATGATCTCGACATTCCCCCATTTGGTCTCTACGAGACTACGTATCACAGAGACCAGGCCACATCGGCTTTATTTGCAAAGCAAAAGAGTATAGTGTTATATGTGGCCACATCGGGCTTTATTGAGTGTTGTATGTGCGTCCTCCAAGGGCATGCCACGCACATAAAGTACCCCGCATGCATGTTTGAAAGGTGTCATGTTGTGCGTGTTTGGAACATGAAGGCTCAGAACATGAAAGTCCATTAACGTTTCGGATCCACAACGAAGGCGTCTGGTCCAGATGAGGTTCTGCCCCGCCAGGGGGCCTGCTACCTCCCCTGCGGAACTTGCTCCCCCCACCCTTTGCAGATGCGGTCCTTGCAGATCTTCGAAGTTAATCAACGATCATGCCCATGAGATCTCTCACGTGCTGCTGTTCTGGGGAATACATAATGTTGTCAGTATCTTGTGTCTCATGTTCCTGGTCAGGGTACAGAGCGTTAAAATCCGAATCACTTGAAGCAAAGAGATCCGAAACATTTGAAGCAAAGAGAGGGACTTCCTTAATGTCAAAGTCTCGCATGGACGCCTGGTCGGCTTGCGGGTCTAGGATATCCATGTCGGGTCCCTCGACTGCCAGACCCAGCGTCGCAATCAGATCCATAGTTGGGTCGGAAGGGGGTGTACAGCTGTGAGCTTGTAATACATAAGAGGCGTTAGCCAGTACACGCAAGGGGTTTACCATACAAGTATCACAGCCATCACAAACATCAATACAGGCATCAGCCAGTTCCCACAAGGGATTTTCAACACAAGTATCACAGTCATCACAAAAATCAATACAATCTTCTGAAGCGCAGGTCACATCTGCCTTGTTGAAGGACCCATTCAGGTCGACGGCCTCTGTGGTCAAGATCATGGTCTTCCGACGGCGGTTTCTTCATCGTCCATCCTGAAAAATACTTTCTTACACACACCATGATCAAATTCCTAGCCCCCCGTCCCACCAATTGGCATTTAGTTACCTTATCTCTCAGATGGTTGGCTTATTCATAGCCGCATTTCCTGTGTCGTGTCTGGAAATTCAAATGCCATATTTACTTTCACCAATTTCCGAAAATACCTTCCTTTTAATCATCTTCCCTACATCTAATAATACATGATTTACCAACCATTTCCCCCCCAACCATAATCGGTCAATGGAAATAATCGGTATTCTCCCCTTCAAAATTTCACTGTTATCCTATCAATACCTGGACATTTTTTCCCTTCCTTCCTAGATACGCGAATTTCACACCAGTATAAACCCACTGGAAAAATTATCTGAAAAATAACGAAATCGTCTCCAAGTTCTCTAGCTAATCTCCATCCGCAATCACCAACTTTACCCTCCTATGCATTTTGCCTTAGGTTTTAGAACCTAGAGTCTACCAAAACAACAACAACTAGCCTCCCAAAGCCATTTCCCTGCAAGAGCGGGGGTTAGCCTTGCGGTCCCCATGACAATTTTCTTCATTTTGCTCTATCACCTCCCTTTGAGCAATAATTCAATTGATGTGATTCCCACATACCTGGTGGAGTTTGTTCACCTGGTCTGCAGAGCCGTGATCCAATCTTCACCAGCCCCCAATCACCTCCTCGATTGGGGTCATTCTGCATGTAGCAATCTAACACAACGTTTTTAAACTTTACATTCATTGGTCCCCCCAGTGCAAGCCAACCCCTTGTATCACCTTCTTATCACAAAAACAACAGTCCATAACTAACCACTTTCCTTTATTTCCTGTCTTTTCCATTAACTTTTTACAACCTTTTCCTCTACTTCCTCAACAATTCCTAACAAAGTCACCTGTCATTGACAAATAATCCATCTGAGTCGACTTTCCAATCCAATCATCTTTGCACTTTCCACTACCTTCTTCACACTTCCTCCCAAACCTTTCCTTCAGACACAACCCACATGAGTTATGAATACAATTTCCCCTTTCAGGCGCGTGTCTAGCCACTCACAAAGTGTCCACAAGACAAAATCATCATATTTCACACCTCAGCTCTCGAGACCACCCAGGGGTCCCTTGAGAGATGCATCCTAATGTTAATCAGCTCTCGAGAGCTCAATTTTGAACAGGGGTAAAACCAGCAATACTCAATTCTGCCAAGCAAGAGGCCAGAGCAGTATCACCCCTCTTCCCTCTGCCCACCATAACTGGCAGACAGACAATGGCGAGCCACAAGCCCCAACCCTACAAGGCTCCAGCTCCCATCCAAAGGACACAAACTCCCTCAGACTGGCATAATCTCTTTGCCAGCTTATGTACGAACCAAGATTGCAAACAAATAGTTTTCCAAACAAAACTCAGTTGTCACCCTATTGCACCATATTGGCAGAATTCACTTCAGCTCTCTACCACTCTTGTGTCGAGTGGTGCCCAAAATGACATTGCACGAACCCTTTCAATACCTGTTTAAACCTACTGCCATTTAACGACGCTTCCCAGACGACGGTTCCCCATACACTATTCTGGCACAAAATTGTTGCATCCCACAGATGCCACGATTATTTGAACAAACTCATTTTCCTAATCCACCTTTTCAATTTTCATTTCAATTTAAAGTTAATCCAATGTCCTCTAATACCTCTCTTAGCATCCCATGCACCTGTTGCAGACACCTGTTTTAGCCTCTGGCCCAATAGCTGCCCAATAAACAAATAATAAAAAGAAAATAACCTGATCTATTTATTGAAATAGACCTAATTCTCATGTTGGTCAATTTTTTCACCCACTGTGACTCTCGCGTCAATCCTGCCATTCCCAACCACATTTCCAGCGAGGATGACGTCACTATTTCACACCTTTCCTCCCTTGAACAGCGGGAGTCCTCCATGAGATGCATTCCGATGTAAATCACTTCAAAGCACCTGAATAGCCCTCCCTGGAATCGCACCTTTAACATTACCGGCACCGCCCTTTCTTGGTTCAAATCTTACCTCTGACAGACACAAATCCACTGCTCAACTCTATCCTGACGGACTGCATCACTGAAATAAATCCTGGCTTCAAATCAACTTTCTCAAACTTAACTATGATAAATCTGAAATAATCGCATCATCTTCCTTCGAACTCAGAGCACACCAACCAGTATACATCAAACATTGGATTCATATTTCCACAGACCTCCACCACTCTGTTAAATCCTAAACATGCCCAATGGGCAATCCCCTCTGCTCAGGGCTGCAAAATGCTGGATTCTAACCTTCCCAAACACAGCTCTTGTCCGCCAGGCTGCAAATTCAAAGCATTTTCAGTCCCCCTTTTTCCCATACACTAGCCAGTGTAAGTCAGCCAAACATAAACAAAGAGGTTCCAGCGAGCTGTGACCTCCATAACTCTAAACAACTCCACTGGCACTTTTTAAAACAAACTTTCCCAGTCACTTACTAAAATAAAGTGCAGCTCTTGTCCGTAGATATACGTTAACCAAGATTACATGAGACTTGACAACAATAGTACTGCCCCGTGGAGCAAGGCATCAGAGACAACTCCCCTCCACCTTGACTTGCCCCAGGTAGAATTTGGCTACCGACAGAGAAAGTACCTGCACAACACATTTACAAACCAATTCGTCCCCTCGTATTAGGGGACATCACAAATGTTCCACCACAATTCACAGCAGGTGACCACCCACCTGCCTTCTGTCGAAGTCCAGTTCAATTTTCTGAGTTTCCATTCACAGACAGACAGACAGACGAACCCCCAACGTACTAACAGGATGGGCTCACAGAGGCCATTCCATTCAAATCTGTAGGCTGCCACGATTCTTCCCGCCAGGACACACCATCATAGTCACCATAGTCACACGACATGTCAGCAGACACAGTGAATGACATTCGACACCATAACAGACACCGCAGACACTGCTCCTCCTTGATCCATATCTGCAGACGCAGTCAGACACACCCAGTCGGACAGACAGACTGGCTCCACATTACAACTGCAAACATCCGAAATGACAACAGCTAACACCAAATATTTATTGTCCCCCTTTCAGGGAAGTCAAATCAACCACCATTAAAGCACAAAACAGAAAACGACCATATACTCAGAGTATATACCATATACTCAGAGTGAGACCCGAAAATCAAGCAGACAGACCGACAATCGAACCTGTCTTTCGACACTGCCGAACGACAAGTCTGCAGACACTGAGGGAGTGACATTCGACCCCCAGTAGACACCGCGGACACCGCTTTGGTCCGCACCTGCAACTCCATCACGCGCCTCCAACTTCTTTTTCGGCGCATCGATCAACACAAATGTACCGACGCATCTTATATTCTACACATTGCTATCCAACCTTTCGCCACAGTCCCATCACAAACAATGTATCTCTCGCGGCATGCATGGCAGGAATCACACTCGCATTGCACCAACATGGAATTCGAGCACATTCCATAACTGCGAAAATATTGTGCTGGACAAGACATTATTATCATCGACTTGTGCTTTCACACGCATGGCAAAGTCCAAGGATGTACAAAGTCGAAGTGCCCTCTCCCTTAATTGATCCACACTGCACCTCGGCACACATCCTCAGATAATTAAATACATGTTTTAATCCAAGCATGCATCCTCGCACCCGCTCCAAATCTGTAGGCTACTATCAAATCACCTTCCAACCACCGCAGGTGCACCTGAACTCCATGGCACACCCGCAACTCCCTCAAAATCAGTGTCCAGAGACATGACTCCATGGACAGCCAGAAAGCCAGACAAATACGGACACACACACAGAGATAGACACAGGTGGGTTATCGCCTGCATTCTGTACAAATTCCATGTTCCTGTCCATAAGTTGGCCCATCAAGTGTAACCCCTTTCACGAAACCTTTTCTGAGGGTCAAATGTAACAGACAGCCAAGACGGACCGGCAAATAGGCAGGGGCAAACCCCGAGGCCCCAGACACCATCACCACACACATACCCCGCATCACATAGGAGTATCAATGAGCCGGACAGCAAATGCCATATGTCTTCGTCCCAAATCGAGGGCAAATTTTCACAATGGCAAACAATTAATATATTGTCCACATTCATCTTGGTCACCCCAACCCATCCTGGCTCTCCCCAAGAGCTCCGTGTCCGGACAGACAGACAGATAAACAGACCGGGTGAAACCATAACCATCCATCCTTCCGATTGGACTCACGCCAGCATCACATGTCATTCTTGCCTTCATTCAACGCATTCTGCCATCCCAAGTCGGCCAAATACAAGCCCCGGCCATGCCGTTGAATAAACACCCAGTCGGTTGACAGCCTATCATTTTTGACTTTTACTCCCATTCTCCCTTGCTACATCTGGAGAGCCGTTAATGTGGGGATGTAATTGAACACTTGTTTTAAAGCCCTGTCTACACATGCTCTCCATAACATACTCATTATTCCCTGCCAATTTTCCCCAACAGACTGAGTCCCACATGGCATCTCAAAATCTAAACTGATACCTTTTATTTCTTCCCCAAATTTACTTAATCAATTTTCACCTTCACAACAGTCATATAAATAATATCATTCCAAAGTACTCATCCGGATTGCCCAACGCCTGCAGGCAATTTGGGGAACCCCTTGTCAATCAATGACACACATCAATGACACACACACAATAAACACAAATACACGCTGCAATGACAGATCATTCATTCCCTTATACACACATACCATGTGACTGACCCTTCATTCTCCATACAATACAGTATAAATTCATGCACACTCATGCACACTCCAATCCTACCTACCTGTGAACTTATCTGGCCCCTTGCTGTGATGTGAGCCTATCCATCCCTTGGTTTCTACCTGGATTTCTTTCTTCCTGTGCTTTATCTGCTTCTTCCTCTGCTCTTGAAGTCTCAGCACTTCTCCTGCCTTTCTCCTATCTGGTACCTGCGCTTTTCTGATTCCAGTTTAATTTATCCTTCTCCAAAAATCACATAAACATTTCCTATTTCCACATATAAGAAATAACCAATATCTCCCTTGAGATACAAAACAAAACGCTTCCAACTCTAGCATCCCAAAGTCTTCCTTGGAAGCATGCTCGACAATGCAGCACCGCTTCCACTCAGCACACAACATACGTGTGCTCACTCCAACACATCACTTCAAGCTACCTCATCACTCGCATTGTTCACACACACGAATGCGTCCCCTGCTTGTGCACAGCATGGTCCGCATTCCTGTCTCGATTCTGTCCCACCTCGCTGTTCCCCGCGAGGCAGCTACTCCGTTGCCCCGGTAACCTGCCTGCATGTCTCGGCTCGCGTGTTCACAGCTGGATTCCACACACCTCGTACATTATAATCCTCTCTGTTTTATTTCTCCAGATCTAACCTCATCTCTTGTCCAGAAAGAGCTAATACTTGACCTGCCTATAGCATATTGTCAGAACTCCTTCCTTTGGGTAAAAACTGCACCGGATGTGCATGCCTTAAATCCTGAGACAGGACAAAGAAGGCCTTGAGGGGGGGGGGGGGGGTTTATCAGATACACACATCCAGTGCGTAGCTTAACTTAAAATACTCATCGTCCTACCTTCCTTGGGCTAGTCCCTCCAGCGGGTCGAAGATTGGGCTGCCCCCCGATCTGTAATACCCTTCTCTTAACACAGTACTCACGCCGGAGTATTCTTAACACCAATATCTATTACCCATTCTTATCCTTATTCTTCCATATCCTTATAAAGGTGCAACCAGCCGCATCTTACCTGGCTCATTTTAATCCTTTATTCGCCTGACTCGGCCACCCGAATGCGTCGAATACACGCACTCCGTCTCCAGAACTCAAATCATTCTAGTTTACTTCAGATTGAGTATTACTCCGACATACCTTAATCTCCCTTAAGATATTTAATTAACGTGCACGGAACATTTTCCCGTCCATGCGCCCAGGCGGTCGCTCCCAGCGCACGGCAGCACGACCCCCATTTGCAAGAAACAGCTCGTGATGCGTACAAGGCGCAAGGAAGCGCCCCGAGGCCATCCACCGAAAAATCCTGCCTTTTAGTTTACCGCGCCGATATTTCCCTAATCCGGTCCTCCCGCGGCGCTAACTCGCGGTCAATGCTTGTATAGCACTTCTAACTTGTCTAACTTATCACCCATGCCAGGGCTTTCCTAAAGGGGTTCTCCCTTCTTAACTTAGCTTAACACTTATCCTGGCCATCCTCCTTGGGTCCCCTCCGTTAGTCCGCAGCCAATACTTTCTCTGGTTACTATCAACCCCATCAACTCCATCTTGTCTCTAGACTGCCCTGCCTGGGAAGTTCTTGGCTTTACCAAGAAGTCCCCCCTTTTTGCTAACTGACCCCCATTTCTTGGTTCATCAATAGACAACTTGTTACCCGAGCCAAATAGGCCTGTACTTACACACCAGATTCCAATTTGTTCGTGATCCAAGCACGGAACGACGAAATGGAAGACAGACAGCCTGAGTGAGTGAACGGAGCTCAATTTGGAAAGACCCCTCAGTATGAAAACTCACGTTAATCGAATCAGTGCTGGCCAGCCTCTCCGCTGAGTCCCCACAGGGTCTGCCTCCCAAATATCGCTCAGAGTCGGATCCCACTTCTGACACCAAAATGACGAGAATAGAACCATGTTCCACACCTTGAGTTCAAGAGATAACAAGATTTAATGATGAACCAATATCACAGCGCTGTGGAGGGTGTAAGAGTCATACCATTCACAATTGAACAGCATGGCCACATACACTCCTAGAAAATTGGCAACCCAGAGTTTCTTTATATACACAGAATTATACAAAAAATCTGCGCTGAAAAATGAGCACGGACAAAGGAAAAACTGGCTCGACATCTCCCCCCGAGAACCTATCTTCTTTGGCATGAGCAAAGGGCAAGATGCGGGAGGGAGAAAGAGCACCGTGACATTCTCAAAACTTATCTTCCATGTTGGCTTTTGGTCAAGGACAGACAGACGCGTTTTCACGAGGGGGTCTAACAGAGCAAGCGGTTTCACTATCTTTCTACATTTTTTGGCACAGTTGGACAATAAAACATAGTTCAAAACAAGAGGGAACATAGTAAGCTTAATCCTTTTCACAAAGCAACCATTATTAAATGCAAACCACAATTACATAAGGCACAATAAAAGGCATGATCTCGACATGTATGTATATATATATATACATATATATGTGTGTGTACTCCTCTAAAACGTTGTGTTGCCTTGTTAAGTCTGTCTCTGGTGTATACTCCCCTTCCATACCTCCCTTCACTTCAAATGGCACCACAGCTAACTCTGCTCATGGGAAAGCTTAAATGCCTCAATTCTGTGTTTGGTTCCAAATCTTGTAGTTCCCAACCCCTCATTCTCAGTACACATCCTACAATGTCGTACCCAACTGCTCCTGGACTCTGTGTATTTTCTCCTGAGAAGGTGGAGAAGGTTTGTTCAACCCTCGACTCTGACTCTGCCACTGGACAGGACAGCATTGGCTCCGGTGTCCTAAAATCTGGTCTTGCACATCATGCTGCTGCTCTTTTCACCCTGTCATTTGCACCCGGTCATCTTCCTTCTGCTTGGAAAGTCCCCAACATCACTGCACTCCATAGAATAGGTGAAAAAACGGATTCCTACAACTACAGAGCGATCAACTTACTTCCAATCATCAGCAAGGTCATGAAATCCATCATCTCGGTTGATATGAAATCCTTCCATTTTCTCCAACAACCTCATCTCAGATCACCAATTTGGTTTCAGACCAGGTCAATCCACCTGGGAAATGCTGCTTCTACTCACCCAACAATGAATGCTGCTGCTTCTACTCAACCTCAATGTCAGACATGAAATGAGGGCTGTCTCTCTGGACATATCTCGTGCTTTTGCTATAGTCTGGAATCCTGCCTTACTCACAAAAATCTCTGCCTGTGGCATCCAAGGCCAACTCCACACATTGCTTACTGACTTCATCTACTCTGTTAGCCAACATGGGGCTCTCAACAGAATCCTTTCATCTCCTCTCCCTGTCAAGGCTGGTGTGCCCCAGGGCAGTGTTTTGGGCCCAGTCATATTCTTGATCTTTATCAATGATCTCTCTGACTCTCTGGAAAATCCTCTGTATCTATTTGCTGATGACTCCACCCTCTGCCGTGACATCCCTCATCCTTCTGACAGGAAAGCTGCAGCCTCTTCCCTCTCTTCAGACCTTGAAAAACATCACAAGCTGGTCAAATGCTTGGAATATGTGCTTCAATCCTGACAAATCTCAAGTCTTTCAATCCTGACAAATCTCAAGTCTTTCAATCCTGACAAATCTCAAGTCTTTCAATCCTGACAAATCTCAAGTCTTTCAATCCTGACAAATCTCAAGTCTTTCAATCCTGACAAATCTCAAGTCTTTCAATCCTGACAAATCTCAAGTCTTTCAATCCTGACAAATCTCAAGTCTTTCAATCCTGATAAATCTCAAGTCTTTCAATCCTGACAAATCTCAAGTCTTTCAATCCTGATAAATCTCAAGTCTTTCAATCCTGACAAATCTCAAGTCTTTCAATCCTGACACTATCCCTCTCCAAAAGGTCTGTCTGGCAAACCCTCCTGTCTACTTTCTTAACAATCCTCTTGAGGACATTCAGTCATTCAAACTCCTGGGTCTCACTATCAGCCATTATCTTTTTTGGGTAAACAAGATTTCAATGTTGGCCTCCAAAGCCAGCCACCCCAAATGAGGTAACTAGGTCACGAGGTAAGGTAACGCGACGCTGGGGTGAGAACCCTGCTAGTGATAGTTGACCTAACTGGCGTCCACGGTTGCTTAGCAACACGTCAGGTCACGGAGTTATCTGTGGCTTGCAGCTTCGGGGTCGGAGGTCGAGTTGCAGGTCCGAGCAACCCCCTTCTGAATCTTGTGCTCACACTATGAGCCAGTAACAATATAGAGTCTTCACAAACTACTCCAAAGTGGTAAAACTAAAAAATGCAGGTAAAATGTGAATAAGTTAGATTAACAGAGAAAAGCAGATTCTCAGTTGCAAAAGTATTCAAACCCTTTGCCTAATTAGCCTAAACCACTTCAGGAGCAAAATTTGTTAAAAGGGTAACAAAGGAAATGTAACAGGTTTCATGTGCATGTAATCAGTGGTTTAACTTCTTTTTAAAAAATAGGTGCAATACCCCTGGGTGCTCACCTGGTAGAATAAAGCAGTATACTACACTGACTAAAGGTATTTTAAACAGTACCATGGTATTTTAAACCAATTGCAATAGTTGCTAGGAGAAAGCAAATCATGTAGAATCATGCTAATGCAATCATAAGACTTTAAACAAAAAAAAACAAATACCTATTTTGGATGGATCTTGGATGATGAAGGTTGTGGTCAAGTTTCATCAAAATTATTTGTGTAGTTTCTGAGAAGAAAGCAAATATATATTTTTGGGGGTCAAACCTGGACCCACTTTGACACCCGGGAGACCCCTTTAGGGCGATTTTTCTAATGCCGTGAACAAACTTGAGTTGAAACAACAAATATAATTTTAGCCAAGTTTGGTCACAATCGCATTAGCAGTTTCAGAGAAGAGGTCGCAAGTGTTTACGGAATGACGGACTGACGGATGGATGACGTGCCATCCCATAATCTCGTGGAATTACGTTCCAGGTGAGCTAATAATAGGGATGGGCACATGGGAAACAGAAATGCAATTTAAAGAAACCAAGATGACCGAACGGCATGCTTAGCTGGCGCAGGGGCGTTGAGAGGAGGGGTCAGGTGAGGTAGCTGCCTCGGGGCCCGGGGTCCGTTGAGGGTCCCGAGCTTCTCCTGTAATTTTTTTAAACCGTACAGTGAAACCCCTCATCGGCTGATCCTCATTTCCTCATCGTTACATTTAAACCCAGAAGGTGATTTTGCTTTCTTGCCGGAAACAAAGCACCATTTACCGCTGTTAATGGTTCAGTATCAAACTTTACAGAAAATGGTTATTAACCAGAAACGTGCGTTACAAAGAAATGGGTTTGTATCCTTTTTGTCCAAAAAAAAACTATTAACCATCTTCTCACGTATTTTTTGCCAATCTTATGGATAAATAGTGTTCAACAGTCGAGGGTGCGAATTGACTCAATCGGTCCAAACGTCCCGCTATCTCCATTATTTTCGATCAGACGGCTAAATAAAAGTGACCATTTGTTTTTTTAAAGTTTTTTGTTTTTCATTAAAGAAAGTTCCTTAAGAGTTATTAAAGAGAAAAAGGGTGAGGGCCCCGAGGTTGTCAGCCTCGTGGCCCGGGCTGGCTCTCGACGCATCTGGCCTGGCGGTAACAATTTTCACAGCCATCTTAATGCTACCTTAACATGGGCAGACTCAGTCAGGAACACAGGACAACAGAGAATGACAGTACATAAGTGTGTGTGCATGTGGAGCACCGAGAGGCATGACACAGCATGACATTGGACCCCTCTGCTGGTCTAGTCTCACCCTTGGCTGTCCGTTGCTGCACGGCTCTGGCAGTGCATACCGTGCTTGTTAAGCGTGGCTCTCCCGATCACTATTCCCCAACTGCCCATACTGTGCCGATCGTTGTGCGCTCGCTCTCTGAGGGGTCTCGACTGTGTGGCTTGATCATCCCAGCTGAGTGATCAATGGGTGGGCGCTCTGGGCTGTGAGGCTGCGATAGGCACTAATGCCTCTGCTTATGTAGGCAGCCCTCTGGCTCCCTACTGCATGGGTTTTGTGCATGAGCTCTTGAGTGTGAAGTAGCACACGTGGTTATGCCATGTTTGTAAACCCATGTTCAAGGCTTGTCATAGCATACACTTGCACCCTCCATGTTGAGGTGTTATGAAAGGGCATGGGGTGATTTATGACGCACATGGATGGGGATGGGAAAAGACACAGACATGAGGATAAGGGTCACAATGAATCTAATTAGAATCTGACAAAACGAATCTAATTAGGTCACAATGAATCTATTGTCATGCTAATTTAGATTTACAAACAGATGTGCTGACACTAGTTAAGATACACTACATGACCAAAAGTATGTGGATACCCTAACATCACACATCTCATTCCAAAATCATGGGCATTAATATGGAGTTGGTCCATCCCTTTGCTGCTACAACATCCTCCACTCTTCTGAGAAGGCTTTCTACTAGATGTTGGAACATTGCTGCGGGGATTTGCTTCCATTCAGCCACAAGAGCATTCGTGAGGTCGGGCACTGATGTTGGGTGATTAGGCCTGGCTTGCAGTCGGCGTTCCAATTCATCCTACAGGTGTTCGATGGGGTTGGGGTCAGGGCTCTGTGCAGGCCAGTCAAGTTCTTCCACACCGATCTCGACAAACCATTTCTGTATGGACCTCACTTTGTGCATGGGGGCATTGTCATGCTGAAACAGGAAAGGGCCTTCTCCAAACTGTTGCCACAAAGTTGGAAGCACATACTCGACTAGAATGTCATTGTATGCTGTAGCATTAAAATTTCCCTTCAATGGAACGAATGGGCCAAGCATGAACCATGAAAAACAGCCCCAGACCATTATTCCTCCTCCACCAAACTTTACAATTGGCAATATGCATTCGGGTAGGTAGCATTATCCTGGCATCCGCCAAACCCAGATTCGTCAGTTGGACTGCCAGATGGTGAAGCGTGATTCATCACTCCAGATAATGCGTTTACAGTGCTCCAGTGTCCAATGGCGGCGAGCTTTACACCACTCCAGCCAACGCTTGGCATTGCGCATGGTGATCTTAGGCTTGTGGGCGGCTACTCGGCCATGGAAACCCATTTCATGAAGCTCCCGACGAACAGTTGTTGTGCTGACGTTGCTTCCAGAGGCAGTTTGGAACTCGGCAGCGAGTGTTGCAACTGAGGACGGATGAAATGGGCTTCAGCACTCGGCCGAAGAAATTTGATGAACTGACTTGTTGGAAGGGTGGCATCCTATGATGGTGTCACGTTGAAAGTCACTGAGCTCTTCAGTACGGCCCATTCTACTGCCAATGTTTGTCTATGGAGATTGCATGGCTGTGTGTTTGATTATATATATCTGTCAGCAATGGGTGTGGCTGAAACAGCCAAATCCACTAATTATAAGTGGTGTCTGCATACCTTTGGTCATGTAGTGTACATAACTACTTATCATTTTCATCAAAATATGCACACGCACATGCATGTACATTGCAAATAGGACATTTTTCTTGTTCCAGTATGAACAACGATGCAACTATTTCCATCAGTTTAAATGTGTAATTTTGATGGCGAGTTAAATCTCACTTGTTCGATCTTTGGAAAATCGTTGCTTTTTGTTATACGTGGCCGAACAAGCTCGAGGACATTCTGGCAGCTGAGAATGTTGCCAAAAAGGCTGGGTAATTGAATTGGTGATTTTCAAAGCATTTGTCTTCCCAGAACAAAATGCGGAGCCTTTTGTAAGGACCTGCCTGTATAAATATACCAGGAACAAAAGAAATCTTGGGAGTCATTTTCTTTTGGGATGGGCTGGGTACAGATCTGGCACGCTTCATCAGAGCACTTGGGAATGCTTGCTGATCATGGCTTTGCATCTGATCTATTACTTGTGACATTCTCTTTCAACCGCCTGTAATTGCATTAGCGATGCAAGGTGAGTGCTGCAAAGAACAGGAGATGGGCTGAGAAACAAGAAACGTGGTGGGTTTGAATTGGATTCCAAGACGTTCACACTGGAACAAATTGGAACAGAGTCCCAATAATGAACCGCATCTGTGTTTGGTCCGTGTGGTTGGTTCTCTTCAAGCACCACATCTACTCAGTGTTGCAACATGTCCAAAAGTCACAGTTTTGAATGGGAGGTTTGTATTCAATTTGGTTGCAAAAAATGTGTATACAGAATAAGGAGTGGTTGGGAGGGTGAGGGGAGGAAGGAGGGGTGGAAGAGCAAAATGCATAAAAGGGCGCTTTGGTAAAGGGACGTGTTTTAAAAAAAAGAATATACATATATAGATATACTAGCCGAAACCCGTGGAACATCCACGGAAGGGAGGATGTGGTGTATGGATAGAGTGTACCATTATGGGTGGCATAGGGGATTTGCTTGTCCGAGTAAGAGTTAGGAAGAAAGATGAGAATGAAGAGTGCGTATATGAACAACGTATTTATTGCAATCTACTTAAATGACAACGCTACGATATACTTTTGAAAAATGAATGGATTCGTAATAGGAATCGGCATAGCACTACTCTGGTCACACTGGCGCAGTGGTATGTGTCAATGGAAAGGAACAGCAGTAGAACCATAGACTTTAAAAAAATGAACGGATTAGTAAATCGACTGGAATTAGCCCCATACTGGCGCATTGGTAAGCGTCAATGTCAAGGCAGAGCAGTAGGAATATAATACAATGAACGCAGTATCAGAGGTTGAAATTATTTTAAAACTTCTGGATAAACAATGTTTGGGGTAATAGTCAAGCCTTTGACGACTCCTTGCGTACTCGTATTAATCAACCTTGATATACACATCTTTGAACTACCGTGCTCTTGAACATGCCACATATAACTGGCCGTGGGAGAAGACAGGAGCAGGAAAATAGATACGCAGTTTATGGAATTTTCGAGTATGGCTGTACGTGATAAACAAAGAGCGCGGTTGGACGAAATTATGGTAAACCCACCTGATGACGTTAGCGTAAACCGCGATCGACAACACCGGCACAAATGCATGCTCAGGATTGTCCACTCAGTGGACGGCTTTCTGTCGCCTTCGACTGTCCAATCAGCGGACAGCTTGCTTCGCCTTCACCCAGCAGACGCCAATAAGATGGCGTCGTATCGGCAGTTAATCGGATGCTTTTGGGCCCCAACGTTGGCTAATTCAGATTTTTCGAGTATGGCTGTATGTGATAAACAAAGAGCGCGGTTCGTAGATCGTAAATCCATTAGTGCCGTGGGCATCGGGTCACTGGGTGCGGCGTAAAAGGGATAACAAAGTCGAGTCCTTATGCTATTATTATATAGATATATCTCTAAATATAATTTCATCATCAAATATAATTTCATATCTAAATATAAATTCATCCAGGCGATTCCATATAATGAGTGGATACCAGAGATAATGTGCCACGTGGCAGACAGTGCTTATCGTTCCCATTAAGGTATAGCGATAGCTGGATGGGAAACCTTAATGGCGGTTCACCACTGATGGTATGAAATCGCATAATAACTGGTATATATATACAGTCACATGAAAAAGTAAGTACACCCCATGTAAAGTTTTGACTTTTTCAACATATTTCAACATACAGCTTTTGCTGTTGCATACAGCAACATATATGTATTGCTCTCACAATAAGGAGCCTCCCTCTCGTCAAAACTCAAGGTGGGTAACCCGATCGAAGCAAGGGTGGAAATCACTCCATTTATGATGATGAAACGTCTGATGTCCCACGTGGAGATGGGTTTCTGATGGTTTGGGACACGGAATGTAGGGACAATGACAGGGAGATCAGGAGAAGTGGTGGAAGTATTGGTCAGAAGAAGAGTGGACATATGTTGTATGCAAGAGATGAGATGGAAGGGAAGTGGTGTGAGAATGGTGAAGGGTAGGCAGGCACAGAAATACAAGTTTGTGTGGCAAGGGTGCCTGGAGGGCGTGAATGGTGTTGGTGCCCTGTTTTCTGAGGAGTTTGTAGACAGTGTGGTGAGTGTGAATAGAGTGAGTGATAGGTTGATAATGGTGAAATTGATGATTGGAAAGCTCTTAGTGAACGTCATCTCGAGATATGCTCCTCAGGTTGGTCGGAGCGATGAAGAGAAGGACAAGTTCTGGTGTGCGATAGACAAGCTGATGGAAAACGTGAAAGATGAGGAAGTTGTTGTGGTAGGAGGACACCTAAATGGACATGTGGGAAGGAGTATAGACGGTTTTGAGGAGGTTCCTGGGAGTTACGGATATGGTCTGAGGAATGAAGAAGGTGAAAGGATTTTGGAGTTTGCTGATGGAGCTGATTTGTTTATTTGTAATACTCAGTTCCAGAAAGAGGATAATAAGCTTGTTACATACATGTCCGGTGGGTCGACGACAACGGTTGACTACCTGATGGTGCGTAGGTGAGATTGGGGGCACCTCCGGGACACAAAGGTGATCCTGGGGGATGAGGCTGTTTCACAGCACCACTTGGTTGTCTGCGACATAAGGGTGAAAGGTGCGAAGAGAGCTCGGCGGGTGAAGTACCAACCGAGAATGAAGGTGTGGAGGTTGAAAGAGGTGACAGTGAGGGAGGCATTAAAGGAGAGGCTGAGTATGGCAGAGGATGATGTGGTTGAGCTTGAAAGTGGTTGGATGTCAATGAAAAATAGTCTGTTGGGAGCCGTTGGTGAGGTATGTAGATTGACTAAAGGACCACCGAGGCACTCGGAAACATGGTGGTGGGACGATGAAGTTGGAAAGAGGATTGACGAGAAGAGGAAGAAGTTCAAGGAGTGGCAGAAGGTGAAGGGTACGGGGCAGAAAAGGCAGAGCATGAAAATTATAAGGCAGCCAAGAAGGCTGCAAAGAAAGAGGTAGCAAAGGTGCAGGAGGCATGCAGGAAAATGTTCGGAGAATACTTGGATTCGGAAGCGGGTCAGAGCGGTATTCAGGATTGCAAAGCAGATAGCGAAAGAGAGGTGTGATGTGATGGGGGTGAGTTGCTTGAAGGATGAAGTGGGACAAATCGTTGTGGACCCAGATGGAATAATTAAAGGAAGATGGAAAATATATATGGAAATGCTGTTGAATGCAGAGAGTGAATGGGACGGCAGCATCGAGAGTAACCCAGTTTTAGGACCGGCAGAGAACATACCTGAGAAGGAATTTGAGGAAGCGATAAAAGCAATGAAGAGTCGAAAAGCGGCAGGGCCGACGGGAGTTGTGGGAGATATGTTGAAGGCAGCAGGAAGTTGGGGTGTGAAGCGAATGACAGATCTGTAATCTGGTGGTGAAAGAAGGCCGCATTCCAGTGGATTGGGAAAGGAGTACCCTAGTCCCTCTATACAAGGGGAAAGGTGACCCTCTGGACTGTGGCTTGTGTCAAGCGATAAAGTTATTGGAGCATGGAATGAAGGTATGTTGGAGAAGTATGTTGGAGAAAGGGTGTGGGAGAAGAGGAAAAGGAAGGAAGTGAAGATCGACGAAATACAGTTTGGATTTATGCCAGGAAGAGGAATGACAAACGTGCTTTTTTATTGTAAGGCAGTTGCAGGAGAAGTACATGGAGAAGAGGAAGAAGTTGTTTCTTGGGTTTGTTGATCTGGAGAAAGCATTCGATTGGGTTCCATGTGAAGTAGTGACATGGGCATTGAGGAAGTTAGGCATGGAGGAATGGTTGATCAGAGTAGTGGTGGCAATGTATGAGAGAGCGCGCACAGCTGTAAGGACGAATAATGGGAACAGTCGTGAGTTTGAGGTGAAGGTGGGAGTGCATCGGGGTCAGTACTAAGTCCACTACTATTTGTAGCTGTGATGGAGGTGCTGGCTTGGAATGTAAAGGAGGGTTTACCGTGGGAGTTGTTGTATGCAGATGATCTGGTGTTGATTGCGGAAAGTATGGATGGACAATCCAGAAGTTTATCCAGAAGAAGATGAACAAGTGGAAGGAATGTATGGAGACAAAAGGTCTGAAGGTGAATATCAGAAAAACGAAGGTGATGGCAAGTGGTAAAGCATGTGGTGAGGTGGAAAGAACTGGGAAGTGGCCGTGTGCTGTGTGGAGGAAGGGTGTTGGAGTGAACTCCATTCAATGTACAATGTGCGCTGAGTGGGTTCATCAAAAATGTAGTGGTCTGAGAGGGTGATTAACCAGTGTGGCAGCTACATTCAATTGTAAGGTGTGCACACAGGGAGCTGCAGATGGAGGAAATGCTGAGTTGGATCTTGGAGATGGTACTTCCTTCTGCATTCATTTCCATCACTCTTCTCAACCAGTCACTTTCATCCTTCCTCAACACATTTCACAGCATCCATCACAGGCTCTATTCCCATCATCTTTCGCAATTCATCATTTGTCTTCCTCTCTCTCAACAATACTCCACACATCCACTGAACCATTTGCATTTCCACCCTTTCCAGCCTTCGTTGCTGCTCTACGTTCATTACCCATGTCTCGCTCCCATAAAGCATAACACTTCTCACACTTGCAGCATACACCTTTCCCTTCAGCTTCAACCACACTCCCCTCCTCGTCAGCACGCCACTCAGTTCCCGAAACTTCTTCCATGCACATCTCACTCCAGCAACCATTGCCGAGTCTGATCCACCTTCTCCATTCAGCATTTCTCCTGGGTAGAAAAATGTTTTCACACCTTCCAGCTTCACAAGGACGGGGAAGACCGAGAAAGACTTGGCTAAAGGTGGTGGAAGAAGAAATGCAGGCAATGGGGTTAACAAGGGGAGATGCAGAAAATAGGGCAAAATGGAGAAGATTGTCATGGGGCCCACAAGGCTATCCCCGCTATAGCAGCGAAAATGGCCTTAAAATGCCTGTTGTTGTTGTTGTTATTGCTCTCCCAGAGAAGAAGGGAAGTCGGAACTGGAATGCAAGAGCAGAGGTGGATGAGATGCGAGAGCAGTTGCAACAGGAGGAGGTCGTGTGGATGATACAGCATGGGAACCATGGCTTGGGATAGATGAAACATGAGCGATGGGGAAAGGCATGTGTGAAAGAGAGGAGGAAGATGGTTGAGAGGCTGGTGAGAAGAAAGGAGGAGGAGGGGAGATATGTGAAAGCAGTCAGACAGGCACAGCAAGGTTCTTGGACACGGTGGGAAAGTGTGCGGTTGAGGACATTGAAGTGGCAAGAGATTTGGAGGATGGAGCCAATATTGTTGAGTTTCCTGTTGCAGGCAACGTATGATGTGCTTCCATCACCGGTAAACTTGAGATTGAGGGGGTTGTTGCAGGAGGAGAGCTGTTCTTTGTGTGGAGCTTTGGGAACGGTGCAGCATGCAATGAGTGCATCCTCAGTTGCATTGGCAGCAGGACAATACAGGTGGCAGCATGATCAGGTGCTGGCGATTGTAGTTCAGATGGTGTAACAAGAGGTGCTGAGATCGAGAGAGTGGAGAAGGAGACCGATGGGAGAGAGGTGTTGTTTGTCAAAGAGGGCCAAGTGGTAAGAGGTGGAAAGAGGAGGCGGTGGAAATTAAGAGGGCTGTCAGATGCTTGTGATTGGTAGGTGGTGGTAGACCTAAAGCCACAATTGGTATTCCCAGAGGAGATCTGTGTGACAAGGTTGCGGCCTGACATTGTCATCTGGTCAGGTGCAACAAGACAGGTCATCTTAGGGGAATTGTCTGTACCTTGGAAGAGAACACGGAGGAGGTCCACGAGAGGAAGTGAGGAAAGTACATTGGGCTGGAGGCAGTGTCAGAAGAAGGGTTGGTGAGTTTCTTGTCAGCCATTTGAGATGGGGTATATAGCATATATTGGCAATTCCTTTTCTGCATTTCTTGCTCGGCTTGGAATGTGTGGGACAGAAAGAATGAGGATGTGTGACAGAGTGGCCCAGGTTTCCTTGAAAGGCTCACTTTGGATATGGAGGAAGTTTATGGAGGCACGACGAACGGTGAAGGTTGAGGTTGTCTTCGGTGTAATGCTCTGTGGACATCTCTCACTGAATTGTTTATTTTGGTTGATGTTTATCCGTTTGAATCTTATATGTAAGCAGTTCACACTTCATGATGTTTATGATATGCAAGAGCTTTGAAGTGAATGTGTCTTTGCTGGAATTTGTTTTTCTTGTTTTATATATTTTCTACTAGATCAAGACTCATGGAAGGTAAGTTGACAGTGAAGAAAGCAACAAAGGAATGAGCAAACAGGTAATGTGTAAGAAGTTGAGGGTATGAAATAGTAACCTGCAAGTAAGTGAACGGTTGGGTTTATCTAAATTTATTTTCGACTTTAACTCAAACTTTTTCTTTTTTCTATTTTTGCAGTTGATGTTTTTTGTAACTTAAGCTCTCTTGCATTAATGATGATCAGATAGCATTATCTAGTGGATAAAGATCCCACGGTGTCTTTTGTGAAGAGTGGGCAAGTTATCGCCAGCACTATGAACAAATTCGACAAAATCTGCCCATCAAATGCTAGGCTGGCCTGTTGAACCAAAAACCTTCTCCAGCCAACTCTGCACAAAAAGACAAAGCGAGCTTCGTATAATGGTCACCATGGTTCTCTTTAACTTCAGGTACCCTGTGACTAGACTGTACTTTCTTTGCCTCACTGGAACGCCAGCCGAAGCCCAAAACAACCGGGTCAAACAACAGGGTCACAGCAACCGGGTCAAAGTGGAGAGGGGAGGCTGGTGAAATAATGGGGTGCCACAGTGCCATGCCTCATTCAGCCTGCTACTTCCGCTTAGAGCACCGCATGTTGGGGCATTAGGGGCCCCAACACCCCTGCCACCCCCCCTCCCCAAACTCAATTGTTACAACAGCGATGTGTCGCAATGCCCAATATTAAACACTTGCAGGTACCCACAGAAATGCCACGTAATGTAAAATATGACTTCAACAATATTAAATCCAATTCAAAGCATTTTTTTCCTTCAACAAAAACAACAAAGAATACATTTTATGCAAAGAAGAGTTAAATATCATGTGGATTTAGTATTGTTGAGCTTAGTACTCCCTAAATATGCTGCTTGATTAAATCAACCCCCCCCCCCGCACCCCCCTCCACCCCAACAACCCCAAGTCCTCAAACACCCCCCCCCCCTTACACCTAACTCCAAACTCCAAGTCCACAAGTCTGCATCAGGGCCTGGGCAGCTCACCATCATAGAATCCACTATGAATTCTTCATTGTACCAGAAGGTGCTTGAGGATAATGTGAAGCCATCTGTCAGAAAGTTGAAGCTCAACCGAAGGTGGACCTTGCAACATGACAATGACCCTAAACATACCAGTAAATCCACCAAGGAATGGCTGAAAATAAAGAAATGGAGGGTTCTGGAACCAAGTCAAAGCCCGGATCTAAATCCCATCGAGATGTTGTGGGGGGATTTGAAACGAGCCGTGCATGCAAGAAACCCCTCAAACATCGCACAGCTGAAAGAATTCTGTATGGAGGAGTGGGCAAAAATTTCTCCCAGTCGATGTCAGAGACTGGTAGACAGTTATAAGAAACGCCTACTTGAGGTTGTTTCTGCCAAAGGGGGCAATACCACCTATTAGAGCCAAGGGTGTACTTACTTTTTCCACATGCAAAATTTGCATTTATGTTTATTTAAATTATACAATGGACTACAAAATGTAAATGTTTCATGATATTTATTATATTATATCACCTTTATCTATCAATATTGTTGAAATGAAGATCAAATAGCTGTATGTTGAAATATGTTGAAAAAGTCAAAACTTTACATGGGGTGTACTTACTTTTTCACGTGACTGTAACTTTATTTCTCCTCCTATCCACCTTAAGATTTTGCCATGATGAACTTCATTGACTCCTACCTCCTCATAACCTGCTTTCCCACCTTCACAACTTCTGTCATCCTTATGGCCTTCTCTCCAGGTCCCCATTCCTAATATTGTGAGTATATATGTTTCTTGTTGCATTGATTGTTTGTCTTGTTGCAAACATAAAAGAGCTGTGAATGTTTAATCTTTGTTTTAGCCTTTGCTTTTGCCTTTGGAGTCGGTAGGCATAAACCAACATGAAGACCAGAGAACTGTCTATGAAAGGAAAGCAAGCAATTTGGAAGCTGAAAGAACGGAAAATTCAGTTATAACCATAGCACAACAATTGGGCAATGCGAATACAACAATTTGGAATATTGTGAAAAAGAAAGACACCAATAATGCAATTAGCAATAGACAACGGCCAGGTCAGCCAAGGAAAATAACTGCAGGTGATGACAGAAAAAACCATCAGAGCTGTGAAGAAAACCCAGAAAACAACTGTCTAGTGACATCACCAACAACCTCCAGAGTGCAGGGGTGAAAGTATCACAATCTACCTTTCGGAGAAGACTTTGACAGCAGAATTACAAAGGCTGTACCGCAAGATGCAAACCTCTCATCAGCACCAAAATAGAAAGGGCAGATTGGAATTGGCCAAGAAGTATAGAGGTGAGCCTGTATAGTTATTTCTTGAATTTCTTGAGTATATCGCAATAATAACAAATTTGACTTCACTGTTCCAATGCTTTTGTGGGGCACTGTATGTATATTATTGCACGCCTTGTGAAAAATCTGCCAGAATTGACAAACTTGTGACAATAAATGTATTTTACACATTTTTCACCAAATTGCTGGGCAAACATCTCTAGGATGTGTGTACACTTTCTTCACCAATTTATATTTAACCTGCACATATGCAAAGCAAAAAGCGGGGTTAAGCAATATTGGTTCACTTATGTCTGTCGAAAGATTGAGTCCTAAGTCCCAGGACACAGTTTTAGCCTATCCGTCTGTCTGCAAATTTCAGTTCATGATGGAGGAACAACAGAATTTAAATTTAATGTTATATTTTGAACACGAAATGGAAAATGGACCAGTCGTTTCCTGGTTTTCGTTTCCTAAATCCTGGTTTTCAGAGCATTACTCTGGCTCTGAATTCAACCCGATCGCACATGCGCAGAAAAGAGTGAGATAAACTTTTTACTCTGGCTGTCTGTCTGGCGGTCAAACGAAATTGAAAATCATTCGAATCAGGAAACCTACTGTTTTAATGACCTCATAAAGGACGCATAAAACAGGCACGAAGAACTAATGTAACGTGTTCAATAAAGTGGTGTAAAAGACACTGCATCAACGGCGGTAAACTTCCAGAATTTTTTTTTCTGCGACCTTTAAAATTGTTATTTTCTTTTAATTCAATTATATGTTTGATTTGAACACTATAATTTGCATTTTTAGCACTTTTAAACCCCTTCCGTTTAGCAGTACTTGGGACAAAATATTACGGCACTTTATGTCATCATGGTCATCATGACCACAAGGTCATCATGACCAATGAAATTGTCTCTCGTTCATTTGAGTTTAAATTCTGAGTACACTCAGACCCTTGTATGATAGTTCTGGGCACAGTGAGGCCAGTTTGTGAAACAGTAGGTACAATGGCCTGATTGAAAGAAGAACAGAAACGTTTTCAAGGCATTGCGGATTTCAATCCAAATGAAAGCGGTATAGCAATGAGGATTTGGATTCTTCGCTTCTGGAAATCGAGCGTTTTATAAAATTAAAACCAATTAAATCCCAGCCAGCTCCACAATGGCCTTTAGGGAGGAGGTAATCCGCTTGTTCAGTCTCGTCTGATTACACCAGTCCACACTTTCTAGTTGACTCTTTACTTATCTTCCTAGAGAACTTTGCTTAGGCCTGGTATTGGCTTAGTGGTTAGGGTGCTGGCTTGGGATACCTAGGATCCTGGGTTCATAATCCCGGTCGATCGCTTAATTAACGCCAGGGGGGTTGACTCAGCCTGTCATCCTTCCAAGGTCGGCAAATTGAGTACCAGCTCACTGGTAATTCCCTGTGTGTCACAAGAGGCGACTCACAGGGTTGGCGGCAGGAAGGGCATCCGGCCATAAAACATTGCTTCAAAAAGGGGACCACGGTGCCCAAAAAAGGCCAACCCCTGCTCTGCGGGGAAAAATGGCCTCTAAAAGTGTTTATTTTTGTTTTTGGTTTTTTTCTAGAGAACTTTGCTGCCTAAAATGGTGCCAACCACATCCACCAACTAAATTTAGAAAGTGTCATTTATAACCAGATTTTGCGAAGATGTGATTTCAGGGGGGTATGTATTGAATAGACAGACGTCTGTCCAAGTAATGCTGTTTAAAGAACAAGACTCGATTCGAGGTGGTGTTGTGCTCTTAGAACCAGGGGTGATGTCGATAAAGAGACATTGACAATGAGAAACAATGTCATTTTGCTGCCGGTTCAATCTCAAGTGCCTATGCTGCTTTACCAAAATGCCGAAGATTAATTAGAATCCCCCTGTGATAACTTTGAATCAATGTGCAAGGCTCTGTGAAGAGCTCATTAATACCAATCGCCGCATCTCCATAATAATCAGCTGTGCAGCTGCATTGTGCCAGACCAGCTCCTTCCTCCTTTATTTCAAGCAATGTGCACACTTTCCTTGAGCCTTACCAAACCCGCTGTTCCCAGCCGTAGGGGGTAAAGAAGAAGCTGTACAATGTCCCCCAAAAAACCCTTTAGCCATAGCTTCGCAATATCACTTCGCAAACCCGGGGCAAATAAGCAATAGTGATGAAAAGACTGTGGTGTGGATAAAATATTTTTTAAACCTTATTTGCTGCTAGCAGAAGTACCCGGCGTTGCCGGGTGGGGGAGAGACGGTGGAAGAGGGGAGGGGTGGAGAGGAGGGGAGGGGGGGGAGGTCGAGGGGGGAGGGGAGGGGGAGAGGGGGGAAGGGGAGGGGAAAAGGTGGGGGAGGGGGAGGCAGGAGAGGAAGGGGGTTCATATATATGCTGGTGGGTGAATGTGGCGTTCATCACGTTTCTGAGTTAAGTGTGATGCCGATCAGGAAGAAGAAGAAGCCGTACTACGAACTTCGTACACTTCCGGAATTGTTTGATTTATTTGTATTCAAATGTCTGGTGATTGTTTTGTATTTATTTATGTGAATGTGTACTTGTATATAATTGTCAGTCATTTTAAAAGGCTTCGGCACTATAGAGCGATTTTTATGTTTAAACTCCAAAACAACGAACTTTTTTTTTTCAATAATTTTTTTTTTGTGCCTAAAACACTCCCAGGCACTCACGCATGAACCTCTGAAAGTTTGACGAAGATCCGTTCAGCCAACTCTGAGAAAAACGGCGACACACAGACAGACACACACACAGACCAACATATCTCTTATATAGTAGATAGAGCTTGCTATATAGTCCGACAGGATATGCTACACAGGTGGCACACCTATGTTTCGCAGGTATGGTGTTCACAAAGAAAACTGTTGAAACTGGTCATCCCTACTGCGAGAATTAGTTCGTGGACGTTATAGATCCCACGCTGTCGAGTTAGTCTTCAACAAAATCCATATTCCTGATCTGAATTGAGCTGGGAAGGTAAAAACAAATCATGTGGTGCGATTCTTACCATGAGGATGCTTTGGCAGAAATACACCTGTGGGAGAGAGAGACTGATGAGATGGAGTTGAGATTGATAGATATGCTACATAATGAACCTATCTTGATGTTCATGAAAGATTACCTTTTCTAGGTTATTCCTAATGACTTACTCGTATCAAATTACCTGCAATGTACCCATACTATTGTCAGAACGTCGGTGTTGCGAAAGCAGTACCTGGGCAATCCTAATGTTTGGGGTTATGCTGCGTGGTTTGCCATTGCCTTGGCAGTTGTCGACAGGCCAGGAATTTGTAACTTGTCCAAGGTGTTGGCGAGAACTCGTCTCCTCTTCTCCAAGGAGTCAAAATAAACCGTGGGATTTCCAACCTCCACAAACTGATGCCAACGAGCGGCACACCCAGTTTAATATTCCTCCAAGGGATGGCAAACTCCGATGTACCACCCTGTCTGCAAAGCACAATCCGACACTTTATAGTCGGGCCAAGATTCGAACCTAGACTGGACAAAGGTAATGGTTAATTTCAAAGGTTAAGTGCACTACCTGACCTGCATCATCCTGTCGGTTTAAGTTCAAATGGTGACTTGGTGAAGGAATGGGTACACCATCCTGAATGTGAGGGATCTCTGTGTCGCTTCTGACGTGGGCTTGTTCAACAGAACTGTCCAGGGCCATACAACAACAACAACAACAACAACAACAACAACTATAACACTTTCAGATCTATATTAACACTGGATTTCAAGATTTATGTAACACACGACTCAAGAGTACGTTTAAGTAACAGCCGAGGAGGAGACAGCTACACAACTACAGTCTGATCTACAAGCAGACAGCTACACAACCAGTCTTTTTTCTTCCTTTTTTTGTATACAAGATCGAAGCTCGTGAAAGAGCTAACATTAATCACACAGAAAGACAAACCAACACATAAAACATATAACATGGGGAGCGGTAGACAAGATTTGGAGAGAGGGGGAAGGACACAAACACAACATTTGAGAGCAGGGACATCGAGAGAACTGTGGGAGGGAGGGCTTTTGGGGGGGGGAGGCATGGGAAGGGGGGTGGGAGAGGTATAAAACATATGGACACTGCCAGGACTTCCAGGAAAGAAGTTGGAATTTCAAACAAAGTGGATCTGGGGTGAAATAGCGGGGTTAGAAAAGATCAAGGTTTTGGATGGGGGAAGATAAGAGATGGTGGTGAACAGCTGTTTTAAAGACCTGGAGGGAGGAGTGGGATTAAAGGGAGTGTGGGAGTTTGTTCCAGAGGTGGGAGAAAAGAGGAATGAAAGAGTGAAGGTGAGCAGAGAGCCTAGGTTTCGGCAGTTTAACCATCAGAGGGTTGCTGGCAGATATTGTGCGACCTGTAGGAATATTTGGGGGACAAAGCACAGAGAGAGCTGGGGGAGAAAGGCCCGGAGAGGAGTCGGTAGAAGACAGAAAGACCACCAACCTGCCTGCGGTGAGTGAGTGAAAGGCCCTCGGAGATAGCTTCATCGCGGGAGATTCCAATGATTCTGAAAGCTTTGGTTTCAACAGCGTGAAACCGAGCTAGGTGTGAGGCAGGAGCACCTGCCCATAGGGGAGAACAGTATTCCATTGAGCTGCGGAAGAAAGCCTTGTATGTGGTGAGGAGCTCAGGTGTGCCAAGGAAGGACTTTGCATGACGGAGGATGCCCAGTCGGCGACTGGCTTTGGAGGCCAGCTTGGAAATGTGCTTTTCCCAAAATAGATCATGGCAGATAGTGAGACCCAAAAGCTTGAGCGACAGAACTTCTTGGAGAGGATTGTTGAGAAAATAGATGGGAGGGTTGTCCAGTCGGTCTTTTCGGAGAGACATCGTAAGAGTGTGAGATTTGTCAGGATTGAAAGACATGTTCCACTTGTTTGACCAGTCTGTGATTTTGTCCAGGTCTGCAGAGAGTGAGGAGGCTGCAGACTGCCGATCTGAGGGAAGAGGAATGGAGCGGCAGAGAGTGGATTCATCAGCAAAGAGATGGAGTGGATTTTCCAGAGTCGGAGAGATCATTGATAAAAAGACCAGAAAATGCACAGGGCCCAGAACACTGCCTTGGGGAACTCCAGCCTGAACAGGAAGGGGGGATGATAAAAATCCATTCAGGGCCACACGTTGACTACGACCAGAGAGGAAGTCCGCAAGCCATCCGTGGAGATTTCCATGGATACCATAGGAGGAGAGTTTGGTGAGCAGACCTGGGTGCAGACCATATCGAAGGCACGTGATATGTCAAAGGAGACATCTCTGATTTCCTGTTTGGCATTGAGGACCTCCATTCATTGTTGAGATAGCAGAAGCAGCATGTCCAGAGTGGAATGACCTGGTCTGAATCCAAATTGATATCGGAGATCAAGCCATTTTTTTTTTTTTTTGTATACAGAGTCGAGGCTTGCTGAAGAGCTAACATTTATCAAACAAACAAGCAAACAAAGTATATAAAAAGGGGAGCGGTCGACAAGATGGGGAGAGAAGGGGAGGAAGCACACAAACACAACATTTGACAGCAGGGACATCGGGAGATGTGTGGGAGGGAGAGGGCCTGGGGGGGGGGGGGGCAGGATAGGTACAAAACGCAAGGACACCAAGGACTTCCAGGAAAGAAGTCGGCACCTCAAAAAGTGGATTTGGGGTGAATTTAGCGAGGGCAGAAAAGATCAAGGTTTTGGATTGGGGAACATAAGAGATGGTGGTGAACAGCCGTTTTAAAGACATGGAGGGAGGAGTGGGATTGAAGAGAGTGAGGGAGTTTGTTCCAGAGGCGGGAGAAAAGAGGAATGAAGGAGTGAAGGTGAGCAGATAGTCTTGATTTTGGCAGTTTAACCATAAAAGGGTTGCAGGCAGATCTTGTGCGACCTGTAGGAATATTTGGGGGACAAAGCCCAGAGAGAGCTGGGGAAGCAAGGCCGGAGAGGAGTCGGTAGAAGACGGAAAGACCACCAACCTGCCTGCGGTGAGTAAGTGAAAGGCCCTCGGAGAAAGCGTCATCGCAGGAGATTCCAATGATTCTGAATGCTTTGGTTTCAACAGCGTGAAGACGAGCTAGGTGTGAGGCAGGAGCACCAGCCCAGAGGGCAGAGCAGTACTCCATTGAGCTGCGGATGAAAGCCTTGTATGTGGTGAGGAGCTCAGGTGTGCCAAGGATGGACTTCACACGACGGAGGATGCCCAGTCGGCGACTGGCTTTGGAGGCCAGTTTGGAAATGTGGTTTTCCCAGGAAAGATCATGACAGATAGTGAGACCCAAAAGCTTGAGTGACAGAACTTCTTGGAGAGGCTTATTCAGAAAGTAGATGGGAGGGTTGTCCAGTCGGTCTTTTCGGAGAGACATCGTAAGAGTGTGAGATTTGTCAGGATTGAAAGACATGTTCCACTTGTTTGCCCAGTCTGTGATTTTGTCCAGGTTTGCAGAGAGTGAGCAGGCTGCAGACTGCCGATCTGAGGGATGAGGATTGGAGCGGCAGAGAGTGGAGTCATCAGCAAAGAGATAGAGAGGATTTTCAAGAGAGTCAGAGAGATCATTGATGAAGACCAGAAAAAGCACAGGGCCCAGAACACTGCCTTGGGGAAATCCAGCCTGAACAGGAAGAGGAGATGAGAGAAACCCATTCAGGGCCACACGTTGACTACGACTAGAGAGGACGTACGCCAGCCATGCGTGGAGATTTCCATGGATACCAAAGGAGGAGAGTTTGGTGAGCAGAGTGGGGTGCCAGACCGTATCGAAGGCACGTGATATGTCAAGGGAGACAGCTCTAATTTCCTGTTTGGCATTGAGGACCTCCATCCATTGTTGAGACAGCAGAAGCAGCATGTCCAGAGTAGAGCGACCTGGTCTGAAACCAAATTGATGATCAGAGATCAAGCCATTGGAGAAGAGGAAAGATTTCATATCCGAAGCAATGATGGATTCCATGACTTTGCTGATAATTTGGAGAAGGCTGATTGGTCTGTAGTTGCTAGGATCTGTTTTTTCACCGTTTTGTGCAAAGCGGTGACGTTGTCTGATTTCCAAGCAGATGGCAGTTGACCTTGAGCAAAAGAAAGGGTGAAGAGAACAGAGAGAGGGAGTGAAAGAGCAGAAGAACAGGATTTTAGGACCGGTGGGCTGATGCCGTCAGGTCCAGTTGCAGAATCAGAGTCGAGGGTTGACAGAAACTTTTCCACCTTGTCAGGAGGAAAGGACACGGAGTCCAGGAGCAGCTGGGTACGACTGGGTATGGTGGGTACAGAGAGGGATGGGTTTGGGACACAAGATTTAGAGGCAAACACAGAGTTGAGGCATTCAGCTTTTTCACGTGCAGAGTCAGCTGTGTAGCCGTTTGAGGTAAGGGAGGGGATGGAGGGGGAACAAACATCAGAAACGGACTTGACCAGACGCCACCAGGATTTGGAAGAGGGAGACAGATAAGAGAGTTCGATCTTGAGAACGGAGAGATATTGTTTCCTGGCTCTCCTGAGAGTGGACACACATTTGTTTCGGGCTTTGTGAAAGGAAATGAGATTTCCTTCCGTTGGATTTGCTTTCCAGGAGACGAAGGCAAGTTGTTTCTGGATAACAGCCTCACCACAAGATTCCGTGTACCATGGATGGGAGGAAGGGTATGACAACTGAAGACGATTTGGAGAATTGGAGAAGAGGAAGGATTTGATATCCGAAGCAATGATGGATTCCATGAATTTGCTGATAATTGGGAGCAGGCTGATTGGTCTGTGGTTGCAAGGATCTGTTTTTGCACCTTTTTTGTGTAAAGCGGTAATATTTGCTGATTTCCAGGATGCTGGCAGATGATCTTGAGCAAAAGAGAGGGTGAAAAGAAGAGAGAGAGAGGGTGAGGTAGAGCGGCAGAGCAAGATTTTAGGACCCGTGGGCTGATGCCGTCTGGTCCAGTTGCAGAATCAGAGTCGAGGTTTGACAAAAACTTCTCCACCTTGTCAGGAGAGAAGGACACAGAGTCCAGGAGCAGCTGGGTTCGACTGGGTATGGTGGGAACAGAGAGAGATGGGTTTGGGACACAAGATTTTGAGGCAAACACAGAGTTGAGGCATTCTGCTTTGTCACGTGCGGTGTCAACTGTGTAGCCATTTGAGGTAAGGGAGGGGATGGAGGGGGAACAAACACCAGAAACAGATTTGACCAGACACCACCAGGATTTGGAGGAAGGAGACAGGTTTGAGATTTCAAAATTGAGTGTGGAGAGATAGTGCTTCCTGGCACTCCTGAGGGTAGACACACACTTGTTCCGAGCTTGGTGGAAGGAACTGAGACTGCCTTCAGTTGGATTTGCCTTCCAAGAGGCAAAGGCAAGTTGTTTCAGGGCAACTGCCTCACCACAAGATTCAGTGTACCATGGATGGGAGGAAGGGTAAGACAACTGAAGACGAGATGGGGATAAATCTGTGCATGAGAGAGAGCAGTTTGCTTTGGAAGAATTCCCAGGAGGAATTGATGTCAGAGGCAGTGGAGATGGGAGACCAGTCCAGATGATTGATGGCTGCTTGAAGACCGTGCCAGTCAGCCTGAGTGAAATGCCAGACTCGTCGGCACTGAGGAGGCTCTCTGAGAATGGCCAGAGAGATGTCCACTTTAACAAGCACATGATCAGAAGAACCTATTGGAGCAGAAGAAGAGCAGCAGACATTTGCAGGGAAGTTTGTCATAATCAAGTCTCGAAGAGAAGATACTCCATTGGCTGAGATCTGGGTCGGGAAATTGACAGATTGTGTCAATCCCAGTGAGTCACAGAAGTCCTTTGCTGAGGTGCCATGACTGGTGAGAGAGGAACCCACACCCAACCAGGTGGCATGATGACAGTTGAAATCGCCACATATGAGGAAGGGAGAGTTGGGATGAGTGGATGGAAGTTGGTCCATGTTGTCAGACAGTGAAATGTAAATGGAGTCATCACTGTTTGGAGGACGGTACAGAACACATATGAACAAAAGGTGTGAGCGGAGAGGAAGCCGTAGACAGAGGTACTCCTGGGGGTGAGGTGGAGAGACGGCAGTGCAAGGAGAGTGAGGAAGAGAGTTTTTGATAAGGATAGAAACCCCACCACCAGGACGAGGCTCAGGTCTATCATACCGGAGGAGGGAGTAACCACGAAGAGATATTAAGGAATCGGAGACATCTTGAAGGAGGAAAGTTTCTGTTAAGCAGATCAAGTCTGGATTGTCAGAAGCAACCTGTATGGAGAGATCAGTCAGGTTTGAGCGAAGGCCCCGGATGTTTGAGGTCCATACCGTTAATGAGGAGAGAGGGGACAGGACAGGGGAGGGGTGGGGTAGGGTAAGATGAAGGATGAGAGGGGGAGGTAGGGAGAGCAGTTGATAGTGTGTCAGAGATTCCAGAAGAGTTACAAGAAAGGGAAGGATGAGGAGGACGAAAGGTTTGATGGTGATGTGATGAGGCACAGTGAGGGGTTGTTTGAGGGGGGGCAGGGGAAAGTAGAAGTTTGGGGGAGGTGAAAGTATGAGATAGAAGGGAGACGAAGTGGGGAGGAGGCAGCTTTGAGGAGGAGGGGGGAGGAGGGAGAATTGGAGAGGAATGGTATGGGGGAGATTTGAATGGGAGGGGTTGGGGGGGAGTTTTGAAGGGGAATAGTGAGGGGGGAGTTTGGGAGGGGAGGGGAAAAGGGGGAGTTTAGGAGTGGAGGGGCAAGGGGGGAGTTTAGGAGTGTAGGGGCAAGGGGGGAGTTTAGGAGTGTAGGGGCAAGGGGGGGATTTGGAGTGGGGGGGCAAGGGGGAGTTTAGAAAGTGGATGATTAATGAAAGATGAACATTGATAACAAATTGGGTTTATTGTGATTTTCAAGTTAGCAATCCGATTAAGAACGATGGAGGAAGGATGGAATGAATGTGAATTTAGAACATGTAGTGAGGGAGAAGTATAAGAGATTGAATTTATTTTTTCTGAAGTGGAGTGAGTTGGAAAGGAAATTGAAAAAAGCCTTTTAAATAGGAAGAAAAACAGCGTGTTGTAATATACCACTGAATAAAACACTGCAGGGGAAAGTTTAAACATATTTAAATAATATTTAAACAGAACCGTGAAGAACAATCTTATATTCACAAAATACTAATGGGGAGAGGGCCGAGAGGGACAACCACGAGTCACGTGAACCGGGCAAAAGGTGGAAGGCAAGGAGATAATGGGGGCAGGGCGAACAGCACACGTGGACAGAAGTACACGATGAGACAACAGCACACGTGGAGAACAGTCTACACAACTACAGTCTGATCTACAAGGAGACAGCTACACAACTACAGTCTGAACTACAAGGAGACAGCTACACAATTACAGTCTGATCTACAAGGAGACAGCTACTCAACTACAGTCTGATCTACAAGGAGACAGCTACACAACTACAGTCTGATCTTCAAGGAGACAGCTCCACAACTACAGTCTGATCTACAAGTAGACAGCCATACAACTACAGTCTGATCAACAAGGAGACAGCTACACAACTACAGTCTGATCTACAAGGAGACAGCTACACAACTACAGTCTGATCTACAAGGAGACAGCTACACAACTACAGTCTAATCTGCAATTCTGTGGGGTTTCTTTCGTTGGTCTATTTGCAAGTGGGGGTTAAATATTAAAGTTGGGGGTGCCAAGAGGGGACGTATTGGTATAGGACCAGGTTCATGTGAGGAACATGGAGGGATAATTTTATCCAAATGAAATGAACAATGTATGTATGTAGATATTTCTGCAAGCAAATTATGCAGATTGTGACAGATATGTGCGATGAGTTGCTCAAATAACTTTGTTTTATCTTCGATGGACGATCGGAGCTCATGGAAGAGCGAGAATGATTACGAGGACTTGTAATCCTAAATGGCAGCTGATGTATCGGACTGATATAATAAGTTAAGTTGACAAAATGTCATTGATGACAAACTCTTTTTCAAGACACTTGCATCCTACAGAACGATAAGCTCGGGCTGCATCTAACTCATTACTAACTAAAGACTAAATCCTGGTTTACCACTTAAAGTTACACACAATGTACTCATTATCTCTCTCGAAAGATCACGTGAGAATTTTCCTGTTTTTTTGGAGTTTTTCTTTCCCAAGTTCAGCTTTTTCGTTTTTTTGAGCCTATGGAAGTCTTCGGCATCACCATCAGTCATAACCTGCCTTGGGCGAACACTTCGTCAAGCTGACCATCGAAGGCAAATGCAACCTAGGTATTTTTATTTGTGCCAAGTTCTTTATGGCACTCTTCTTTACCTTGAGGCACACGAGGCGTTTGTACTGCTGCCAATCCTCTGGTGTCATACCAGCTGTTCTTTCCATTACCTGTCTCTATCCAACCTCCCAGGGTTGCAATCGTTCACTCTTCAATGTGCCTCTTATTATCCTGCCTGGTAAATAATTGTGATCATTTACACTCAACTACCCAAGAGTCCTACTCTTCCAATGAATTTTCAATGCACCTGTCCCACTCGATCTCGCATTTGAATCTCCATCGACACATCAAGTCGCAACTTAAGCTCAATCTTCAACCTCACGTCAAAACTCTACCTCGAACCAGTCCAACTTCTACCACTACCTCGTGTAAAGACTTCAAAACCAAATTTTGCTATGACAAAGTGAAGACTTTTGGACAATTTGAGAAACTTACTAATTTCCTGGTGAATAAATAATGTAGGCCTAAAGCAATATTATATCATCATATAAGTCAAAATTGTTGTTGTTACCTCCGCCACCAAAGGTGGACGAAGGTTATGTTTTTCTCCCCTGTCTGTTTGTTTGTTTGTTGGTTGGTTTGTGAACAAAATATCTCAAAAAGTTGTGGACGGATTCGGACGAAATTTGGCGGAGATGTAGCGGATGTGACAAGGACGAAATGATTAGATTTTGGTGAAGATCCGGATTCGGATCCGGCTACTAGAATTTTTAAAGTGATTCTTCACCATTGGGAGATTGGGCCAAAAACGATGCATAGCAGGATATCTCAAAACGTTGTGGACGGATTTGGACGTAACTTGGTGGACCAGTTGGGTGTCTGACAACGACAAAAATATTATATTTTGGTGAAGATCTGAATATGGATTCGGATATGAGATTTATTTAAATTTTTAAGTGATACTTCACCATTGGGAGATCGGGCCAAAAACGATACATAGCAGGATATCTCAAAAAGTTGTGGACGGATTTGGACAAAACCTGGTGTACAGATTGGGTGTGTGATAAGGAAGGATCTTCAATTTTGGTGAAGATCTGGATCCAGATCCTGCTTGTAGAATTTTTAAAGTGATTCTTCACCATTGAGTGATATGGCCAACCAGGCGGAGGTATGCTCTCTACTGAGTGCCGTTCTAGTTTCGACTGCTATTGTTGAAAGAAACGCATCATCTATTTCGTTCCCCATCCATATCCTTTTGAAGCTCCTTTATCGAGGAAAGAAGGCAGGTAGACAAGCAACCAATTCCTCACAAAGGGTTTTATTTTGACCTAGTCATGTGGCTGTGGACTTGGAATACACTGTTTGTAGCGCTGCAGCATTGGGCCAATTGGCTTAAGCCAGAAGCACTCAGCGTAAGCAAAGTCTGGGGCCATCTGCGACGACGACGGAATGCACACAAAGTCCCACAAGCAATACCGTTCTGCCACCGGTGCTTGGCAGCTCGTTGAGTCATTAGACTGAAAGAGTGAACATGCAATTCAAAGTAACAGTGGGGTTTGCGGCCTAATAGGTTATTCTAAGTTTGTGCTTATGAAGAGCACAGAAATGGAACAGCGCTTGCACGAAGGCAGATGCAAAGTTGATTACAAATGGTGCCACATGTGCGTACGGAAGGGGCATGAAAGCACTGTATAGTCCGACAGGTATGGAAGGGGAACTACGTCGTGGCTCTCGTATTAGAAAAGCAAAAGCAGCAGTGGAAGCGACTGCTTTTGGAAAACGGCATTAATTTTCACACTAACTTGCGGTGCTTTATCATGAAACAAACACCAGGCCTGTGTCAAAGAGCAAGCAAGTTGTAAATAAATGTTGTTGTAAATTGTGTTGTAAATTGTGTTGTTGAATAAATTATGACTGTTGAAAATAAATTGTTTAATTTTAAATTTAATTTTTAAAATAAATTTAATTATTATTTATTTAATTTTCATTATTTTTAATAAATAAATTTAAATTTTTAATAATTTTTTTAATTTAATAATTTTAATTTTTTTTTTTTAAATAATTTTATAATTTTTAATAATTTTAATTTTAATTTTTTTAAATAAATAAATTACGAATAAATTAATAAATAAAATAAATTATGTTGTTGTAAATGTTGGAAATTGTGTCTTGTCAACATGCACATAAATGTTGGCACACGATGCCCCCCTTGTAAGTGCAAAATGGTCCGGGGCAGGTTGATGCATGGTGAGGATAGCGATGGCTGTTAACTCGGCAAACATCACAATATGGCGGCATGAATGCTTATTAAAAGAGCGGCATCCAAATGCAGAAAGGCTGCATCAATCTTCCCAGCATATGCTCTCCGCTTTGATTCCTGGGCCCCACGGCCTGCTAACCATCCCAGGTGAGTGGCCATGTTGTTTTGCACGGTACAAATTACCTTTATGTGAGCTACACAGCAGCCTCGTGGGAATCCAGATTGGCTTGTAAATTTTATGCGTCCGCTTTCCATTGACGCTTTAATTCCGGGCATATTTGTTAGCAATTTGAAGCAGCCTATGCTAGATGTGCTGATGGCCAAATCACCTCTGGTGGTGTAATCGTAGACTCTTCCTGCTTCTGCAGAGTGCAAACTCCACAAACGTTGCCATGCCATACAGTAGAGATCACGCTTTCAATTTACCAATATTATCATTACCCTTTGCACTTTTGTACTTTGTTTCCCCAACACAGCAAGGAATTGGAGAGTTCCTAGAACACCTTACCCCACACAGTGTTCAGGTATGTAATTCAAATTAGAATAAAACAATTATTTTAAAGGTCGTACAAAAAAACCCGGAAGTTTACCAAAAAAATCCATTGATGCAGTCTTATACACCACTACCCATGAGAGTCCTAATATCCTAATGACTTTTCAATGCGCATGTCGCACTTCATCTCAGTGAATCTCCATCTGCACCTCATGTTGCAACTTCAGCACAATCTCTCAGCAGTCTCACCAGTTTAACATTCCCAAGTACTGCAAAGCTGGAGGTTTGTGGGAGAGGTAAGATGGCGATTTGTGTTCTACAGGGTTCAGGCATATAATACAATTGCAATGAAATAAAGATTTTAATGGTCGTATAATAACAAATTAATTCCAGAAGTTTACCGCCTTTGACACAGTGTCTATTGCACCACCTTATTTAACACGCTACATTAGTTATTCGTGCTCTTTGTCGGTGTCCTTTATGACGTCCTTGAAAACAGTACGTTTTCTGTTTGGAATGATTTTCAATTTGGATCGACTGTCAGACATGCAGACAAAGAAAACAAATTACCTCACTCCTTTCTGCACATGTGCGATCGGGACGAATTCAGAGACAAAGTACTGCTACACTACATGTTCGTTTTCCAATATATGTTCCAATTCATATCCAAAATATAACATTCAATGGAAATATTTTTGTTCTTCGATCATAAACTGACATTTGTGGACACATAGACAGTATTCTGTCGTATATTATAACACCTTTTTCTTCTTCTTCTTTAAAAGGCTGCTTTCAACTTGCTCACCAAATCTATTCATCCCAAAAAAAAAATTCCATCTCTTTCAGTGCCTCTTTTCTACATTCCCTAAACTCTCCTGCACTCCATCCTCCCTCCAGCGTCCTTAAACGTATTTTTGACTCAAAGGTCACAAGAAACTCATTTTGGAATAAATGTTCGTTTCCCATTAATCGTACACTTTCTAAAATCCAATCTCACCCCTCCCCTCCAAATCTTCCCCATAACCCCTTCCATCCAAATCTTCCCCATCACCCCTCCCCTCCAAATGTTTCCCCTTGCCACTCCCCTCCTAATCCTCCCCATCACCCATCCCTTTCAAATCTCCCCCCTTGCCCCTTCTCTCCTAAACTCCCCCCACACCCCTCCCCTCCAAGACTCCCCCTCGCCTCTCCCCTCCTAGACTCCCCCCTCACCCCTTCCCTCCAAATCTCCCACATATCCCATCCCTTTCAAATCCCTCCCCTTGTCCCTTCCCTCCTAAACTCCCCCCTCACCCCTCCCCTTCAAATCTCCCCACCCTCATTTCTTCTCAATTTCCCCCCTCTCACTCCCCCTCCTCAAAGCATCCTCCCCGCTTCTTCCCCCTTCCAACTCTCACCTCCATCTCCCCCAACCTTCTGCCTCGCTCTTCCCCCTCCTCAAATAACACCTCATTGTGCCTCACCCAATCACCATCAAACCTTTTGTCCGCCCCATCCTTCCCTTTCTCCGAGCTATTCTGAAATCTCTGACACACCTTCAACAGCTCTCCCTACCTCTTCCACCTCTTCCACATCTTACCCTACCCCTCCTCCCCCCTGTTCTGTATCCGATGCTCCCCCTTCCTCTTCATTAACGGTATGGACCTCAAACATCCGGGGCCTTCGTTCAAACTCAACTGATCTCTCCATACAGGTTGCTTCTGTCAAACCAGACGTGATCTGCTTAACAGAAAATTTCATCCTTCATGATGTCTCTGATTCCTTAGTATCTCTCCCGGGTTACTCCCTCCTCCGGTATGATAGACCTGAGCCTCGACCTGGAGGTGGGGTTGCTATCTTTATCAAAAACTCTCTTCCTCACTCGCCCTGCACTGCACTCTCTCCACCTCCACCTCAACCCCAGGAATACCCCTGGCTACGGCTTCCCCTTCCTTCCCACCCTTTGTTCATATGTGTGTTGTACCATCCACCAAACAGTGATGACTCCATCTACATCTCGCTGTCTGATAATATGGACCAACTTCTGTCTACTCGTCCTAACTCTCTCTTCCTCATATGTGGTGATTTCAGTTGTCACCATGCCAGTTGGCTGGGTGTGGGTACCTCTCTCACCAGCCATGGCTCCTCAGCAAAGGACTTCTGCAACTCACTGGGACTGACACAATCTGTCAATTTCCCGACCCGGATCTCAGTCAACGGAGCATCTTCTCTTCTGGACTTGGTTATGACTAACTTCCCTGAAAATGTCTGCTGCTCTTCTTCTGCTCCAATCGGCTCATCTGATCATGTGCTTGTTAAAGTGGACATCTCTCTGACCATTCTCAGGGAGCCTGCTCAGCGAAGTCGACTCAGGCCAAGTGGCACGGTCTTCAAGCAGCCATCAAGCATCTGGACTGGTCTCCCATCTCTACCACCTCTGACATCAACTCATCCTGGGAATTCTTCCAAAGTAAATTGCTCTCTCTCATGCACAGATTTATCCCATCTCGTCTTCAGTTGTCATACCCTTCCTCCCGTCCATGGTACACGGATTCTTGTGGTGAGGCTGTTTCCCAGAAACAACTTGCCTTCGTCTCCTGGAAAGCAAATCCAACGGAAGGAAATCTCATTTCCTTTCACAAAGCCCGAAACAAGTGTGTGTCCACCCTCAGGAGAGCCAGGAAACAATATCTCTCCGTTCTCAAGACCGAACTCTCTTATCTGTCTCCCTCTTCCAAATCCTGGTGGTGTCTGGTCAAATCTGTTTCTGGTGTTTGTTCCCCCTCCATCCCCTCCCTTACCTCAAACGGCTACACAGCTGAATCCGCACGTGAAAAAGCTGAATGCCTCAACTCTGTATTTGCCTCTAAATCCTGTGTCCCAAACCCATCCCTCTCTGTACCCACCGTACCCAGTCGTACCCAGCTGCTCCTGGACTCCGTGTTCTTTCCTCCTGACAAGGTGGAAAAGTTTCTGTCAACCCTTGACTCTGATTCTGCAACTGGACCTGACGGCATCAGCCCACGGGTCCTAAAATCCTGTTCTTCCGCTCTTTCACTCCCTCTCTCTGTTCTCTTCACCCTCTCTTCTGCTCAAGCTCAACTGCCATCTGCTTGGAAATCATCCAACATCACCGTTATGCACAAAAAAGGTACAAAAACAGATCCTAGCAACTACAGACCAATCAGCCTTCTCCCAATTATCAGCAAAGTCATGGAATCCATCATTGCTTCGGATATGAAATCTTTCCTCTTCTCCAATGGCTTGATCTCTGATCATCAATTTGGTTTCAGACCAGGTCACTCTACTCTGGACATGCTGCTTCTGCTGTCTCAACAATGGATGGAGGTCCTCAATGCCAAACAGGAAATTAGAGCTGTCTTCCTCGACATATCACGTGCCTTCGATACGGTCTGGCACCCCGCTCTGCTCACCAAACTCTCCTCCTTTGGTATCCATGGAAATCTCCATGCATGGCTGGCGGACTTCCTCTCTCGTCGTCGTCAACATGTGGCCCTGAATGGGCTTCTCTCATCTCCTCTTCCTGTTCAGGCTGGAGTTCCCCAAGACAGTGTTCTGGGCCCTGTGCTTTTTCTGGTCTTCATCAATGATCTCTCTGACTCTCTTGAAAATCCTCTCTATCTCTTTGCTGATGACTCCACTCTCTGCTGCTCCATTCCTCATCCCTCAGATCGGCAGTCTGCAGCCTCCTCACTCTCTGCAGACCTGGACAAAATCACAGACTTGGCAAACAAGTGGAACATGTCTTTCAATCCTGACAAATCTCACACTCTTACGATATCTCTCCGAAAAGACCGACTGGACAACCCTCCCATCTACTTTCTGAATAATCCTCTCCAAGAAGTTCTGTCACTCAAGCTTTTGGGTCTCACTATCTGCCATGATCTTTCCTGGGAAAACCACATTTCCAAGCTGGCCTCCAAAGCCAGTCGCCGACTGGGCATCCTCCGTCGTGCGAAGTCCTTCCTTGGCACACCTGAGCTCCTCACCACATACAAGGCTTTCATCCGCAGCTCAATGGAATACTACTCTCCCCTCTGGGCTGGTGCACCTGTCTCACACCTAGCTCGTCTTCACGCTGTTGAAACCAAAGCGTTCAGAATCATTGGAATCTCCCGCGATGACGCTATTTCCGGGGGCCTTTCACTTACTCACCGCAGGCAGGTTGGTGGTCTTTCCGTCTACTACCGACTCCTCCCCGGCCTTGCTCCCCCAGCTCTCTCTGGGCTCTGTCCCCCAAATATTCCTACAGGTCGCACAAGATCTGCCTGCAACCCTCTTATGGTTAAACTGCCAAAATCAAGACTCTCTGCTCACCTTCACTCCTTCACTCCTCTTTTCTCCCACCTCTGGAACAAACTCCCTCACTCTCTTCAATCCCACTCCTCCCTCCAGGTCTTTAAAACGGCTGTTCACCACCATCTCTTATGTTCCCCAATCCAAAACCTTGATCTTTTCTACCCACGCTAATTTCACCCCAAATGCACTTTTTTGAGGTGACTTTTGTCTTCTTTCCTGGAAGTCCTTGGTGTCCTTGCGTTTTATACCTATCCTGCCTCCCACCAGGCCCTCTCCCTCCCACACATCTCCCGATGTCCCTGCTCTCAAATGTTGTTTGTGTGCTTCCTCCCCTTCTCTCCCCATCTTGTCGACCGCTCCCCTTTTTATATACTTTGTTTGCTTGTTTGTTTGATTTGTTGGTTTGATAAATGCTGGCTCTTTCACGAGACTCGACTCTGTATTCAAAAAAAAAGAAAAAAAAAGAAAAAAAGTGAACCAATTGCTTACCCCACCTTTTGCTCCAGGTGAGGAGCATAATGAGGAATACATGGCTAGAGGTAGTGCACTTACGTCTGAGTTATCTAATCAGAGGTTGGATGACCCCGACCGAGTTATACCAAATACTTCAAAAATGGCCCATGCTCTTTCCAAGCTTGATGGAACCACCTTTAGAGGCCATTTTTCCCCGCAGAGCAGGGGTTGGCCTTTTTTGGGCACCATGGTCCCCTTTTTGAAGCAATGCTTTATGGCTGGATGCCCTTCCTGCCGCCAACCCTGTTAGTCGCTTTTTGCGACACACAGGGAATTTGACTTGTGAGCCAACAACCACCCTAGCGTTATTTCAGCAATGACTGGGATTCAAACCCAGGATCCTAGGATCCCAAGCCGGCACCCGATAGGATCCCAAGCCGGCACCCGAACCGCGAAGCCAACACCAGGCCTCCTTGCTTGATGCTAAGCATTAAAAAGATAGCGGATGGACAAACAACCATATGAGAGCAACCATAGCACAAGGTTGATGGGCCTAATTGCCTCCTCCTGCACTGAAGTTAACCTTCCTTGTAAGGGAACTCATATGTAGGCAAAGAAAAGATGCCTGACAATCTACCACTGTTTTCTCTCGCCATATTTCAAGTGTCAGTCCAAAAGCCTGTCTGGTTAACTTTTTCCTGGACTTTTTCCATTTATCATGTTTGAGGGTTGTTACTCGAATCACAGCACTCTCTATAAACTCCACAAGGTGCTCCAAAACTGTCTCAAGGAATCTCAATAGAGAACAGTTTGTTGGTGGTAACTGACAATAAATATTGGTGATTACGCCTCAAACTTTATCAATCCATTCAATCATAAACATTTGTTCAAATTGGTACAAAGAGGAAATCAAAATATTTTCATTACAAATGAATTCTCGAATCGATGTTCACTTATTATTGGCATGAGTCCAAAAGACATTTCCCACAATGTTGATCTTGAAAACGTTTTCAAAGTATTTTTAATCTAAAAATGTATATATATTTCAGTCCTGTAAAATGTTCATAATTTTTGGGGTAAAGAGGATAAAATTAAACTTTTCATTCTTTGTTTAGAATCTATAAGCTGAAGTGCTTTGGTTCTCATTTATTCAATGACCTTTCATTGACTGCAAATATTTTCAAAAATCGGACTTCTTTAAGAATTGCACAAATCGGTATCCTTCATCAAGTCGAATCGTTTCCGAGGTTTTGATTTATTTATTTTTTGGTATACAAGATCGAGGCTCGTGTAAGAGCTAACATTAATCACAAAAAGACAAACTGACACATAAAACATAAGATAAAGGGAGCGGGAGACAAGATGGAGAGAGAGAGGGAAGCACAAAAGTAAAACATTTGAGAGCAGGGACATCGGGAGATCTGTGGGAGGGAGATGGCTTGGGGGGAGGAGGCGTGGGAATGGCTTTGGGGGAGGTGGGAGAGGTATAAAACACATCAACACTGCAAGGACTTCCAGGAAAGAAGTTGGAATTTCAAACAAAGTGGATTTGGGGTGAAATTAGTGGGGGGTAGAAAAGATCAAGGTTTTGGATGGGGGAAGATAAGAGATGGTGGTGAACAGCTGTTTTAAAGACCTGGAGGGAGGAGTGGGAATGAAGAGAGTAAGGGAGTTTGTTCCAGAGGCGGGAGAAAAGAGGAATGAAAGAGTGAAGGTGAGCAGAGACATTCGATCATCAATGGAGCAATTAGAAAGTATTACTTTACAATATAACATAAATATGCGTCTTCTCTTTTTAGAACTCCTATTACTTAGCCATCCTCTATAAATGCCGATGACAACTACTAGCAATACTACTACAGCTTCAATGGTCCCGATTTTTCCCAGCTTCTTGTGAGCATTTTGGATTTTTTTTTTCAGAGTGCCGGTGATAATTCGCTCACCATTCACAAAAGACACCGAGGGATCTTTAACGTCCACTGACAGGCAGTACTGGCAGACGAGTTCATGTGAAACATTAGGTTCCATTTTATACCTGGTTCAAGATTCAAACGAGGCCACATAGTTAAAAAGTTAGAGCACAAACCTCTAAGTTATCCTATCAGCCCCTAAAAACGTATATGATAATCCATGTATGAAATGAGAATTAAAGATGACGTTTGGGTATTTTTCCCAAAACAAACTCCTTACGCTGCAGCTTGTCTTGAATGGTGTACATCAGAGATCAAATAAGATAGTCGGAGATGAAATAATATGGGATGCTTGTCAAGTTTATTCATTCATTCATGTCATCTGAATTTCCTTCATTTAATTACCTTCGCAAAAGCGGAAGGTTATGTTTTGATCGCTGTGTATTTATTTGTATGTCTGTGTGTGTGTGTGTGTGTATGTTATTCGCATAACTCAAAAAGTATTCAACCGAATTGCATGAAATTTGGTGGGATGATTGGTTATTATACGGGACACATTTGATTAGATTTTGGGAGCAATCGGGTCAAAGGTCAAGGTCAAGGTCACGAAAAGGTCAAAATCGTATTTTTACCATAGCGCAGTCAATTTTTATCCAATTGGCATGCAACTAATGCCAAAATGTTCAGAATTCAATGCCCGATCTTGTGATATACGACATGACCCAGTGAAGACATTACCCTTGTTAGCGGTTGGGGGTCAAAGGTCAGGGGGGTCACGACCTTGCAAAATGTGCGTTTTTTGTCATAACTCGGTCAATTCTTATCCGATTTGCATGAAATCAGCACCAAACTGTTCACTGTTCTGTTCCCTACACTCCCATGCCAAGTACAGAACAGTAGCTGCGGCGAAGGTATGCGCTCTACCGAGTGCCCGTTCTAGTTTATTTAATAATTTGATTTGATCGTGAACTTCTGAACATTCCTTATTAGCTCAAACACTGTGCCTTAGGAACAGCTGTATAAATAACTGTGTTCGACTTAGCATTTCAAATTTAAGCCAGTAATGGTAATTCATAGAAACGTCGTTTTTTCTTTTCTTTCGATGAATTATTCATTCAGCATGGAACCGTTTGGGAGGCGAGATGCCATTCACTGCCTTTAGTGTAAACACACGAGACACCGAGGAATTAAGGAGCTGTCAAAGGAAGTGCTATCAGAGAACGCCTGCCATTATTGCGCATTTCTCGAAGCCGAATCAATGGTACCCATCGATTTTCTCATTGGTGCAGAGCGGGAATGTACAAAAATCACACGAGGCATTTACTAAATCTGACAGCTCACGCGGCGAATGTTCCCAGGAGTCAATGATAATCTGAGCAAACAATTTCAAAAAAAAATCATGCAATTAGTTCATAAAATGTGAAAGTTTCGCCCAAGTTTACAAAAACTTGCGGGAATGGTCTTTATCACTGAAGCGTCACAAAGATAATGGACTTGTCAGAGTCGTCATGAAATTTATATATTCCAAACTTTCGTTGTATGATGTCTCATTGTGGTCTACTTCATCCAATACACGTTTGCTATTTGCATTGCAGCCCAAGAGTTCATGAATTAAGGAATTCGATTCAAATACCTGCATATACTATGTTTTTATCGATTCGAATACTTGCATATACCATGTTTTTCGATTCAAATACTTGCATATACCATATTTTTTATCAATTCAAACACTTTCATATACCATGTTTTTATCGATTCAAATACCTGCATATACCATGTTTTTATCGATTCAAATACCCGCATATACCATGTTTTATCGATTCAAATACTTGCATATACCATATTTTTTATCAATTCAAACACTTTCATATACCATGTTTTTATCGATTCAAATACCTGCATATACCATGTTTTTATCGATTCAAATACCCGCATATACCATGTTTTTATCGATTCAAATACCTGCATATACTATGTTTTTAATCGATTCAACTACCTGCATATACAATGCTTTTATCGATTAAAATACTTGCATGCATATACCATGTTTTCATCGATTCAAATACTGCATATACTATGTTTTTATTATATTCAAACACCTGCATATACTATGTTTTTAATAGATTCAAATACCTGCATATACAATGTTTTTATCGCTTCAAATACTTGCATATACCATTTTTTATCGATTCAAATACTGCATATACTAAGTTTTTAATCTCTTGAAATACCTGCATATAATATTTTTTAATCGAATCAAATACCCGCATATACTATGTTTTTATGTTGGTTACAAATGTTCTTGTATATAATACAGGTAAATATCGACTGATGACTCCCAATACTCTTGTCTTATAATTATAACAAGTGAATCCTCTTGGATTGCGCTGAGGTTCGGGCATGGAATTTCGAGCCTCGATCATGGTTCGAGCCTCGATCTTGTATACAAAAATAATAATAACTAGAACGGGCACTCGGTAGAGCGCATACCTTCGCCGCAGCTACTGTTCTGTACTTGGCATGGGAGTGTAGGGAACAGAACAACAAAAATACGATTTTGACCTTTTCGTGACCTTGACCTTGACCTTTGACCCGATTGCTCCCAAAATCTAATCAAATGTGTCCCGTATAATAACCAATCATCCCACCAAATTTCATGCAATTCGGTTGAATACTTTTTGAGTTATGCGAATAACATACACACACACACACACACAGACATACAAATAAATACACAGCGATCAAAACATAACCTTCCGCTTTTGCGAAGGTAATAATAATAAGAACCTTGGGCCGAATCTCGCGCTTCACCAGTGCGCGTGCGCGAATTTACGTCACATCGGCAGCGAGAAGGGGTTCCCCAACACGAACCAATCAGGAACTGCCACGTCACACTTATATGATCTCAGAATTCCTGTGACAGGAATTCGCGTTACACTGGCTGGAAGTCATTCGCTAGAGGCGCTTCCTCAGCGCTAATAACTTTTATAGGGGAAATACTCCTGGCGCTCACCTAGTAGAATAAACAGTATACTGCACTGACTAAATGTATTTTATACCAATTTCTATGGTTGCTAGAAGACAGGGCAGCATGTGGAATCATACTGACTTAATCATGACTTTAAACAAACAAAGAAGAAAATACCTATTTTGGGGGGCCACCTCCCACCCCCCCCCCCCCAAATAGACCCCCCTCCGGAGACCCCTAAAGGGGTAGATTTTTTTTAATGCCGTGAACAAACTTTGGTACATCACGGGTGGTGACGGTTGTGGTAAAGTTTCATCGAAATCGTGTGTGTAGTTTCTGTGAAAAAAGCAAATTCCTATTTTGGGGGGTCAAACCTGGATTCACTTTGACCCCCGGTAAAACCCCTTGGACCCCGACTTTTTAAAATGCGATGAACAAACTTTAGTCACATCACAACAAGTATCATTTGTGCCAAGTTTGGTCACAATCCCTTCAGCGGTTTCGGAGAAGAAGTTGCAAGTGTTTACGGACGGACTGACGGACGGACGGATTTACGGACGGACAATGCGCCATCGCATAAACTCCCCTGAACTTCGTTCCAGGTGAGCTAAAAATGTGAATTTCCTTCCAAGGAGGAGGCCAACAGCCCCATCAAGCCTGCGCAATGGTTGCTTGTCTGTGTGCCAAGCAAGTAAGCAGCCCGCACCATTTTAAAGACTTTCGGATGACCCGGCCAGGGTTCGAACCATCAACATTCCAGAGTCAGAGCGGACGTTCCAATCATTAAGCCACAATGTACAAAACCCTCCACACTTCTATCACTAAAAATATTTTATTAAATGCCTTAATTTATTTTAACCTCATTTTGTTTGAACGTAATGATTTATTTATTTATTGTTGACCGAAACTTTTGAATTATTTAATTCTGCCAGGTTGTCGTTTATTTTAAGGGCTGGTATCGTTTAACCTTTGGAAAGTTTACTAGGCACACGCAGACAATTTTGTTGGATCACACACTGCCGGCATCTGCAAGGCGCGTGAACATCACAAGAAGCGCGTTGTCGTCTCCCAGAGCAAAAGCGCACCTGGACTGCAGGCTAGGGGGCAAGCTGCAGGCACCAGGCGCTTCCATCCGCTGTCTGACACACTTAGCTATCGCCCACGTGCACGTGAAAAATACTTCCTCGTGACCAAAGCGCAAAAGAAAAACACATTAAAACAGCTTGCCTTGGGCTTTTCATCCCAGTGCTGGCCGATTCACTTGGTCTACCTTGAGGCACTTTTAAATGTAACCCATAATCCCCCTTAACTTCTCCTTTCTTGTCCTTCCAAATTACCTCCCACATTTCAAAAATTAGTCCCTTTATCAGAATGATAATTATGACATCATCATGCTATACCGTCCAGATGTAAATGTGATTTATAAATAAACGGGGTCTGATGATTTATACATGGCCCAGTGCACAAAGACGAAAATCGTTTGGCCTCATCATCCATATTTTGGAAATACCCCCAGCTTCAATTTTCCATGGATCTCATTGCAACTCATTAGGCTGGAAGGATATAGCCTCGACGTGTGAGCACTCGCCTATCAGATTTCGAGTTTGGCTTCGAATCTCGACCCAGCAATGGAAACTTTCATGCAAATCAGTGCTCTGGCATGGTTGGTACGGTTGGTACTGGTACGGTTCACCAGAGGACCTGGGTTATATTCCTGGTCTGGGTGTGTAATTTTCCCGCATGTGTCAATTAATTAGTTATAATCCTGTTCATTTATTTAATTGTGTTTCTATGCCCCCATTGGTGTTTGTAATAGAGGACATGGATTTGTCCCCCCATTGGAGGGAAGCCCCTCTCGTGTTCGGGTCGTTGGTGATCCTATGGTTGGCCACGAGTGTCCCGGAAGCATTGACGGAAAGAGTGTGGCAATCATACGTGTGGGACAATTGCATGCTTGGTCAGGGTCGCCCAGATAGCTCAATTGGCATCGCACTGGTATGGTTTTCCAGAGGACCTGGGTTTGATTCCTGGTCTGGGTAGGTAATTTTCCCAGATATGTCAATTTATTATTTATAATCCTGTTAATTAATTTTTATACACGTTTATTTAACTTCATCTGAACTTTGTTTGTCCCGTTTCAAATCATTGAGCCGTTCGTTTTCTAGGTTCCATACGTCCTAGAGAGCTGAAATTTGGCCCAATGTCCTCTTTTCTGGCACATTTTCATCTATCAAAATTTAATTTTAAAAATACATTGAAAAAAAAAACGTTTCAAACTTAAAAAATAAAGAAGTGTGTAGCCCTAAAACATGTTTTTTCGTTAAATGTTGCCTAAAGTGTAAATGTTGCCTAAAATGAAGTGTGTAGCCTAAAACTACTAAAACATGTTTTTTCGTTTACTTGTTGAATTGAATTTATTATTTATTATTATTTATTTATTTATTCGTTTATTTGATTTTTATTATTATTTAGGATTAGTGTTTATTCTCAATTTTTGAATTCCAAGTCGTTTTTTTTGAGATAAAAATAATGTTTGAGAGTGTGTGTGGTTTGTACCCCACGGTGCATTGCAGGTGAAGGGGATTCTTAAAATTCCAAAAGGTGTGTTCTATAATGTCCAGAAGGCCCCATATCATGATCATTGTCATTTTGATAATTGAAAAGCAATCCCTTAGAGTTGTTCCAGGGATTTGCTACACAGCTAAGTATGGCAGTTTTGTACCATTACCACCACCCTTCACTTTTTATAATATCCTTACAATTGGTCCGTCACTCAATGCAACAAAGTTATTCCTTTTCTTCAACAATATATTCTCTTTATTCAAACAAATAAATTTTCTGAAACTCCTGTGGCTTCATTAAAAAACAACTACAAAGACGGTTCACGCCTTTCTTACAGAGATAACATGGCAAGGCGTAAAAGGTCACAACAACAGCTGTGACCTTCTTCCAAATAGCTCTAGGCTAATGGACTAGCATAGAGTTTTGATTGCACTACAAGCTTCATACAAGGAAAACACTAACAACAGGCACTGCATTGAAGACAGCAAATTGAACTCCCATTCTGATGGTCTCAGGGGTTCGTTTAGAGCGATACGAAAGTGAGGCGGTGTTCAGCTTCCCGCAGTGACCGTGGTATTGCAAAGACAAGGCGTGTAAAGGTTCCAGCATGAACAGCTTCGCCACTGTCACCCTGCCATGCTCACAAGCATTACTGTAAAGATTGGAGCCAAATCAGCCAAGGATTGCCAAATATATATGGGAAGAGTGCTTGCTCGTAACCATTGTGAGTCTGGTTGCAGCAAACGTAAAATCGTCCTCCTTGCTCCAGTGCTGACCATACACCAAAGCGTTTGTCTACCCCTTATCATTTGAAACTGTATTGCCTTCACCGAGAACCAACCAACAAAAATTGAAATGTGTGCGTGTGTGTTTGTGTTTGTATAATGTTGTTAAGTTTGTGGGGGTAGGCAATGGAATAATGGAATATACATGGAATATACATGGCATGGAATGGAATGGAATATACATACACACACAGCAGTGGCCTGCCAGGGCTGTGCAGATCTATTTTCTGTGCCATCACACAATCTCTTGGCTGGGTGATGTGGCTCCTTCAGCAGGCTTATGTCCGACTTTTCTGGCGTAGCATCCCTGATTCACTGAGGCCACATCTGAGCTTACCTGCTCCAGCCGAATTCTGGGGAAGCCCTCTCTGGCTCCCCCGCTCGTGCTCTCCCAGCAAATTGTGCCTCGGTTCAATTACCAGGGAACGCTTGACTCACAAATCTGGATGCTCCTCATGGCCCATGGCCTGCTCCGGGCCATCACGCTCCCAGTGGCCAGGGTGGCCTTCCACAAAAGCCTACTCCCAATGAGCCACTCCCCTAGTCTGTCAATTAACTTTTGCACCTTTGCAAATAAAGAAACTTTACCTCTTTCAGCTGCACCAATGCCGGAATGTCATCCCGTTCTGAAACAGCTGGATCCCCGCAATATCCATAACTTTGACCAAAGTGTGGATTTTCTCCAAAGGGGGTGTTCCTCCTCTTCTTCATCACATGCACCCTCTTCGCACCATTCACTTTGGCCCCCGTGCCTCATTTTTGGCCCACAATAGTTTGTTCATTCCTTTGCTCGTTTTGTCTAACTGTGGTCTCTCTACTCTTGTGGTGTCTCGACCCTACTGACAGCATGACTGTCAGTGCTTTGCTCTTATCACCTCACTCTTCCATGACCTTCGATCTTATATAGAAAAAAAAGTTACGTTTTGGAAACAGAAAAAGTTCCAGAGATTAATTGCCTTTGTTATTGGGACAGAGTTAAATGTTGCATGTTGCTTCTGCTGTCTCAACAATGGATGGAGGTCCTCAATGCCAAACAGGAAATCAGAGCTGTCTCACTTGACATATCACGTGCCTTCGATATGGTCTGGCATCCAGCTCTGCTCACCAAACTCACCTCCTATGGTATTCAGAGAAATCTCCACTCATGGCTTGCGGATTTCCTCTCTGGTCGTAGGCAACGTGTGGCCCTGAATGGATTTCTCTCATCTTCCCTTCCTGTTCTGGCTGGAGTTCCCCAAGGTAGTGTTCTGGGCCCTGTGCTATTTCTGGTCTTCATCAATGACCTCTCCGACTCTCTGGAAAATCCTCTCTATCTCTTTGCTGATGACTCCACTATCTGCCGCTCCATTCCTCATCCCTCAGATCGGCAGTCTGCAGCCTCCTCACTCTCTGCAGACCTGGACAAAATCACAGACTGGTCAAACAAGTGGACATGTCTTTCAATCCTGACAAATCTCACACTCTTACAATGTCTCTCCGAAAAGACCGACTGGACAACCCTCCCATCTACTTTCTCAACAATCCTCTCCAAGAAGTTCTGTCGCTCAAGCTTTTGGGTCTCACTATCTGCCATGATCTTTCTTGGGAAAACCACATTTCCAAGCTGGCCTCCAAAGCCAGTCGCCGACTGGGCATCCTCCGTCGTGCGAAGTCCTTCCTTGGCACACCTGAGCTCCTCACCACATACAAGGCTTTCATCCGCAGCTCAATGGAATACTGTTCCCCCCTCTGGGCTGGTGCTCCTGCCTCACACCTTGCTCGGCTTCACGCTGTTGAGGCCAAAGCTTTCAGAATCATTGGAATCTCCTGCGATGTAGTCAACTCCGAGGGCCTTTCACTCACTCACCGCAGGCAGGTTGGTGGTCTTTCTGTCTTCTACCGACTCCTCTCCGGCCTTGCTCCCCCAGCTCTCTCTGTGCTCTGTCCCCCCAATATTCCTTCAGGTCGCACAAGATCTGCCTGCAACCCTCTTATGGTTAAACTGCCAAAGTCTAGGCTCTCTGCTCACCTTCACTCTTTCATTCCCCTTTTCTCCCGCCTCTGGAACAAACTCCCCCACTCCCTTCAATCCCACTCCACCCTCCAGGTCTTTAAAACAGCTGTTCACCACCATCTCTTATCTTCCCCCATCGAAAACCTTGATCTTTTCTACCCCCGGTAATTCACCCCAGAGTCCTTGCAGTGTTCATATGTTTTATTCCTCTCCCACCTCCCCCCCAAGTCCTCCCGATGTCCCTGCTCTCAAATGTTGTGTTTGTGTCCTTCCCCCTCTCTCCCCATCGTGTCTGCCGCTCCCCTTGTTTTTTGTGTTTTGTGTGTCGGTTTGTCTTTTTGTGTGATTAATGTTAGCTCTTTCACGAGCCTCGATCTTGTATCCAAAAAAAAAAAAAAAAAATCCACATTATATATTTAATATGCACAATTAAAATACAAATAAATTGTTTTCTTTTATATGTAAATGTCAAAATAATTAGAATAAGTGATTGTAAATGTGACACAACGTTTTTAGTTTTCATACATTCAATTCGTGTATAATGTATTATTTTATTTATTTATTTTTGCATGCAATGTCTAGTCTCAAGGAAGAGAAAGACAATATAGGATAAAGGATTAAAATACTGACAGCAGGGAGGTGGGAATATCTCGAACAAAATTCCGACCTGCTTAACGACTCTCAAATTATACAATGAAGCCATCGACGTAATGCTAATGCATGGGGAGAGAGAGGATGGTGGAGCACTGAGAAACGGAAAATTGAGAAAAGAAAGCGAAAGGGTGAGGATAGGAGAGAAAAGGGAGGGCAGAGGAGTTGGAAAGAAAGGAGAGGAAAACAAGGACATTGGGAGGCGAATGGACTCAGTGACAGAGATGAAAGGAGAAAAGCAGAACAAGACTCTGCCATTTTGCCTACATAACGTATTCTGATGCACAGTACTATTATAGAGCGTAGGTGCTGCCGAGTACCTTCTTGGCAAGGGTTATGCTGGGTGGTTTGCCATTGCCTTCCCAGCATTAGTTAGGGCAGAAATTTGGAATATATTCATGGACGGCACACACATTGATGAATCACCCTGCATGTAGAAACACCGAAGATGACGGTTTTCTTTGCTAGGCCGAGATTCAAACCGAGGCGAGGCAGCTGAGAGGTGAGTGTGCATACCTCTAGGGCCTAGGCCATCCTGCCAGGTCATGTAACTCATGTAACATATCGATGTCCCCAATTGATTGGAAATTAAAAATAATTCTGGAATTATGTAAATCGTGGCTTTATCTATGAGTATACTTTTATCCTACTTATTAAGTTGATATTACTTCACATAATGCTCCAAACAGCCAGTACTGGTGTATTTCTATTTTATTTTACCCCACATCCCTAGGTAGAGATTAAATGTGATGTGGTATGATCTCCTGGGATCCATTTTGAGAATTTCCCTCGACATTCCTTCCATTTTGAACATTCACAAACAGTGTGTGTTCAACATCCTTCTTTAATTCTGTTTTTGTGCTCATTTTCATCTTTTAACCCAATTATTTCCACGTACAAGTTCAATAATTACTTTACTGCATTTTACTCAATTCATTCTATTATGTAAACACAAGGCCAACACAAAATTCCCTTATTCAATATAAACAGCTGTGTATATTGTTATTTCTCCTTCAAGTCTAGCCCTGAATTATATTCTTGCATTAATTTGCGAACTGGAGTGTCTGGAGAGCCGGATGTCAGGAAATGCATCACTTTTTCATAATAAATAAATGTTGCCAATGTGACAAGGGATTTTTGTTCTGTAAATAAATGTACAGGGTGGGACATTTTATATGTTAAGATGTTTAACCCCTTGTAATTCCCCTTGTAACCTCCTTGTAACCCCCTTGTAATAAGTATGTTTAAGAAGTCCCCGTTTTGAACCCCTTGTAATTCTGTTGCTGAGAAACGAAATCGAGCAAAATATTTACAGGATATACTGGAGGTACATATTTCAAGTTTTAGTGGTAAAAAGTTTATATTTAGTGGTAAAAATTAGTAAATTACACTATGGATTTAGTGGTAAAAAGTATATCCACTTTTCTGAAATACCGACTTCTTTCGTGGAAGTCCTAGCAGTGTCCATGTGGTTTTTTTAACCTCTCCCATCCCCGCCCCCCCTTCCCACGCCTCCTCCCCCCAAGCCCTCTCCCTCCCACAGATCTCCCGATGTCTCTGCTCTCAAATGTTGTACTTGTGTGCTTCCCCTCTTTCCCCATCTTGTCTCCCGCTCCGTTTATTTCCTCTTATGTGTCCGTTTGTTTTTTTGTCATTAATGTTAGCTCTTACACGAGCGTCGATCTTGTATCCAAAAAAAAAAAAAAAGATTTAAGAAGTGTACAAAATTAGTTGCATGCATTATAAACAAACAATAAAAGCAGCAATATGCCCTGGCCTCCTCGGTCGCAACACCTCATCCTGAGCAATTTCTTCTTGTGGGGCTTTCTTAAGGGCAAGATTTATGCAATTTAACCCTCAAACATTCTTAAAGCAGCATTCTTCAAAAGTAGTTTCAAGCAGCTTTTGTATGAATTACAGTCAGAATGCGACAAAAAATTGTCTTGGATTATGACGAAAGGAAAATGTTGAAAATTATGGAAATCACGTGGAAATTCGTAACTAATATTGTACACGTCTGAACTCAATAAAAAAAATTACCATAAAAACTTGACACATGTACCTATATCTTGTAAATACTTTGTTCTATTTTGTTTCTTTGCAACGGAATTACACGGGGTTCAAAACTGGGAGTAGTTATTGGCCCACCCTGTATTACCTTCTCACATAGCTTGCCACATATTAGAAAAGAGAAAGGAAGTGATTTGAATGGATGTGTTGGAGACCCAACCAAAATTATTGCCTAAATATTGTCAAATGCCCTGAGACGAGTTCATAGTGTGCTTTTATTGAATAATCCTCCATGGATATTTGTGGGATTCCATTGAATGTACCCCCTGTGAGAATGAAAGTCTTTGCTAGTTCAGCGGTTTCATCATCATGTATCGTTGGCTTTTTGATGAGTGAATTTTGAGGAAACTCACGAGCATCGGGTTTTCCCAAGTTGGTGTGAAGTGAGGCAACTTGGAGACTTCAGGCTGCTCGAGGCACAATGCAGGCCTGCCTAACCAACGTCCCCATGGAAACCTGAAGAATGGACCTGCTTGCAACTGGCATGACGAAAGAGCAACTAAATGGCTCTCTTTTGACTGAATTCCAAAGGATCCTAGTTTCTTTATTGGTGGCTGAGCTGTTACGAAGGACCAGGGACGGACAGGCATTGGGCAGCAGGGTCCCACCGGAAAAAAATAAATCAACAAAGAGCAAACTGAAAAGGCGTGCGCATTTTCCCAGAGTGCTTCAAAAGCACGTTTGAAAACCACAATCGCAGTAAACAGCTGCTCTGCCAGGAAATTCTGTACCGGTGTTTGTCACCATTGTGCGATTACATAGTGCTTTGCCGTATGTAGAGGTCATGTTTGGTGTGCTGTGCAGATGGACTGAATTCATAGTTTGCACACAAGTGTGTTTGTGCATGTGTGTACTTATTTTAGTGTAAATGTGGTTGTCCAATGGGAAACAAAATTCTGCTTGCTGGACACTGCAGGTATTCTTGCTCCCCTGCTGTAGGCCTGGAGATCTCCGAGGATCTTAAGTTAATGGACCATACCTCTGATGGAGTAGTGTTCAATTGATCATCTCATCACTCAGAAGTTGTGTTTACTGCAGTCATGCAGAGAGAAACGTGGCTTTATTCATGGGGTGAATGCCGAACCACAACTGTCACTTGTAAGTTGGGTAACGATGAAAGAGGTGAGGAGGAATGGAGACAGGCAGGGCCGGCGCCAGACTATTTTGCGCCCTAGGCAAGGCCAGCTACTTGCATCCCCTCCCACCCCCCCACATTTTTTTTTGCCAACTTAGATTATTAAAAAGATGTTTTGTCGAAAAAATAAAAAGCAGAAAACTTGAAACTGCTAAATTTATTTTAAATTGCAAGAATAAGTACCGTAACATGCCAACAGCACCAATATTAAAGGTGCAATATCCATTAATATGGCAGTGGCCCTGTTACCCCACGCTTGGGGGCAAATGGGCTTTCACTTAAAAAAATATGATACAACATGTGGTTTGCAATGCAAAATAAAGAAAGTGGGCCCTTTATGAGTGTGCGAATGGAAATTACAGATAAACAAAACAGTTTTTGGTTTGAGCAATAAGTTTTATTACTGTTCAAAATTATTGCAAAATCAAAATTTTAAATCATCAATCTTTGATTATCTTTCGCAAATACAAAATAAAATATTTTGGCACACAAATCATTTTGAACTAAAGGGCACTCGGTATAATGCATACCTCAGCCATTGGCAACACAACATTCAAACCTTTTACTGCACACACCTCTAAGTATATATACCATTTAAGGATACTTGGCGTAACCAACCCGTCATGTCACCACAATATTTTGCTTTCAGTCAGACAGAGAAACAAACAAAAAAACAGACAAACAGAGTTAAAAATGTCTCATAAAAGTTTCAATTTCAGACACATCAACATCTCACTTTGCGTGCCTTTTCCTTTGCAAATTTTGTCACAAATTCAACCAGATCAGGTGCTGATGCCTGGGCATGTTCAATTGATATAGTTGCCAAGCCAACTCGTCTCTTTTCCAACATTGTAGAGCGTATGTAAGTTTTTATAACTTTGAGCTTTGAGAAACTACGTTCACCACTTGCCACTGATACTGGAAGTGTGAGAAGGATCCTTAAAGCAACGGAAACATTAGGCACATTATCCAGGAGTTTTTGTTGTAGTATGAAGAGAACTACTTCTTGTGGCAGCATCGACTTTGGAAGTCTTCGAGCTATTGCTACAAGTTCAGTAATGCGCCCCTCTGATGTCTGCGCCCTAGGCGGCTGCCTAGTTGGCCTAATGGTAGCGCCGGCCCTGGAGACAGGTAGAGATTAATTGGGATGAGGTACATTAATACATTGATATCTGCTCGTATCTTTGTCCCGCATTTCAATTGCAAACTTTCCTTCTGGATTTTTCCAGTTAAGGCAACAAGGTGCAGAATGAAGGTGATCAGTGTTCTTGGAGGAATTTGAGTGGTTGTGAAATTCTTCAAATTGTATTTCCAAGGAACAGCCAGTAGGTTTCTGGTCAGAGCAGAGGAGAAGAATGAGTTGTGAAAAAAAAGTTTTAATATGGAATCTTTCATCAAGAAGTACCAAACAGGTTTTAAGTGTTTTTGGCATACACTTGTTTTGGAGAGACTGGTGTTCCTTTCCTAGGAAAAGTGCCTCCACCTATTCATTTTCCACATTGTGGGTTGTGTTCCTCAAATCTAACTTTGTGTTTTATGTTCCTTAGCTCAGAAGTACCTACCCAGGTTTTTATTTGAAATGTCTACTAGCCATTTTTTTTTTCTTTTTTCTTTTTTGTATACAAGATCGAGGCTCGTGTAAGAGCTAACATTAATGACAAAAACCAACAAACGAATGCATAGGACATAATAAAGGTAGCGGGAGACAAGATGGGGAGAGAGGGGGAAGCACACAAGTACAACATTTGAGAGCAGGGACATCGGGAGATCTGTGGGAGGGAGAGGGCTTGGGGGGAGGAGGCGTGGGAAGGGGGGTGAGGAGGCAGGAAAGGTATAAAACACATGGACACAGCTAGGACTTCCAGGAAAGATGTCGGTATATATATAATCTATGTACTGTACATGATGCATAATGAATAGTCATAATTAGATGGGTTTTTTTTAAATTAAATTTTCAAGCAAACGTTAAAAAAATTATAAAATCATAATCAGCCATAAACGATTAGATAAGTGTTCCAGACATACGTCATTGCAACAATGAGTGTTCCGTCCTTTGGATATAATTTTAAGCTGTGAACTTGAACATAATATCTGCATGCATTGAATGCTACTGGACATTAAAAATCCCATGGTGTATTCCATAAAAGAGTAGGTGAGTTACCAACAGCACCCTGTCTAAGTTTCAAACTCCTTCCGTCACTAGCTCCAGTCGAATGCCAGGACTGGTCACATCGTTTTTGAAACTCTTTGGCCAGTTTTACGTATTCTATGAGCTGACGATCCAAAACTAAAAATGGGACACGATGGAAGAAGTAGAAGTATACAAAGAAGAGGAAGAAGAAAAAGTTTGTGTTCCACACACTTTCCCTGTCTATTGCATCATATGCAGTTTCTAGAGAGCGGTAACAGGGGCATCATAAATAATTCATCAACAATGTAGAAATAACAATAATTACTAAAATGTAGCATAAATTGCTGAGCAGGTGGGTAGTTTGCATCAAGTGGAACAGAACAGAACAAAAAAAAGGGGAAATAGTAAAATTTGGACATAAAGATACATTTCCATCGTGAATCATTAATGGTTACAGAGTGATAATAACTTATGAATGGATTAGTTAGTTTGCTGTTGCCACCTGAACTTTGAGCTCATGATGTTGTGACCCCAGGTTCTAAAACCCATATACGTTGTTGATTTATCTATCGTCTCCCAACGTCTTTATAAGGTCACGTAAAAGTACAGGGTGAGCCAGAAATATGGTAATTTTTAACACTCGTGTAAAGGTAATAAAAAGTTGTATTTCAAAACAAATTCTAAACAATAAAGTGAAGTACATAACATGACATTTATTTGTGGAAAAGAACATCTAGGAGATGTGCACCATTTCATGATGTTCTGCAACATGGCCAAGCTGCAACCACACAAAAATTGTTGCGGGCAATCTCATCATCTTGGCTTAATTCCTGGACAGTTTGAATTTTATAGGGATAAAAGTTTAAATCCTTATGCAATATGCGGCGTAGTGACGTGTGAGAAATTCTTTAGGCTGATGCATGCTTTCGGCTGGAGCCATGCGGACTTCTCAAAACTGACTCCCTCACACGCTCAATGTATTGTGCCGTTCTTACCGATTTGGGTGCTCCTGGTGGTCTCTCTTTTAAAGTTGACCCGGTCCCCTCAAACTTCTGAACCCATAACTTGATAGCACGAACAGACGGCACATTTCCATGAGGTTGAACATTGAAATGGAGTTTGAATTGACATTGTGCAGCAGTTGCACTATCATTCTTGTAAAAAGCTTTGATAGCGAAAGCGCGTTCTTCCCCCAACCAGTTCCACATAGTCACTCAAGTGTTTTGCCTGCAAAAAATAAAACTAAATCAGTAAAAAATAAAAATAATAAAAATGCAATGTTATCTATCTATAATTCCAGTAATCTCTGTGTGTTTGTTTGTACGTTTGTACGTTTGTACGTTTGTACGTTTGTACGTTTGTTTGTTTGGCTGTGACCGCTGTTTCTCGACAACCACGGGTCCGATATACTTTAAACTTGCCAGGTATATTGCTGGGGACCCGAGGATGTGCCTTTTCAAGGTTTTAAATTAATCGCAGAAGTAGTTACCGAGCTATGTCCAAAAAACGATTCAACCAATCAGAGAGCAGCGAGCTATCACGTGTGCCGAACGTGGCGGACACACTCTGCCTCGGATGGCACATTTGAGAGCGTATTCATTTATTTCACGTTTGCAAACTATGTTGGCGCTATGTTGGCGTTAAACTATGTTTTAAAACTAATAAAAACCATTTCATGTAAATAGAGGGGGGGGGGGGGGGATTGTCACTGTACTCGCACGAGCAGATGGCGGAAGTGCCTGACCGCCAAGTGAAGTCCGAGCAACCCGCGGTCGAAGGTACTGTAACGGCGTTCGGGCGGGCGAAGCTGCCGGCTAAAGAACGCCAGCGGTTGCCAAGCTCCGTTTTAAAACTAATAAAAACCCCGGGGGGATTGTCACTGTACTCGCAAGCCGTTCGCCGTTCGCTTTGGCGTTGCGAATGGACCAAAACATTTCATGGACCAAACCATTTCATGTAAAGCGTTCGCCGTTCGCTTTGGCGTTGCGAATGGACCAAAACATTTCATGGACCAAACCATTTCATGTAAATAGAGGGGGGGATATAATTTTAGATATAGATATAGTACGGGCATGCCCTAGTGTACTTCAATGTCATGAATGAATTTATTTTGAAATACAATTTTTTCTTTCCTTCACACAAATTTCAAAAATGACCATATTTCTGGCTCACTCTGTATATAATGTCTTAAAATTTATGTTTGTTTAGTATGTATAAGTTCATGTATGACACTTTTAAAAAGGTAAACGAACTGTCATGCTGGCAAGCAGGGCGAAACATCAATTTGTGCGCCGTTCCTCGGACGGACATTAAACAGGATGTCCCGTCTAACAGCATTGCTTTGTGAGTATTAAAGATTCAACAGTGTCCTTCAGGAAGAGTAGGCAAGATATCATTGGCAACCTGAACAAATTCCAAATTCCTGCACTCTCAGTCGAGTGTCCTGCATTGGAGTGGCGATCCTTCCAGGATTGCAACCTGAACTAAGAAACCGCTCTGGCAGAAGTGATGCTCTGTTTGAACATGGTGCACAGGAGAAGAAAATATATTAGAATTCTTTCTGGTGGGTCACCTGTGATATCTGCAGTGTCATTACTAAATGGTGGTCGAAAAATAATGTGAGTATGTTTGCAGTTAAGTCAGGGTACTTTTGGTGAAGTTCCATCCACCTATCCTTCCCTCTCTCTCTCCTTAAGGAATCCTCAGAATTCCCTTGTCCCCCCCCCCCCCCTTCCCATGCCTCCTCCCCCCAAGCCCTCTCCCTCCCACAGATCTTCCGTTGTCCCTGTTCTCTGCTGTTGTACTTGTGTGCTTCCCTCTCTCTCCCCATCTTGTCTCCCGCTCCCTTTATCTTATGTTTTGTGTGTCCGTTTGTTTTTTTTGTGATTAATGTTAGGACAGTAAGTTAGGAGCTTTTACACGAGCCTCGATCTTGTATACAAAAAAAAAAAATCCCTCTTCTTGGCCTCCCGATGAGGGCTTGTGGCAGAAGCCAAGATATTCGTGGCTGATGTTGATATGAACTTTTCCAAAATCCAGATGAGATCACCCCATTTGGAGTTATAGTCCATGCTAACAGCTATGTGCAGATCTCTCTTTTATAACATTTGTACAGAATTCCACAGAAATGTTAATAAGGCTCTAAATATCTTCGACATAAAGCATACTTTTGGCAGCAAAATTCCACAATTTATGGCTTTATGTGCCGTAGAACAAGTAGCTATATCATCTGCAATAATTACTGCACGACCATTAAAATGCAAGCGATATTTTAAAGTATTCCCACAAACAGATTCATCTTTTGGGGAATGAAGGTGACTTTATGTTAAAAAAAAATATCACAAGCAACGACTTCATCAAGCTCCTGAAAGAAGGAAGCCAAATTAAAATCTTTCCACAACATGCAGCACAGCATGATTTAGGAAATGCTTTGTTCATCAGAGCATATTCTCTAGTGCTATGTGGCTTTGTTTCTTTGGGAGGGAAAATTACTATTTGGCTTTTTGAGGAGCAAGGAGGAAGGGGGATGAATTGGGGTTGGAGAGAGAAAGCAAAAATATAAAATTGTTACGTAGAGGATTTACTGCAGTGTGAGGCATGGTTGGAGAAGACAGGGTCGTTTACATTAGAGATTTGGATATATTATTCTTTTGAAGTGACCGTAGGGCCTACCTATTTATTACAAGCACACCAGGGGGTGAGGGGAGCTACATTCAGCAAATTACAATTGAAAATGGAACAGACAGGAGGATGATAATAGGATAGCAAAATGAGAGTGTGTGAGGAACGATGGTAGATGGGAAATAGGTTTTTATTCTACACAAGATCGAGGCGCATAGAAAAGCGAGGTAATCGAGGGTAAAAGGCAATGAGTGAGAGTGTTAAGGTAACATGGTGCAGAATGAAGGTGATCCACTGATTATTGGTTTTGGATTCTTGGTATTGGAGGATTTTTGGGGTGTTCTGAAATTCCATGGATTGCAGGACACCTTACACAATAAGCAATGAGAGAGGGAAAGTGAGAGAGATTGAGATGGAGAGAGAGAGAGCTATATATGGAGAGAGAGAGAGAGAGAGACTGAGAGAGAGAGAGAGAGAGAGAGAGAGCGAGAGAGAGAGAGAGAGAGAGAGAGAGAGAGAGAGAGAGAGAGAGAGAGAGCTATATATGGAGAGAGAGAGACTTTTTAGACTTTTTATTACAAAAATATAAAAATACAAGCCAGTCGGTGAAGATACTATTCAATACAGGCACAATAATCAAAAATACAGAAAAGAAAAAGAGATAATGACAGGAAATCAAAACAGTCCAATGAACTAGAAAAGAAAAACAACAACAGAAAAACCGACCACACACTGATTCAATCCCAACAAACCTACAAATATATCAATAATTCATTCTCCTGCACCATGCAGATCCCATCAAAACACCAGATGTTCATAAACTCATCAATACATTTCTTTCTTCCAGAATCACAAAATTCAAGTTTGAGTCTTGCAGATATCAAGGCATTAAAAAAGAACAAGACATCACATTGCCCAATCGGCTTTCCTTTCAGTTTTTCCTTCCTCGATAAATAAATTGCCATTTTCGCCGTGGCCACTAAAAACAAAAACAACATATGTACATGTTCTTTCATATCATTGAAACCAAAAATAAATGATCGCAGAGAAAAAGTGATCTTCATTTTTCCAGCCATGTAGTTCAGCCATTGAAATAAAGGCACAAGCCTTGCACAATCAACGTATGCATGGAACACATCCTCTGTGTAAACACAGAACGGGCAACACGTAGATATGGGCGCGAAATGACTCACTAATTTATTAGATGGAATGATCCAGTGTATCATTCGCCACTGGAGATCACCTGTCCTTTTGCTTACCAGCTTACTGTATACTGATTCCCATGCAGGCTCAGATGGGAGTCCTTCCGGCATTAGCCCTTTCCACCTGGCCACTCCATTTAACGGTGAGTTCCCAAGCAGAACTGCAGTGCATAACCGATACAGGTCTTTACTACTGCATTTCTGAAAAATGTTTTGTCCCTCACTAATTGGGGGCAAGTCTCCGTGACTAGGCTGTACCAATAAACCAGGAAAATGCCAGTCATTGGATGTCACCAAAACTTCCTGGGTCCATCTTAGTCCAAGTTGGAAGCTTTTCTTTACTATTCCCTTTAGTATTCTTCCGATTATTCTGTTTGACCATATTCCAGTCATATCGGCTATCTCTTGCACCGACTTCCACCCCCAACCAGAATCATGGCGGAGGTCCAACACTTTGATTATGCCCGCTGTAATAAAGTGTTGATAAAAGTCTCGGCTTCTTGGAATTGCAGGAAACAGTAGGTTGTAAAAAAGGGGTTCTTCCACAAACATGCTTGTCGCATAGGTTTCTTGCTGGCGACTAGTCGAAAGGCTTTGCCAGGCATTCAGAAGGCTCTGATAGAATGATGGTAGATGAGATGTGTCGACATGTTGGAGTTGGACTAAGAAAAGTTCAAGGCCATATCCGAGCCCGCTTGCTTTTCGCAGCACGTGATAGGCCAGAAGTCGGCTTGGCAGTCGTTCCTTGTACAGCAACTGCTGTATGGTACACAGCCGAAAAGCCATGATACGACTTTTTATGTCGATCAGTCCCTGGCCACCTTCAGACAAGGGGCTACATATGACATTTGGTAGTAACCAATGGTGACCACTCCAAAAAAAATCCACGAGTAGCCTCTGCACTGCCTTTAGTAGTGCCTCTGGCGGCTGAAGGCAGATAAACCTATGCCACAGGGAAGAAGCCACCAAATTATTCACCACTAGAACCCTGCCTTTGTAGGAAAGGTGGGGCAGAGCTCGTTTCCACAGTCCCAGTCTTTTTTTGACATGCTCAACAATCCCGTCCCAATTTTTGAGGACGTAATGTGGAGATCCCAGGAAAACCCCAAGGTATTTGACTCCGTCTTCCACCCATTTTAACTTTGTTGGTAGATGCACAGGTGGTACCAGCACTCTTCCAGGTGGAATGTTCTTGAGACAGGGAATCCATAAGGCCTTACTCTTGTCCCAGTTACACTTCAAAGAAGAAGCGAGGCAAAAAAGATTTAAACATTCAACAAGTGCTGGGATATCACTCTCCTTCTTAACAACCACACAGACATCATCTGCATAAGCCGATACAACTACTGAAGGACTCCCAGGGGATACAGTCACTCCTGAAATATTTTTCCTAAATAAAATTAGGAGTGATTCCATTACCAAGGAAAATAATAACCCAGAAACCGGGCATCCTTGTCTCACCCCTCTTTGAACCTGTACCGGAGAGCTGAGTTCGTTATTTATTTTAAATAAACTAAATATATTGTTGTACAACAAAGTCACGTAGGCCCTAAAATTGACACCAAAGCCACATGCTTCTAGCACCCGATACAAAAAAACATGATCCACACTGTCAAAAGCCCTTTCCAAATCCAGGAATATTATCCCAAAATCTTTTTCCAAGCAATCACATTCCATTAAGTCTCTAATCAAAAAAATATTATCATAAATAGATCTGTTTGGGATGCAGTAACTCTGATCATGGTGGACTAGATCACCGATTACCGTCTTCAACCGACTGGCCAACACTTTTGACAATATTTTATAGTCCGTACATAATAACGAGACCGGCCGCCAATTCTTTATCTGTCGTAGATCCCCAGTCTTTGGAATCAGCGACACCACTGCTCTTCTGAAGCTTAGTGGGAGTTCTCCAAGCACCAAGGATGATTCCAGGACATTCAATAATTCAGGGCCCAAAAGGTCCCAAAAAGCCAAGAAAAAATTCTGCCGGTAGGCCGTCAATCCCAGGAGCTTTCCCCGAGTCCATTTCACTTAGGGCCTGCGTTAGCTCAGGCAAAGTAATTGTTGAATCCAGGCCCAGGCACTGAGGCTCAGTTAGGGATGAAAGGTGAGAAGTTAAAAATTCCATGGTTTGCTCACAAACATTTTGTTTTGCATAGACTTTTGAAAAAAACTCTCTAATGCACAACCGTACATCTCCAGGGTTGGCAACCATGTTTCCCCTAAAGTCTTGTACAGAGAAAAGGGTTTTGGGTGACTTATTGACAAAATCCATTTGGAAAAAAGATTTACTCGGGGTGTCTGATACCTTTAAATTGTTTATTCTTAATCTAATTAACAGGCCTGCTGCTTTCTCCTGAATCAGCTCTCTCAGTTGAGCCTTCTTTTCAACCAATAACCTGTGGTCTCTTCTGATATTATCTTTAGCCAGTTTACACTCTAACCGTATAATATCAGCTTCTAAACACGCCATTGTTATATTTTTTATGTCAGTTCCATTTGAAACAAACTGCTGACAAAACACTCTAATCTGAGCTTTTGTATTATCCCACCATAATGCTAAAGAAGAGAAAGAGGGCTTTCTTGAAAGTTGGATGACCCAAAAAGCACGGAAGGCGTCTTTAAACAAAGCATCTTCGAGAAGACTGGTATTGAATTTCCAGTATGCACTTTTGCGTAAGGGTTGAGGGAAAAAGAGGCCCATGGTAACTAAATGATGATCAGAAAACAAAGATGGAAAATGATTTGGAGAGATAACCGCATTCCTGAACTGTGAGTTTATGTACCAACGGTCAAGTCTAGCGAAGGTCATTCTCCCATTGGCACATCGTCCCCAAGTATACTCAGATTTGTTGGGGTAATGCAGTCTCCATGCATCTAGCACACCCACTGCCGAAAAATAATTTAACAAATCAGTACTACCTTCGGGATGAGGTTCTGCTGTATTTCGGTCTATACTGGGTTTAAAGGTGCAATTAAAGTCACCCCCCATGCAAATACAATTATTGAGATCTATCGACTGCATGTGTCGAATTAAAGATGAAAAGAAAGCTCTTCGTTCCACACTCTCACTTGGTGCATAAACGTTGAATAGTGTAAACCGAAAATTATTAATGACCAGTTCCAATGAAATAAACCGGCCTTTAATCACCTCCTGGAAGAGGCATGACTCAGGTACCAGGCCTGGTCTGAGTAAAAAGGCTACACCAGCAGAAGAAGAAGACATGTTACTAAAAAAGCATTGTCCTTTAAAGAGGCGACACCAGTCGTACTCCCCATTTTGAATTATATGGGTTTCCTGGAGTAAGAGCACATCAATTTTCTTGCGCTCAAATAAACTTTTCACCTGAACCTGGCGGTTTTGGCTTGCACCTCCGCCATTCATATTTAAGGTTCCAAAGGTGATTTTTTTCATGGATTATCAAAAGGCGTGAGCGGTTGCTGGGAAATCTCGCTCCCTGCTTTTGTAACAGCCTTTCTAAGCCGATGAAACAGCGACCTTGTTAAATGAAATTCATCCGGCCTCCTAATTATGTCCTTTGCAGTCTGGATGAATGAAATTAAATCAGGAAAATGATCTTTTACAATCACATTTCGGTGTCGGTAGGTGTCATTCAGAAAAGAAATAACGAGTTGAGGGGCTATGGATGACTGATCAGATGAAGATTGAGACAACTCAGTCATCTCAACTTCATCCTCTGAATCTGACAAATCAGAAACAGCTCCACCCGGGTCACATATATCAGTCTGCCCAGTCCCCATTTTGATTCCAGCCAAGTCCGAAGATTTGCTGGAATGTTCTATGGTAGAGTCATCCTCACTCTGGTACCCGGGACATTCAGCAGGAGCTGAAATCTCGGCTTCACCCTCCTGCAGGGAGATGTTCACTGGCTCAGTTGACGAACCAGTGTCATGATTTAGATCTTGCAGGGGTAAAGAGGAGCTTGGGGCTGAGACATTCCCAATCCGCTCGGTCTCAGCAGGTAGTAAAGGTGGCGGCTCACTAATGGGCTCACCATCATCTTTAGTCTCACCATCTACTTTTTCTCCCAGGTTTTCGGTGCTGCCCGATAATGTTTCAGAATTAATTAATTCATGTTCCTTCTCCCTGGTGTCAACACAGCTTGTGGACACCTGAGAAAGACGTTCCAGGGCGTCTGCACCCACACTGTCTTTATCCAACACTACCTTTTTCAAAGTAATGTTGGAGTTACAAGCACCAGGTGCTCTTCGTTTCTTTGTCACCACAATGGGATTTTCTTCCATCTCCTCACTGCACGCAGCATCTGCCACCACAGGTGGGTTATCTGGGGTTATTTCATTATTTACCGAATCAGCGGTGTTGTCGTTTACACTAAGACGAACAGGAGTATTATCCCTACTCCTCGAGTGCGAGGGAGCGTCGGTAGGAACCGTTCGGGTATTTCGGTTTACGTTGTTTCGTACGTTAGAGACCGGGGTGTTATCTCTTTTACAATCAGCGTCACTATGACCTGCTTCACCACACCTTACACACGATACCTTCGGACAAAACCTTTTCACATGGCCAAAAGCTCCGCACTGAAAACATGTTAATGAGGCCGATGACGCATACATCTGATACTCATGGTTGTTCACCTTTACCTTGAACGTGATGTTTAACCCCGTGTCATCGCCTCGATCCGGAAGCACCATATACACCTGCCGTCTGAAGCTCATCACGTGTTTAACACGTTCATCCTGAGACCGGAGCGGAATCATTGTGATTTTTGACACAGCTGTTCCGTATCGGGACAAAACGGACATCAGCTGGTTGCAGGTTATAAATGGGGGTACGTTAGATATGACGACCCTCATCGACGGAGTGTCCATAGGCGACGCCAAGACAAAGAGACCTGTCTCTGTGGTTAAACCCGCACTTACAACATCGTGAACGAATTTTTCATCGGACACAAATACAACAACTTTTCGATTCATTCTCGACGCTGCTCCTACATTCTCACAACCGATTATTTTCCCCACCGACAAAACAATGTCCTCAGTGGAAGTTCCTTCGGGTGGAACACACACAAATGCATGCTTCCTTGTTAAGTTGTCGAACGCCTCTAACCGAGAGCGTGCATTCGCCATCCCAGCGAATTAACACCCCCCCCACTTGTCCGAACCGGACAAGTAGGTACCAAAACGAAATAAATCAAACTAGAATAAATAATAAACGTGCAGTATAAGCACAAAAAGGCTTACAAAGCGTCGTCGAAGCCAGTAGGCCGCACCCAAAATGGGTCCGCTCTCAAACCTCTCTCTCTTGAAGACAAAGGTATAGGAAGGATGAAAAACAAAATGCCAAAGTACACAGGATGGAAAGGAGAGGGAGGGGGGGGGGCAGGGGAGGGCAGGAGAGGAGGAAAACTCACAAAGAACTCGCTACACCACAGAGCAGTTGCTCACAGCCGCCATGACGCCACGCCCAACACACGAACGGCCAGCAGGGGGCGCGAGAGAGAGAGAGAGAGAGAGAGAGAGAGAGAGAGAGAGAGAGAGAGAGAGAGAGAGAGAGAGAGAGAGACTGAGAGAGAGACTGAGAGAGAGACAGAGACAGAGAGAGAGACAGAGAGAGAGACAGAGAGAGACTTTTGTGCCCTTTTATTATAAAAATACAAGCAATTCCACAAAGCGGTTGTAAGCAAAGCAACCAGTTTAAAGAAACATTTCGTAAGGATCATGAATTCACCAAAAGGAGCAAAGGATATTTAAAGGAAACCAGCAAGTATAAAAAATTTTCAAACCAAAGGTGAAGACACAAACAAAACCACAAACAATTTCAAAGGAAATGCTCATGCAAGAGCTATGACCACATCAAGAGCAAAATTAAGCGTTTAATTAAATTAAGTGAAACATTGAGAGAGGGAGAGAGAGGGAGAAAGGGAGAGAGAGAGAGGGAGAGAGAGAGAGAGAGAGAGACAGAGAGATTTCATTCCTTTTTTTGAAGGAAAAACCTTTTCCACCAATGCAGACAGGCAAAACAAAAAATATTTACAGGTCATGAGAGCATTTCTACAAATACAGACAGTGAGAAAAAGAAAACCATGGTTACAAATCAAAACAGACAGCAAATAAAGTTGATATATACAGTCATAAAAAGGTACCATTTCGAAGCATTTCACATTACACCAAATAAGAGAGCAATGCTATATTACAAGTTTAATGTAAGGACTCCGTCAGTTAAACTGCACAAGGAACGCCGAACACACCATCGTTTCTGGAAGTCCCCACAGTTATCAAAAGACAATTCCAGGTTCAGCCGAGACGACACCAATGACCTAAGAAAGACTACAGCGTCATCCACTGGAACAACACTGTTCCGGATTTTCCTTTTCCTGGACACATATATAGCAAGTTTTGCCTCAGAAATTAAAAAGTTGGCTAAAAAACATTCGTGCCTACATCTGGGTTTAATACTAAAACCAAATATAAAAACACAGTGTGTAAAAACCAACCCCAACCCTTGAATGACATGCGATAAAACAGTAAAAAGTGGTGTCAATCTTGGGCATCCAACAAAGGCATGAAAAAGAGTTTCCTGGGCATCACAAAAAGGGCACTTTTCAAGGACATGTGGACACATTCGGTGTATCAAAACGTTTGAGGGTAAAATGTGATGTGCCAATCGCCACTGCAAGTCTCCGGAGCGTTTGGCAATGGGTACCTTGTACATAACAAGCCAGTTTATCGAAGTAGAATGAGTAGTCTGGAGCATTCTCCTCCAGTGCGCTTGTGGCTCTGCAGGTCTATCAGAAACAAGGGCTTTGACACACATGCCATAAACAGAGGATTTTTCCATCAACTTAAAGGAGGTGAAACCTTGAAAAAGAAGCAAAAGCTCTGGAAAGGGGTGTTGGGATGAGAGAGGGCCAGCTTCCACCTGTGGAGCCCATTTTAGCTTGGTTTGCTTGAAAAAGCGCAGAATCACAGAGAATATCCTCCCAATGACCCGAATGGACCTAACTCCAGTGGCAACAGCGACGTCAGCAGCTGGTTTCCACTTGTAAGGAGGAGGGGTTCTAAAATCTTTAACCTTGGTGCATCCAGCATCAATAAACTTTTGCATAAAAGTACGATCACTGCAGACCCCTTCAAAAATGGGGTTTAAAAAAATTGGCTCGTTTAAGAACATTTCAAGAGAATAATTACTGTTATCACGGCGAACGGTAACCGCCTGCCATGCCTCCAGCACACTCCTGTAGAACAGGGGGACTGATGCCATATCGACTTTCTTGCTGCCAATAAGGAACAGCTCCTGATCGTAGCCGAGTCTCCCTGCCTGCCGAAGCAGGCAGTGAGCCAATGCCTTCCACGGGACGTCTGTGTACAGCAGTCGACGAAGCGACAGGAGGCGAAAAGCCATAACTTTACTGGTAATGGCAATCAGACCCTGTCCTCCTTCAGCAACGGGTAGGTTTAACACACCAGGTTTGAGCCAGTGCTTCCCCCCCCAAAAGAAGTCAATAAAAATAGATTGCAGTTTTTTAAGAATAAATTCCGGGGGCTGCAGTGCCATAAAAACGTGCCAAAGCATCGATGCTGCAAGGTTATTTATAATGAGGGTTCGGCCCCGATAGGAGAGTTGGCAGAGTAAGCCCTTCCATTTTAGCAGCCGCCTCTCAGTTTTAATTATGAGAGATTCCCAGTTTCTCAAAATGAAGTTTTCGGTACCAAGAAAGACACCAAGGTAAAGAACGCCATCCCATGCCCATTCGAGTTGCTCCGGCAGAGTCGGAGGAGTGGCGCCATTTTGCGGACCAAGGTAGAGAGCTCTGCTCTTTTTCCAATTCACTTTTGCCGAACTTGCCAAACTGAATTCATGGACGCATTGGACCAAGGCCAAGACGTCCTCATCCGAGTGAACGATTGCACAAAGATCGTCTGCATAAGCAATCACCTTGAACGGGTTCGCAGTTGGTTGAGGAACGAAACCGGGAAGACGTGCGCGCAAACGAACGAGCAAAGGCTCAATCGCGAGGGAGTACAGGAGGCCGGAAAGAGGGCAACCTTGACGAATGCCTCTACTAGCCGGGAAAGGCTGACATAAAATGTTGTTAACTTTTGCTAAACTAAAAATGTTATTATACAGTAGCTGTACGTGAGAGATAAAAAATTCACCAAAACCAAACCCCCGTAAAACAGAGAAAAGATAAAAGTGATCGATGGCATCGAAGGCCTTTTCTTGATCGAGGAACACCAGACCAACATTTCTTTGTTCGAGAGAGCAGATATCAATCATGTCACGTACAATAAAGATACTGTCGTGAATTGACCTTTTAGGGACACAGTAAGATTGATCTGGGTGGATGATCTCCCCAATCACGACTCTGAGCCGGTTGGTGAGAGCCTTGGAAAAGATTTTATAATCCACGCATAGCAAGGATATCGGACGCCAATTTTCCACCCGATGCAGATCTCCCTTCTTGGGTATTAGGGCAAGCACCGCTCTACGGCAGCTGAGTGGCAGTTGGTTGAGTCGTAAACTGTCAGAAAATATTTCCAACAGTTCCGTCCCAAAGAGATCCCAGAAAGCTTTGTAGAACTCTACGGGGAGTCCATCCAAGCCAGAGGCTTTTCCATTTGGCAAGGCTTGTAGTGCAACAAACAGTTCCTCCATAGTTATCTTTCTGTCCAGCTCTTGACGTGCAGTAGCTGACAAGGTGGGCAAGGACGCGGTTAAAGAATGCACCATTTCGTCATCAATGTCTTTCCTACAATACAGATCAGAGAAGTAATCTTTAACCAGGGTTCTAATGCCCTTGTGATCCTTTATCATATTGCCCTGCACAGTCCGTAACAAGGTGAGCTGCTCGCTACCCTTTGAAGTGTGTTCAAGTCGAAAGAAGAAACTAGAAGGCACGTCCAGATGACGCAAATTCTCCACACGGAGACGAACCATGGCACCTCTAGCTTGTTTTACACATAGCCTGTTGAGAATAGCTTTCTTTTTGGCCAATGAAAGATTCGTTTCCATTGTGTTGGAAGGTGACAGATGGCTTTGCAAAGCTAAAATTTCTTTTTCAATAACACTTTTAAAGAGAGACTCATCTTTTGTACAAAAGAATCTATACTGCTGACAAAAGGTTTTAATTTGCACCTTGGCATTATCCCACCATTGATTGAGGGAAGAAAAAGAAGGTTTCCGCAAAAGCAGTGTACCCCAGAAAACCCGGAAGGCTTTAAGGAAAGCTTGATCCTCTAAAAGGTCCACATTAAAAATCCAATGTGCAGCTCCATAGTTCCGTATCGGAGAGAGAAGAGAAAAGGTGACCATGTGATGATCGGAGAAACCGATTGGTAAAATTAGCACATTGCCCATCATGTTAAGAAAGTTACTATTTATGTAAACACGATCTAGCCGAGCGAAGGAAAGCCGACCGTCAAGACAGCGACACCATGTATACTGGCGTATGAGGGGGTTGTGAAGTCTCCACGCATCAACGAAAGAGAATTTAGATAAAACCCTTGCCAGTGGGATGGTACTAGCTAGATGAGGTTCTTTACCGTTCCGGTCCATGGCAGAGTCTAGAGTACAATTAAAATCCCCACTCAAGCAAACAAGATTATTAAAATCTGCATGAGTGAGTGATGTTTCTAACTGTGTGAAGAAGGTGACCCTGTCAGTGCTGTCACTGGGTGAGTAGACATTAAAAAGTGTGTGCCTGTAACCATTGAAGGTGAAAGACACAGAAATTAGATACCCCTTAATTATGTCTTCAAAAACAATGTCAGTTTGGAGGAAAAAAGAAGATGAGAAGAATATAGCTACCCCGGCTCTAGGGCAAGCCAAGCTACTGAAAAACCATTGGCCGTTCATCAACCTTCGCCATTGGCTTTCGCACGAAGGACTGCATCTCGTCTCCTGTAAAAGCATGACATCAATATGCTTTTCCTCAGTGAGTAATTTCACCTGGGTCTTGCGCAATGGGGACCGCCCCCCATTGATATTCAAGGTAGCTACAGAAAAGGTCATGTGAAGAAGAAGGGGAAGGGGTTATATAGCGGAAGGTTGGTCTACTTGTAGCTCTTCCTTCGCTTTGACGATGTACTTCTTGAGGCGGAATACTTCTCGTTCCCCAACTCCGAACTGGCTGGACTTCAGGACGAGATATTTCGCGGATGTTATGAAGATTTTTAGGTCTGGAAAGAAATCTTTCACCTTTACTCGCCTCTTCCGAAAAGTGTCTTTCAGGAATTTTAGAATTTCTGCAGGTGTGATGCCCGGGTCACCCTCCGGCCCATGAGACAACAACACTTCGTTCCAAGCCTCGATGCTGATGCCAGACGTGAGGGATGAGGCTCCATCGGAGTCATAGTCCAATTGATCAGCGTGAGTCTCACACTCTAACGATAAAGCAGGTGCCGGTGCAGCAGATGCTGTGTGTGCCATCCCCTGAATGTCTGCAGGTTTTGGACACGTCTGCAAATCAGACAATGATGCAACAGGTGTTGCGAGATTCACCTCTTCATGACCCGCTATGGTCATGCCACGCTCCGGAATTATATGAGGCGTTTCAACGACAGAACTTGTATATGTCTTGAGGGCACAGCCTGGGACATCCTGAGGCACAACCTCCTCAGGTGCGTCATGCCCAGCTGATACAGAAACTGCGCATTCCATGTCTGCGCAGCCCGGGACATTCTGAGGCACGACCTCCTCAGGTGCCTCACGCCCCGCACGGACAGAAACTGTACATTCCGCACAGCCCTGGACATTCTGAGGCACGACCTCCTCAGGTGCCTCACGCCCCGCACAGACAGAGACTGTACATTCTATGTCAGCACAGCCCGGGGCATTCTGAGGCACGACCTCTTCAGGTGCCTCATGCCCCGCACAGACAGAAACTGTGCATTCCATGTCCGCACAGCCCAGGCCATTCTGAGGCACGACCTCCTCAGGTTCCTCACGCCCCGCAGAGGCGGAGGCTAAAATGGGCTCTGTAGGTCCATTATTGTCATCACAAGCAGCTCTTTCACTCTGATTCATTAATTCTTTATCATCATCAGGAGTTAAAGATGCAAATCTATTGTGTAAGGCTATGCCGGTAACACAAGGAGCCACCTCAGTGAGGGGTCCATTGTCGCTTCCAGTCAACACAATCTTTTTTGAATCCCTCGTTGCTGCTTCGTCATTAACGTTCGGCCGTTTGTGCTTCTTCCGAGCAGTAACAACAGTGAAACCTTCATCATTCACGGAGGAATCCCTCACTGCTGCTGTCGATGTCGACGGCTGATTGTCCACAGCATTACCAGGTGCCGCCTGTTTAGGCGTGCCCACGGGGACAGTTACCTTCGTGCAGGTATCTCTCGCTGCTGCCGCCGATGTGGACGGCTGATCGTCCACAGCATTACCAGGTGCCGCCTGTTTAGGCGTGCCCACGGGGACAGTTACCTTCGTGCAGGCACCTTTAACATGTCCGTGTTGCCCGCAAATGAAACAGGTCGTCGTTTCGGTCGACACATATATTTGATAGTTATGACCATTGAGCGACAGCGTCATGGTCGCATTAAGCGTCTGAGCGTTGTCTTTGAGGATAATATAACAATGACGCCGGAAGGTCATGATGTGTCGGAGCGAGGCGTCTGCTCGAAGTCGCAGGGGGATCATCGATATCCGGGACACGACGGTGCCGAAACGATTAAGCGAAGAGACAATGTGCTCGCTCTTTATAAACGGCGGTAAGTTCGACAAAATGATTCGGACCGCCGGTGTGTCCATCGGACTAACACTTAAATAAATGCCCTGGGATAAGGACAAACCGTGTTCCACCACCTCATTAACGAGGTGTTCCTTTGATACAAAAACCACAATTCTGTGGTTCATCCTGGAGGCAGCGAGGACATTATCCAGGCCGACAATGTTACCAATACTGGTTACCACGTCCTCGACGCTCACTCCGTCAGGCGGGCAAGCAATAAGCCCGTGTTTGCGAGTCAATGACTCATACCTGCTATTGTGCAAACGAACGTTCGCCATAGCTAAAAAATAAATGAAACTAAAGAAACGGTTTCGAAATAAAATAAAAGAGAACCTGTCGCGAGCAAAACCTGCAGGCGAAGGTAAAATGAAAAGAAATAGAATAAGGGAGCCGATAAACGACGATGATGAAGAACACGGCAAACAGAGCACAGGCCCGAAGAACACAAGGTTCTTTAGGACTCGCACCAAACTCACCGTGTGCGCTCTCTTTCTCTCTCTTGTCTCAACAAAGAAGGAAAAACACGGGGAAAACTTCACAAGCACGTACAAGGACACAGAGGGAGTGAAATGGGGGATGGGAAAGGCAAACAACACAACACAGTACTCACAGCTCCTCACACAC